>NC_046158.1:24422596-24744385 GCF_011064425.1 Rattus rattus
AATATACTTTTTCATATATATATCCTGATCATCGTTTCCAGTTCCCAGGTTCCTCAGAGATGGTCCCGTTCTAATTCACAGCATTTCTGTTTCTATTTAGAATACAGGCTCTTATCTAAGAAATAATAATAAAATAAGATGATACAAAGAAATCCGAGTATAATAAAAACATATAAGAAATGAACAAACCCAAAAAAAGGGCACAAGAAACATTATAGAAGCAGAAACAAACATTTGCACACACTGAATTCCCATAAAAATATAAAAACAGAAGCCCCGTGAGTAAAGAACCTATAAGGTTATAAAAATGCCTGCCTTGACAAAATATGAAACAAAGAACCTCTAAAGAGGCCATTGAGTTCATTTTGTGTTGGCCATCTACGGCTAGTCATGGAGTCTAGACCTTAAAATGGTTTGTATCCCCAATAAGTATTCTTTTGTGAGCCCTTATTAGTTGGAGAGAGATTCTGGATTAGGGATAGAGACTCAATTCCATTTTTCCTCTCAGTGTTGGGAGCACATCTGGTATAGACCTGCTAGGGCATGTATGCTGCCACAGTCTGTGTGAATTTATATGTAATTATATGTAATTTATATGTCCTGCTCTGTTTAGAGGGCCTAGTTTCCTTTGGATACTCCATCTCTTCTGGCTCTTAACAATGTTTCTACCTCCCCTTCATTCGGATTCTCTGAGGTCTCAGGTGAGGGATTTAATGCGGACATGCCATTTAGGATGGAGTCTTCCAAGGTCTCTCATTCTCTAGCTGTCTTTGGATTTGTTCCCATTTACTGTAAGAGGAAGCTTCTCTAATGTTAAGTGAGAAAGGCATACATCGATGAACACAGCATAATGCCATTGAAGTCATTTTATTGCTACATTCCTTTAGCAAAATAAAAGTATGCTGTTTTCCTCTTGGTCCCTTGTTTACCTACTGTTGGATTCTTGGCAAACTGAGCAGTACCATGTATGGGTTCCAATCATATATTGAATGGTTACTACCACAAGCTTTGGGCCATTATTGTCCTCGTGCATCTTGCAGGTTGGTCATCATTATAGAGCAAAGTGTTTTAGTAATGTCCTTTGATATCATGCAAAGCACCTTCCTGTACCATGACCGCTTAGGGGAAATACTCCAGATAGATACAAGCCATATTTAATCTTGTCAGTTTGATAGGATTTAGAATTGTCACAGAAACAAATATATGGGTATGTTTGTAGGAAAAAAGGCACACACACATACACACATATACACTATATAAATATGTATATATGTCAGACACAATTTCATATGTATGCACATATACATATATACATATATATACATGTATATATATGCATATATATACATATATATACATATATACATATATGTTGAGAAAGGAAGGACCAGATTAAGTGTGGCAACTCCATTTCATGGGCTGTCAGGAATTGAATAAAAAGGACAGAGTAAACTGAATATAAGTATTCATTGTTCTTTGTTTCCTTTGCTTCCTGATTATGGATTCCATGTTACCAAGCACCAGCATACTTCTTCAACAATAATAATTGTTGGAATTATAAACAAAGGAAAATCCTTCCTTGCTTGCTTTTGTCAAGTTTAAAAAGCAAGAACAAACAAAACAAAACAAATCAAAACAATTCCAAGCAAGTAACTAATACAAGTAATGCCAAAATTCCTAGATAGTATGCGGTAGAGCTTGAACTTATATCTGAGTACAGAGTTATAGTCTAACATACAAAAGATTGAACTTGATGTGTCCTGGGAAGTCTATGACACAAAGATTTTAGTAATCAAGGTTTAACATCCAGTCTGCAATATTAGATTATAATGCAACTGGTTTCAAAGACATCTTGGTGATTTTTGTTTAATTATTATAAAATTAACTTTAAAAAGAACCTAACTTGCTCATATCCATGTAAAGCCCACTTTCTATTTAATTCATTAAAAAATTTAACAACACTGAAATAGGTCAAGCAGATGTATAGTAAGGTTCTGTCTGTACTTCAGTCAGATCTCATTGACATAGAAGATCCCTGACTGTGATGTCTTCTCTATACAGCCATGGTGATGTTTTAAAATTCCTCTGCATAATCCACATAGACACAGGGACATACAGAAAACTTTGATGTTCCCCAGAAGCTTGTGTGCTTATCATGTACAGTTGAAGAGCAATGTGGTGCTTTTGTATACAGTTGAATCAAGGAGGCAAGGCTTATAGTATAAAGCTGGATTACGGGGGGCAGGTTTAGCTGATTTTGGTAGAAGTCTCTGTAAGGAAAATATCTTCAGGTTGTAAATATCTGGTAAGTGTAGTGTTTCTGATAACAAACATCTGCACAGAGACCAGAGGTACTTTGCTATCCCTTAGAGCCTCATCTCTGAACCCTACCCATGGGGTTGCACTTGGACATTTCTCCATGTGTCTGAGGCTTTGGATTCTTTGAAATAAATGTGCTCTTATCAAAAATATGTATTTCATTAGGATTTAATTCATTCAAATCTTCCTTCACTCCCATATACAAGCAAATAATTTTATATTGATAATTTTGGTAAATCTACAGAACCATTTGGCCATAGATAATTACTTCTTAATTTTAAGACTAGGGATTTTTGAATATACTATATGATTGAGCATTAATTCAGTTTTCCAGTTTCGTTGTTAAGAGCAGTTGCTGTTATTGGATTTGCAAGAAATCCAGACAACCTCTCTTGAAGGCTTTTTGAGGTTATAAAATAATTATAAAATTTCACCCTTCACCTTCTTCCTCTTCAACCCTGCCATGCACCTCATACACTCTCTGAAGTTCATAGTTTTCATTAGGAAGGAATGATGAAGACAAATCCAGAAGAAAAAGAAAGGAGGAAGAGAAGTAAGGTAAAAAAAAATAGTAACATGCTGTCATATTATCTATCTAAAATTGCATAATAGGTTAAAAACTCAGGATGCATATACATATGAAGTTCAAATGAAAATTTCCTATTCTGGCCCCACGATTCTTTTCAGAAGAGCTGTAGACTATCAAAGAAAATTAAAATAGCAAACATGAATAGCTTTCATCATATATATGTTCTTTAGCTCTCATCACACACACACACACACACACACACACACACACACACACACACACACACACACACACAAATTATCAATGTGTGTGTGTGTGAGACGTGTGTGTGTGTGTGTGTGTGTGTGTGTGTGTGTGTGTGTGTGTGTGTTGATTGAAACCAACTCAATTTTACAGAAGAACAACACACTCCCCCCAGCACTCTTTTGGCTTTCTTTCTAATGGAGGTTTCTATTTTACAATCTTAAGTATGTTGAATTCTTTGATTGGGCAACTACATCCTCACTGCAATAGTACTTCTAGGCTCTGCCTTTGTTTTATCTCTCTGTGTTACAGGAAGCTTAAGAAGTAATGGTGTAGAGTAGACCTAGGATTCAGCTTTTTCTTTTCTATATCATAGACACCCTACTACTTTATTAGCTGTTACCAAGTATCTTACATGTTTCATTTGTAGTGGGAGGCTAAATCCAGTCCATATTACTCCATGATAACCAGAATGAGCATCACATTTTCTTTATTTTAATTCCTGTCTCCAGATCTAGGGATTGAGGTCAGGGTATACAGGGGTTAAAAGTATACTTTACCAAAATGTCTCAGGATGATTTTTTTTGAAAATAAAAATATAAAATTGTATTAAGTGTTTGCTATGTACAAGGTGCCATTCTATATGCTTTGGATATACTAATGTTAAATTTGTACGATGCCACATGAGGTATGACTACCCCAAAAAGTTAAGAGTATTTCAATTGTATGAATAATTGTGCTGCTACATGTTTCCTTGATAACAGTAGCTGAGGTTTCATTCTCATTACACTTTCATGCAGTTTCAAGAGTAGCTGCTTTAGCCAGCCAGACAAATCAATTTCTTCATTAGAATAGTCCATTTTAGTCCAAATGAAAGAATTAAGACTTTCTTAGTTCTTCCTACCAATGCAGAAACAAATAAACATTGCTTCCATTACTGATTTTCCCTACAAATGGTCCAGTTCTGACTGCCTGAAAGAAAGAATGAATCACTGGTGTGACAATGAAGCAAACCAGAGCTAGAGGAAAGCACTGGGAGGGTAGGAAGTAGTGTTAGCAGTACAGAGTCTCAGTTCCCTACTTATGGGGTACATAGATATTTCCTTGGTTAATTCAACATTTTCTTTGATTCGAGGATTTCAATCATTATTCCTTCTTCTTTGCTAGAGTTATTTTGTATTTTTACTAAGTAAAACAGTTACTTGGCTTCCACTGACTTATGTTTTAACTGAAATAACTCTGGACCAAGAAAGGTTCATTCTATGAAATCCTTCTGTGGCTTGTGAATATGAAACCTTTTCTTTCACATCTGAGGAAAAAGGTGAAAAAGGTAAAAGCAAAAAAAAATGCTGTGAATGAGTGGACAATGGAAAAGTCAATTATTCCTGCCCAATTTCTAATGAGTTTTCTTTCTTATGTTCTCTGAAATGTAAAACATACTGAAAACAATTCTTAAAAAAATAAAAGAACTTCCGGGTGAATCACCATGTCTGACCTCAAGCTACACTAATGAGCAATAATGAAAAAACTGCATGGTATTGGTACAAAGACAGACAGGTTGATCAATGGAATAGAATTGAAGACCTAGAAATAAAACAACACACTTACAGATACTTGATCTTTGACAAAGAAAGCAAAAATATACAATGGAAAAAAAGAGAAAGCATCTACAATAAATGGTGCTGGTCTAAGTGACAGTCGGTATGCAGAAAAATGAAAATAGATCCATATTTGGCACTTTGCACTAAGCTCAAATCCAAGTGGACCAAGGACCTCAACATGAAACCAGATACACTGAAATCTATTAGAAGAGAAATTGGAAAAGAACCTTGAACTCATTGGCATGGGAGGAGGATGGATTTCCTAAACAGAACTCCAATGGCTAAGGCTCTAAGATCAAAAATAAATTGGACCTTACGAAACTGAAAAGCTTCTGCAGAAAAAAGACATATCAATAGGACAAATCGGAGACCTACAGATTGAAAAAAAGAGATCGTCAGTAACCCCACATCTCATGTAGGGCTAATATCCAAAATATATAAAGAACTCAAGAAAGTAACCTCTAAAAGACCAAACAACCCAATCAAAAAAATGGGATATAGAACTGAATAGAGGACGCTCGAATGCCAAAGAAGCACTTAAAAAAAAGTCCAAACTCCTTAGGCAACAGGGAAATGTAGATGAAAACGACCTTGAGATTCCACCTTACACCATTCAGGTTGGCTAACATAAAAACAACAGATGACAGACAGCACATGTTGGTATGAATGTGGAGAAAGAGGGACACTTTCCATTGTTGGTGGGATTGCATAGTGCTTTAACCACTCTGGAATTAATTAATCTGGAGGTTTCTCCGAAAATTGGAAATAGATCTACCTGAATACCTAGCTATACAACTCTTGGACATAAAACCAAAAGATGCCCCACCATGCTACAGGGGTATGTGTTTCACTATGTTCATAATGGTCTTATTTGTGATAGTCAGAAGCTGGAAACAACCCAGATGTCCCACAATGGAAGAATGGAAACAGAAAATGTGGTTCATTTGCACAATGGAATACTATTCAGCTATTAAGAACTAGGACATCCTGAATTTTGCAGGCAAATGGATGGAACTAGAAAATATCATCCTGAGTGACATACTCAGACCCAAAATGACATACATGGTATGTACTTACTAATAAGTGGATATTAGACAAAAAATATAGAATAAAGGGGATACAGTCCACAGAATGCTACCATACTGAAGGGCCCAAGTGAGGATGCCTCAGTCCCTCTTGGGAGGGAGAAGAAAGCAATCACAGGAGTAGAAAGAGGAGGGATCTGGATGGGGGAAGGGACAGGGAGGGCAAAAGGGCAACATAATCAAGTATTGGAGTGGGGGGAACAGGAGAGAAGCCGAGAAGGCCAGCAGAATGAATGGAAATGGGCAACCTCAGGAAGTAGGAGATGGGGGAGTCTTCTGGAATATAGCAGAGACTTGGGAGGAGAAAGATGCTCAGGACTCAAAAGCAGGGATATTAGATGAAATGCTACATAGCAGGGAGAGGTACCTGTAGAGTATACCTCTAATAGAAAGAAAGGGTATCAAGTGGAGGTATGGGATTGCCATCCCACAGTGGAAAAACTCGGATTCAGAATTGTTCCTGTTTAAATGAACTGCAGGGACAAAAATAAAAAGGAACCTGAGGGAAAGGATGTCCAGTGACAGGCCCAAATTTGGATCCAGCTCAAGAGGAGGCTCCAAGGCCTGACACTATTACTGATGCTATGATGTGCATACAGACAGAAGTCTAGTGTGGCTGCCCTCATCCAGGTGAAAGAGTCAGATACAGATACTTATACCAATGGACAGAACCAGGGAACCCCTTGGTTGAATACTGAAAGAAGCTGAGGAGGAGGACGACCCCATAGAAAAACCAGCAGACTCAAGAGACCTGGACCCCTTAGATCTCTCAGACACTGAGCCATCAACCATGCAATATACACAGCTGATATGAGGCTCAGAAACATACAGCAGAGGACTACCTGGCCTGGCCTCAGTGAGAGAAGACACACCTAACCTTTGAGAAACTTAAGGTCCCAGGGAGTGCAGAGGTCTGGTGGGATGGGGGAATGGGGGAAACATCCTCTTGGAGACAGAGGAGGAGGAATGGGATGAGGGGGTGTCAGAGGGCAGATTTGGAAGGGGATAACTACTGGACTGTTAAAAATTATTTAATAATAATAATAATAATAATAATAATAATAATAATAATAATAATAATAATAATAAATTTTAGCTTGGATGATGAGGTGTAAGAGCATGGAGTGCTCTTCAATTGACTCTAGGTTTGATCTCCATCATCCACATAAATTCTAACAACTGAGTATAATTCCAGTTCTTAGGGGATCTGATGTTTTCTGTCTGCCAAGAGTACAGGTATTCGAATTTAATCCAGAGATAAATGTAGTTAAAATAGCCATACTTAGAATTTGTTTAAAATATTTTGAGCGTAAAGTGCCACCAACATACATGCAAAAGAGGAACCAGAAATGAAAAGGAACTTCAATTGCAGAACAATGTAATATTTCTGTCTTATCTAATTAGTCATATTATATGAGCTCATTGATAGTTGATACATTTCCTATCCTATCTTCTAAACAACTTTTATAATTAGAGGTAAATGTCAAACATTTTTAGCCTTTCCTAAAGCTTAAAATAACCAACTAAGTGAACTAGACATGATCTGTATTTTCAATTCAGATGTTCAAAGTTTATAATGTTATACAGGATGATTTTTATCTTTTAGTGTAATGAAAACAACTTCCCTAGAATTAGGTCTTAGAACACTGGGGTTGTAACTCAAGTATAAAGAATACAAACAGTACTCTCTCATTCTATCCCACCCCTAAACTCTCCCGCACACCCTCTATGTAGACTTTTAGAGTGACCACAGGAAAGAATACCTCCAGCAATGAGAATATGGAGCTGGATCATGTCATTTCCTGTAATGGGGCAAGGCTTCCATTGGTGATACTGGAATAGCAACCCAGCTTCAAATCTGCTATCTACAAATTTTCCTGCCTACAAGGTATGCTAAGGCACCTCAAAAGATTGCCCTATCAGTCAACTTTCTCTGTCTCCTCTCCTCTCCCTACCCATGCCTTGCTTCCCTCCTCATACTCGCTTTCATCTAGTTCCCTCTTTCATCAAATCATGGTGAATTTTCTTTTTTCTTTTTTTTTTTCAGAGCTGGGGACCGAACCCAGGGCCTTTCGCTTGCTAGGCAAGCGCCCTACCACTGAGCTAAATCCCCAACCCCTCTTTCATCAATTCATATATCTATTTTATTTCCTCTTCTGGGAAAGATTTAAGCATCCTCCCTTGTATCCTTCTTCATATTTGGCTTATTTGGATCTATTGATTATAGCATAGTTATATTGTACTTTACAGCTAATATCACCTTATAAGTAAGTATGTACCATACTTGTCATTTTACATCTAGGTCACCTTACTTTTTATTCCTAGTTCAGTCCATTTGCCTGTGAAGTTCATGATGTAATTGTTTTTAATGTCTGAGTAGTATTCCATTATGCTGGTATACCACACTTTCTCTATCCATTTTTCAGAGCTATTTATGTTGTTTCCAGTTTCTGGATGTTATGAATAAAGCTACTAGAAACACAGTTGAGCAAGTGTCCTTGTGGGGTGGTAGAACATCTTTTGGGTACATGCCTAGAAGTGGTATAGCTGGGTCTTAAATTAGAATTATTTCCAATTTTCTGAAAAAAAAAAAAAAACAATCGCCAATCGATTTCTAGAGTGGTTGTGCAAAGTTTGCACTCCCACCAGCAGTGGAGGAATGCTCCCCTTGCTACACAACTTCACAAGCATGTACTGTCCTTTGAGCTTTTGGTCTTAGTGATTCTGATGGGTATAAGGAGAAATCTCAGATTTTTTTGACTTGCATTTACCTGATAATGAACATTGTAATTTTAATTTTTTAAGCTTTATTTTTAATGATCATTCATAAGCACTTTAACTTCCCTTCTAACCCACCACCCACCAGAGTTCATAGAAAAGAAAGGATACAGGGGAAGTGAACCTGTTTAGAAAGGTTCTTTGGAACAACATCTGTCTGCATTGTCTGGAAATCCGCAGTTCAGTTCACAGGTTCACAGAGGCAGCTCAGTCCACTCACAGATATATCAGCAGTCCAGTTTGGTAGAGTTCAGATAGAAAATATGAATCAGCAATGGTGGCACAACTTAGCCAAGAAAGCCAGGCCTTAGCCTCGTGTCCAGTCAGCAGGAGAGATGCCAGGAGAAGTTCTCTTGCCTCTGCCTCTCTCAGAAAAGCAAAGATCAGTAAAGGCACAAGACCAACAAGCACTGGACAGGTAGGTCTATATATAAGCCTAGCCGGTTTCTGTCACTGTCAGTGGGGTTCTTTTATACTCTCTCCAAACATCACATATCCTTCATGGGTCTTTCCTTAGTACATGTCTTGCCTTAACATGTGCGTCTTTCCCTGCAAATTATCCTGAGTACACAGAAATGACAACAAACAAAAACATACACCTAAAAGTTTTTTGCTGTCTTTCTCTCTATGGAATCCCAACAATTGGAGCTCAACTATGCAGGGTAAGGTGCACCAATACATGCATGTTGTTAGTGAAGAACTCTTCAAGTGTCCTTTCATGTGCTTGCTTTAGCAGAGCGTCCTTTCAGTTGTCTGCTTCAGTGAAACATTCCTTCTGCCTTAGGCTTTCATCTGTGTCCACTTCAAGAAAACCGGGCTTCGGATGTCTGCCACAGCTAAACACCATTCAACCTTCTTTCTAAAGAACCCTTAAGTTTCTATTTCAGAACACTTCTAGGGAGAGGTCCAGAGGGTCTAAGAGGGGGGATCTAGCTGAAATTCCTAGCAGGGAGGACATGGATCCTTAAGTGACCACTTTCTGTAGCCAAGCAGACTTCCAGTGGAAGGACAAGGACAGCAAACCCGCCCACAAAGCCTTTGATTCAAAATGTGTCCTGTCTACAAGATGTGCAGGATAGAGTAGAGAAGGATGGATTGGCCAATGTCTCACCCCAAATGAGACCCATCACATGGACAAGAACCAATCCCTGATACTATTAACAATGTGTTTTCAGACAGGAATGTAGCATAACTGTCCCCTGAGAGGCTCCAACCAGCAGCCAATGGAAAGAGATGGAGAGACTCATACCCAAATATTAGATGGACCTCAAGGAGTCTTACAGAAGAGTTGGGAGAAAGATTGAGACCCAAAGAAGATAGTGACTCCATAGAAAGGTCAACAGAACCAACTAACCTGGACCTGTGGGAGCTCCAGAGATGAAATGCCAACCAAAGACTGAGCATAGGCTGGGAACAGGTCCTCCACATATATGAAGCAGAAGAGGAGCTTGCTTTTCATGTGCATCCACCAAACAACTGGAGCAGGGGTTATACCTGAGCTTGGTGCCTGCCTGTTTGCTTGTGGACACTGCACCCCTACATGGATAGCCTTGTCTGGCTCTGTTGGGGAGGTTGCACCTAGAACCACAGTGACTTGATATGTGAAAGTAGACAGTGGGCTTGACATCCACAGGAGGACTTCCTCTTCTCAAAAGAGAAGAGAAAAATGTAAATGAGGGGGAAGACTGTGTGAGGGGGTACTGGGAGGAGAGGAAGGGCTGATATTGGGCGGTAAAGTGAATAAGTAAATAATGTTAATGATAATAATAATAACAATAACAATAAAAGATGTGCTAGAGTAAAGGTGACACAGATTTTGTGAGAATGACCAACCAATTACACTTTCTTTTTTTTTTTTTCTGTTTTTTCTTTCTTAACTTGAGTATTTCTTATTTACATTTCGAATGTTACTCCCTTTCCCAGTTTCCGGGCCAACATCCCCCTAACCCTCCCCTTTCCCTTCTATATGGGTTTCCCCTCCCCATCCTCCCCCCATTACCACCCTCCCTAGGGGTTCAGTCTTAGCAGGATCAAGGGCTTCCCCTTCCACTGGTGCACTTACTAGGCTATTCATTGCTACCTATGAGGTTAGAGTCCAGAGTCAGTCCATGTATAGTCTTTGGGTAGTGGCTTAGTCCCTGGAAGCTCTGGTTGCTTGGCATTGTTGTTCATATGGGGTCTCGAGCCTCTTCAAGCTCTTCCAGTCCTTTCTCTGATTCCTTCAACGGGGGTCCCGTTCTCAGTTCAGTAGTTTGCTGCTGGCATTCGCCTCTGTATTTGCTGTATTCTGGCTGTGTCTCTCAGGAGAGATCTACATCCGGTTCCTGTCAGCCTGCACTTCTTTGCTTCATCCATCTTGTCTAATTGGGTTGCTGTATATGTATGGGCCACATGTGGGGCAGGCTCTGAATGGGTGTTCCTTCTGCCTCTGTTTTGATCTTTGCCTCCCTATTCCCTGCCAAGGGTATTCTTGTTCCCCTTTTAAAGAAGGAGTGAAGCATTCACATTTTGATCATCTGTCTTGAGTTTCGTGTGTTCTGTGCATCTAGGGTAATTCAAGCATTTGGCCTTATTTATAATAGCCAGAAGCTGGAAAGAACCCAGATGCCCTTCAACAGAGGAATGGATACAGAAAATGTAGTACATCTACACAATGGAATATTACTCAGCTATCAAAAACAATGACTTTATGAAATTCATAGGCAAATGGAGGGAACTGGAAAATATCATCCTGAGAGAGGTAACCCAATCACAGAAAAACACACATGGTATGAACCAATTACACTTTCAACTTGAGGGAATGTAATAGCTGACATGAGCCAAAGTCAAAGGTTCAGTATCAGTTCATCTGTTTCTTGGTTCTCGTAATTTAAAAAGACATTCTTTTAGACATATATAATAAAATGAACAGACTTAATTTGTATATTAGTAAGTGTCAAAGCCCATGAATCATCAGTCTAAACCAAATAACTGTAGGTAACTAATGAAGGTTGAGTGGAGAAAAAGTCTTTTTTAGGGAAGTGCACAGCAACTAATTATCTAATACTAAGGGGTCATCCATGAAAACATACAAATATACAGACAAGCAACATCATACCAACTGAGAAGGTTTTATTTAGAAATACATATATTAATACATATATTATTTACAAATACATATTATATACAATATTATATACAATGTAATATACAATTATATAATATATATATATATATATATATATATTAATAACTGGTGAAGAAAGGGGCCATGAATTTGAAATAGAGCAAGCAGGGATATATGGGAGGGTCTTCAAGGAGGAAAAAGAAACGGGAAATGTTGTAATTACATAAGTCTCAAAGCAAAACACATTTTTCCTAACTATTTTATCCTAGAGTAGCACCTTTTAGAATGAAGTAGATGATACAGAAAAGAGGTGCTTGAAATAGAGACAGTCTCCAAACTGTGCCTTTCAAAGTTTTATATTGAAGATCTTCATAGTAATTTGCTAGACAAGCTGGGTTCCTACATAGCAAATCTGCTTGCAAATTCTGACCTTATTGTCTCTATGAGGTCTCTGGGTTTTAACTCTCTTACCCAAAACTCACTTTCCCATCAACTCAAATGTAGCTTACACTTTTGCCTTAAATGCCCTTCCTTATTTTTTTTCTCTGGCAAATGTAATCTAAAGAAAAGAATCCAAACGTCATCTAGTATGTCTCAGGGACAATGGGATTAGTGTTAGAGAAAGGGGGAAATTTTAAGTCATGTATGGGATTTTGCATTAGTCACTCAGATTGTCCTCCAGCTCCTCTGGCTTTGTGCCTGTGCCCCAGGGGATGGAAGGGTGAATGATGATGATTGCAAAGATTGGTTAGAATCTGAAAGGACTCTTTTATTTGAATCCCCCAATGATTTTGGAAACCTAAGGCAATAGTACTTTGCAAACTCTGTCTTCCTGGGATTAGGAGAAGGGGGTGAATACAAGGGTGTGGAGAATGTTTTCCTATTCATGGTTTCTATTGAAAATGAAAATGTCAGCCTTAGAACAAGGCGTCAGCTGGTAATTGGAATGCAGAATGATTTGAGATGGTATTTTATTCTGTGGGATCTTGGAAGATTCCGCTGCTATGTTGAGAATGAGAAATAAAATAGAGAACACAGGTAATGTTTGGATGCAGATATCAAGTTGATAAAGAAGGAAGAAAGAGAGGGGTTGGGGATTTAGCTCAGTGGTTAGAGCGCTTGCCTAGGGAAGAAAGCCCTGGGTTCGGTCCCCAGCTCGAAAAAAGAACCAAAAAAAAAAAAAAAAAAAAAGAAGGAAGAAAGAGGAGTGGTGGTAGCTATAAACACGTGTTGTCTGCTTCTTCAGTCGCTCTAGAAAGGATAATAGTTTGTTAAGAATGGGAAGCCATATCCAGAGTTTAGGGATGGCCCCTGACTGAGGGATGGGGCCACTCCCCATATCAAAAATATAAACACAGAATTGTTTCTATCTAAAGGAAATGCAGGGACAAAGAGTGGAGCAGAGACTGAAGGAAAAGCCATCCAGAGACTGCCCCACCCAGAGATCTATCCCATCTGCAGAAACCAAAGCCTGACATTATTGTTGATGCCAAAAAGCACTTGCTAAAAGGAACCTGGTATGGCTCTCCCCTGAGAGGCTTTGCCAGAGCCTGACCAATACAGATGTAGATGCTCATAGCCAACCATCAGAATGAGCAACGGGACCCCACCCCAATTGTTTTTGTTGTTGGTGGTGGTGGTGGTGGGGACTTAGAGGAAGAACTGAAGGAGCTGAAGGGATTTACAAGGCCCTATGAAAACAATATCAACCAAATAGACACCCTAGAACTCCCAGGGGCTAAAACACTAACCAAGAGTATACTTGGAGGAACCCATGTCTCTAGCTGTTTTCATAGCAGAGGACAGCCTCCTTTGGTTTCAATGGGAAGGGAGGCCCATGGTCCTGTGGAGACTCAACGCCACAAAGTAGGGGAATGCTAGGGATATGAGGCAGGAGTGGGTGGGTGGGAGAGCTCCCTCACTAAAGCAGTGGGGAGGGGAGATGACATGGGGGGTTTTGGAGGGGAAGCAAGAAAGGGGATAACCTTTGAAATGTAAATAAATAAAATAACCCATACAAAAATGAAAAGCATAAACACAAAGGCTTCTAGCCACACTCTTTATATCAAATATAACCCATATCAAGTATAGCATGTCACAAACAGATTTCAGAAAATCTGATAAAATCAGGTCTTATGATTGGCAACTCTGATGTGTTTTGCTGTGTTTAAATAGTGTCTTTAAATCAAATTTTGCATCCAAGGAGTGGGACAATGTGTTTTTTTATTTAGTATTATACATAAAATAAATTATTTTACTTAAAAATTACTTAAAATTAAGTGCTTATTAGATTATTAAATGGTATATCTATTCATTTATACTTGCCAAAGTCTTCTTATCTTGGAATTCAAGAGACAGGTTGTTCTCTTTCCACTTTATTCTTATCTTCATATATATCTTCGTTATTTTAGGGTCTTTTATCTTCCACCAAAATTAGCCTTATCTTGCCATTTGCCAATATTAATTAAAAAATATTACTAATTCTGTTTGCATGTACATATATGCACATTCCTGGAGACTAAACATTGGCTTCATTCATACCAAAGAATGTGAGATATATTCCTGGCCCCAATGCTGACATATAGCATGGATTATATTCTAATATCAAGAAAAAATGTACATCTGTAATATATTGATATTTCCAACCCACAAACACAGTTTGACACTGTATTTATTCAGAAGTTCTTAGATTTAGTGACTTTTATAGTTTTATTATAAGAGTACTGGGTCTACTTTGAAATTTAGACTAAAACATTTTGAGTGATTTTTTTTTCAAGAATTATAAACGCTGTTGTAATTTTTATTTTGATGTGGATACACTTTACTAGTTACCAGAAACACAATGGACATTTTGCACATATCTTGTATCACTGCTTAATTTTCTCATTATTTTAGGATGTTTTTAATGGATTCTTTGGAATGTTCAACAAAGGACCAATGTGCTGTGAAAAATAAATTGTTACATAGACTTGACACGTGGCACCTCACTCATTGGTGTCAGAGATTAATTGGAAATATTTCCCATTAGCTGGGTCATGAATTGTTTTCACTGAATTTTCTTGCCATACTACCTGAATAACATACTGTGGAACAAAGTTTGCATGTACTCAGATAATTAGAAAATGTTCCACTTCTTCAGTGCCTCCTTAACACACAACTAAATGGTTATCTGAGAACTTATTTTGGAATATTATTACCTTTGAGAAAGCATTGTTATTGGGCACTTTTTCCTAGAAGACATTAATGTGTATAATTAAAAACATACAATTCAACTTCTCTGCAGGACATCTATGAAATCGTTTATGGGTTATGGGTTGTTTTTTTTTCTTTTGTTTTGTTTTGTTTTTTTTTTCTTCTCGTCCTTCTAGGTGTTGCTGACTGTGGGCTCAGGGTAATGAGAACAAAGTTATTTTTAGGTTGGCATAAGTGTTTTGGTTGCTCTAAAAGGCCTTATTTAGAGTCTGTATACACTACTATGGAACATTGTGTTTTATACAAAGTTAATTGCTTTCTTTAGGACTGCCATTATCCTTTTTTTTCTAATAAGGCTTTTGCTACTAAAGAAATAAAAATAGAGTTGCATTGTATTGCTGCTTAAAAAAAAGCCTTCAAAAAAAGAAAATATGTATTAAAAAGGTACTCTTCAACTACTCCAGTTGAAAGAGAATTAACACCTTTACTTTGAAAATTAATGAGTAAGTATGCTTTCTACATGTTAAAAT
Organism: Rattus rattus; assembly: GCF_011064425.1. NCBI lineage: Eukaryota > Metazoa > Chordata > Mammalia > Rodentia > Muridae > Rattus > Rattus rattus. Next base: position 24,437,980 of record NC_046158.1, read on the forward strand.
AAATAGGAGTATAAATATGATTTTTATCTTCCTGCATATTTACAATGACAGCAGATGAAAAACAATATTTCTGCTCACAGGTATTTGTATATTCAGAATAGTTTTTTATAATTTTTGTTACAGTCTTAAGTATGCCCTTTTATACATTGGTTGTTAAAACAAGCAACATTAACTTCTTATGGATCTTGAATGTAGATTATTATCTACATTGGAAAAATGTCAGGTTATTATTAAATAGTTGTTGAAAGTCTTCCTATCAAGTTTCAAGCTCAATTTACCCTGAGAAATAAATACTAACTCCAATATAAAACCAAACCACTGTCCCCAGGTCATTGAACATTTGATAGTATATAAAGATATAGTTCTTAATAGCTAATATAGGCTATGACTGTACTATCCACTTAGACATGAGAAGGATTTGATGTACACAGTGAATCTAGTCACACAGGGATGAATACCAAGTCTGGCATAAGACAGAAACTTAGATCTTTATCAGACTGAGTTCATTTACTTTGGGGATAGATTGAGCCAAATTTAGGCAAACAAGATTATCCATGAAATAACCTATGTATATGAGAAGATGGAAATATAAGAAAAAAAGGGCATCAGCAAGTGTGTTCTAACCATTAACACTCTCTTTTGAAAGATAATTTTCATGTACTTTTGGAGGTTTTGGTTAAACTTATAAACTGAAAATCATGAACTACACATTCAAGAAACACTCAGCTTGTCAAACATAAAGAAGTCAAAGGGACTCTGTGTAGCTGGCACTCACTTGTTCTCTCCATGGCTGTCATACCATCTTGACCAGATGACATTTTACTGCCTTATTTTTTGTTTGCTTTAAAATGTTACCAGGTATTCTAAAAATGGGCTTTTCAGTCAAGAATGGTAAAAGCAATATACAGCAAACCAGTAGCCAGCATCAAACTAAATGGAGAGAAACTTGTAGCAATCCAACTAAAATCTGGGACTAGACAAGGCTGCCCAATCTCTCCCCGCCTATTCAATATAGTTCCTGAAGTCCTAGCCAGAGCAATTAGACAACAATAAAGGTCAACAGTATACAAATTGGAAGGGAAGAAGTCAAAATATCACTATTTGCAGGTGATATGATAGAATGCTTAAGTGACCTCAAAAATTCCACCAGAGAAACACTGATAAGCCTGATAAACAACTTCAGCAAAGTGGCTGTATATAAAATTATCTCAAACAAATCAGTAGCCATCCTCTACTCAAAGGATAAACAGGCTGATAAAGAAATTAGGGAAAGGACACCCTTCAGAAGAGTTACAAATAACATGAATACCTTGGTGTGACTCTAATCAAGCAAGTAAAAGATCTATATGACAAGAACTTCAAGTCTCTGAAGAAAGAAATTGAAGAAGATCTCAGAATATGGAAAGACCTCCCATGCTCATGGATTGGCAGGATTAATATAGTAAAGATGGCCATTTTGCCAAAAGCAGTCTACATATTCAATGCAATCCCCACAAAAATTACAACTCAATTCTTCATAGAGTTAGAAAGAGCAATTTGCTAATTCATTTATAACAACAACAACAACAACAAAATCCCCCAGGATAGCGAAAACTATTCTCAACAATAAATAATTGTGGGGGAATCACCAGAATTTCATGCTATATTACAGAGCAATAGTGACAAAAACTGTATGGTATTTGCTCATAGACAGGCAGATAGATCAGTGGAATAGAATTGAAGACCCAGAAATGAACCCACATACCTATGGTCACTTGATCTTCGACAAGAAGCTAAAACTACCCAGTGGGGGAAAAAACGAGCATTTTCAGCAAATGGTGCTGGTTTAACTGGAGGTCAGCATGTAGAACACTGCAAATCAAACCATGATTATCTCCATGTACAAAGCTCAAGTCCAAATGGATCAAAAACCAAATACACTGAAACTAATAGACAAGAAAGTGGAAAAAAGCCTCGAACACATGGGCACTGGGGAAAATTTTCTGAGCAGCACACCAACGGCTTATGCTTTAAGATAGAGAATCACCAAATGAGAACTCATAAAACTGCAAAGCTTCTGTAAGGCAAAGGACATTGTCAATAGGACAAAATGGCAACCAACAGATTAGGAAAAGATCTTTACAAATCCTACATCCAATAGAGGGCCTATATCTAGTATATACAAAAAACTAAAGAAGTTAGACTTCCGAATAACTATTAAAAAATGGGGTACAGAGCTAAACAAAGAATTCTCTACTGAGGAATCTCAAATGGCCAAGAAGCACTAAAGAAAGGTTCAACATCCTTAGTCATCAAGGAAATGCAAATCAAAATAATCCTGAGATTCCTCCCCATATGAGTCAGAATGGATAAAATCAAAATCTCTGGTGACAGCAGACACTGATGAGGATGTGGAGAAATAGGAACACTCCTCTATTGTTGGTGGGATTGCAAGCTGGTACAACTACTCTGGACATCAGTGTGGTGGTTCCTCAGAAATTCGGACACACTATTACCTGAAGACCCAGGTATACCACTCCTGGGCATATAGCCCAAAGTTGCTCCAGCATATAGCAAGGACACATGCTCCATTATGTCCATAGCAGCTTTATTTATAATAGGCAGAAGCTGGAAAGACCCAGATGTTCTTCAACAGAGGAATGGATGTAGAAAATGTGGTATATTTACACAATGTAGTACTAGTCAGCTATAAAAAACAAAGACTTCATGAAATTCTTAGGCAAATATATAGAACTAGAAAATATTATCCTGAGTGAGGTAACCCAGTAACAAAAGAAGACTCACTAATAAGTGGATATTAGCTCAAAAGCTCCAAATATCAAGATACCGTTCATAGAACATATGAAGCTCAAGAAGAAGGAAGACCAGCATGTGGATGCATCAGTCCTTCTTAGAAGGGGGAACAGAATACTCAATGGTAGGAGATACAGGGACAATTAGTGGGGCAGATACTGAAGGAAAGGCCATCCAGAGACTGCCCCACCTGGCGATTCCTCCTATATGTAGCCACCAAACCCAGTCACTATTGCTGTTGCCAAGAAGTGCTTGCTGACAGGAGCCTGATATAGCTGTCTCTTAAGAGCCTCTTCCAGAGCCTTACTGTTACTAATTAAGATGCTTGCAGCCAACTCAGCATGGGGACTCCAATGGAGGAGTTAGAGAATGACTCAAGGAGCTAAAGGGGTTTGCAACCCCATAGGAAGAGCAGCCATATCAACCAGTCAGACCCTCCAGACCTCCCAGAGACTAAACTGGCAACCAAAGAGTATACATGTGGTGACTCCTGGCTCTAGCTGCGTATGTAGCAGAGGATGGAGAGACCCTTGGCCCTGTGAAGGCTGGATGCCCTAGTGTAGGTGAATGCCATGGCGGGGAGGTGAGAGTGGATGGGTAGGTGCAGGAACACTGTCAAAGAAGTAGGGTGAGGGGCATGGGAGAAAGGGAAATCAGGAAAGGGGATTACATTTGAAATGCAAATAAATAAACTATTCAACAACAACAAAAACAAAAAACATTGAAACTGCCACAATTAAAAAGTGGGACAATAAAAATTAGACCATAAAATCATAAATTATGTACTGCAAAGGATCTCTCAAGATTGATCATTGAAACAAGCATATCCACTGTACAAAATTTTTGTCTTGTACTACTTTCCAAAGAATGATTACTCTTCCGGTAGAATAAAAGATTTCATTCCTAATCTCTTACTCAGGTGTGGGCTGATATGCCACAAAGTACGGCAAATGGCCCTTTCATAACCTCTCAGAAAAGTAAAATGAGACAATCTACTCTAGCTCAGGGGCTGGCTGGGCAACAAAGCAAGCTTAAGGTCAACTTGGAACACTTCCCAAGGCTGCTTGTTAAAACAACAAAAAGGCTAGATACAGAACAGTGTTGTAACCATTAACCAACACACACACATACACATACATGTATATATGTAGACATATATATTTAGATATGTGTGTATGTGTGAATTGATGTCAGAAAGTAATTTTGACAAGTTGGTTGTCTCCTCCCACATAGAACTGAGCTCATTTTGCTACACTGGCCTTCACTTACTGAAAATCAAGTCATACATACATACATGGACAACACATACACACACATATATATGTATACACATGTGTATATACACAAAAAATTTGTATATTTATACATACATATGTGTCTATACATACATATAACTACATACGCATATATGTAGAACTCCATTTCTCACAGTAGAAGGACTGTGTAGTACCTGATTTAGTACCTGTATATATATATATATATACATATATATATATAACATGAATATATATATACGTATATATATATAAACATATATGTATATGATCAAGGATAACATACAAAAGCATTTTCTAAGATCATATAGAAAACTAGATCTGCTTTACTCTGTTTGTAAAAACATCTAGTGGAACAAAGAGGTGTCTCATATACATGGTAATCAGGAATAGATGATACTAACTGTGATCAAGCTCTAGTTTTATGACCCTTTTTATTGTTTTTTACTCTTTGAGTTACACCTTCCTACAAAACATACAGTAGTTAGGCAGCTAGAAAAAGTCCCCTCGCATTTGTCAAAATACACACTTGAAGCAGGTAGCAGAGAGGCCCATTTTATCTAGTGTTTATATATGTAGGGCTATTTACAGAGATTGCCATGACAAGGATATCAGAATAACAAATGGTTTTATTTGATGTGTGTAAATAGAACCCATGGTCTCTATACTTTGATGTCTTCCTTTATGTTGTATAATAGCACAAATAGGTTTTAAAAGTGTACTTTTAGCTACTGACCTGTAGACTTGAATACATAATGGTTATCTCAAACAAGTCAAATCTAACCATAAGAATCTAAATCTAAGTAATCTATCTAAATTTCCTGAGGTAAAGGCAAAAAAAAAATATGTTACAACAGAAAGTCACCTAGAAATAGAATGTAGCAAGAATTAGCTTGTAGGGTAAGTCTTACCATATGGATGACAAAAGAATTTCTTCAATATTCAAAGACACATGCGAGGAAAGGACAATGTGACAAGGAGTCTGTGAGGGTTCCCAGCTGATAAGCCATAGAAACCCTAGACCACACAGCTCTTCATCCTTGGGGAGCTGAGTTCTATCAGCTGATCTCCCTACAACAACCCCAGCTAAAGTGCTTGAAGTTAGACAACAACATTTCACTTTTTTAAATTAAAAACATAGGAAGCAGCATACTTCTGGCCAGAACCATGATAAAAACATGATTACTTTATGCTATATGCTGTGCAGATGTAGCAATTTGTTATGTCAGTGATAAGAGTGCTATTGCACATAGGCAACAAACCATTTTCAGAGAGAAGGAACTGTAAGCATGTAGACACCCACATACTCAGTCGTGTACACATGAACTGTAATGTTTAAATTGTATGCTTTACTCGGAACAGTAAGAAAAATTGGGAATATCCTCTACAAAGTCATTTTACCATTACTTAGGAAACGAAGTGACAGAAAATTTCTTTTCACCATTGCTGAAGACTGAGTAGTAATGCGAACATCTAAGCATTTTCTAACAAATAAATAAACTTATGAAAACTGGATTATCAGGCAAGTGTGATGGAACAAACTGTAATTCTAGAACTTGAAAGAGAGAGACAAGAAGGTCTCATGCTTCAAGGTTAGATTAGTGTACACAACAACACAACTTCTTGAGGAGCATTTTAAACATTGACTCTCAAATCTCAAGGGATGGGGAAGTAGCACAGTGGTATAGCTCTTTCTTAGCATGTGCAGTGTCTTAGGTTCAACACCTACGACTGCCGAAGCTGTACGGAGAGAGGACAGGGTATAACCAGGGAAGGGCAGAGGCAAAAGAAGTCTAAGTAACACCTTTATATTGGAAGCTGAAGGAAAGGAAGGGAAGACAGCATTATTATGAGTATAGTGAGTATAATATTGAAATGTGCCCTCCATTCTCTCTCTCTCTCTCATATATATATATATATATATATATATATATATATATATATATTGTGTGTGTGTGTGTGTGTGTGTGTGTACTCAGAGTTTATAATATAAACCAGACTCACAAGGTGAGTGGATTTCTTGATAGATCATGTGACCCATCACAGTATAAAGCAGCTAACGAAGCAGCAATTTCATCCCTCCTTCATCGACCTCTTCAGTGTGCAAAGGGATGACAAATCATGTTCTTTTTCAGTATCAGTTTAGAATATTAGTGGGGAGGATCCTACTATCAAAGAAGAAGTAAAAAGGCCATCTTCATAGGGTGACTCCAAGTAATCAGACCTAGAGCTGTTGGCAGAGAGCCTCCCTTGTAATTTAGCTGCTGCTGAAGTTGGGAATGCTGTGGGTTTTTGTGGGATCTGGTCTCTAGTAGCAACTGTGACCATTATTTTTCTCTTTTATTGTGTTTCCTTTTAAACTACGCTTGAGATCTTTGTTGTAGGGGAATACCCTGTGGCACCAGCCTGGTGCGTGGAGACTTCAGTGAGATTCAGCTCTTGAAAGGCTGTAGTATAACTGTGATGAATCACAATGACAAGGCTGAGTTGCAGCTAAATCGTGAATGAGGAAGTGAGTTCAAACTCGCTTCTTTTGACAGTTCAAAGGGGGAGATGAGTGGTTACCTGAGGATTTAGATCATGATCTTTTTCGCCTGTAAGAATGGCCACACACACTGTGTGCTACCACCCTAAGATCAAACAACCAAGGCCTGCATTTGCTCTGTCCAAAATAAATATCATCAGCTGTCAAATGCACATGTCATTAGCAACAGGCTGCTTTTGTTGATCATTCATGAAGGTGAGGAATTTGGCATTGATCCAAGGTTGAGCAATGTGTGAGTGAAATGAAAGAGTCTTGCCTAGGTATGCGGAAGAAAGACCTGTGTAAACAGCCATGCAGTTAACAAAGCAATACAGTTATTATAACCCTCCCGTGGTGCAGAACTACAAACTCACCAAAGGCAGCTTTAGATGGACTTTTCCTTGTGGTGACTTTGAGTGTCTCCCTGAAACATGCAGGTCTATAACAATTCAAGGTTAAAGCCAATTTATATTGGAAACCAAAGATGAAGTAATTGAAGTCATTCTGAGTCATTTTATTTTTGGAGTGACTGGAAGAAATGCCTATGCCTACTTTTATTGCGTGTTTTTAACTAGACTCTAATTAACAGGACTGACCAGATAGATATAATTTCGAGAGATGTACCTGATTACACCTTTGGAAAAGAGAAAGAAGAAATAGAGCTCAAGCACAGTGGATCTTTCACAGATATACTTTGTGGTCAATGCCGACTCACCCTTATTTCCAATATTTCCTGCCAGAAATGTGCAGTATGAATGAGATGCTGTGTTGTATTTAGTCCCAAAGGTGGGGCAATTTTCTTTTCACATTTTACTGGTTTATTTTGTTTGCTTTCTTTCTACTCCATAAATGGAAGGGAATCTATTGTTTTGGTGTTAACTACCTTGCTGATAGGATACTTTGGAGTTAAGGAAAAATAATATATTAATAATTTATGGTACAATAAGTAGGCAATGTTCACTGAACCCTAGTGAGCACAATGTTTCCAATGATGCTTAGAGAAAAATGGAGCTTAGCTTTGCAGCCTGCTTGGTCAGGAGAACGGAAATAAGGATCTTCTAGTCCCAAGAGCTCATAGACATTTCAAGTAATGGAGCCTCAGATGTCTTCCCAATAGTCGGTTTTAGTTCCTTCATATTTGCTAAAGTAAGGCATCCAAGCTGTTTCTGAGATTTGGAACTAAGAAACTTCTCAGTTATGTTGTAAGTCAGTCTCCTGCCCTTTAATATTGCAAACGACTACTTCAATAGAATTCAAAAATCTTGTCCAAACTCCACCCATTGACCTTATGACAATATCTACTTTGCCTTCTGGCTTTGATATTAATAAAGATTAATAAAGGATTAAAAAGGAAAAACAAATAAACATAGATATTATGAATATAAGTAATATATGCATAAAATGTATCTGTGTCTTAGAGAGGGTTAGTGTAAGTGTGATGCTTTGTTTGGGCTCAGCTTAGGGAGTGGCATTATTAGAAGTTGTGGTCCTGTTGGAATATGTGTGGGTTTTAAGACTCTCATCCAGCTGCCTGGGAGCTAGTAGTCTGCTAAGAACCTTCAGATAAAGATGAAGAACTCTTAGCTCCTCCCGCACCGTGCCTGCCTGGATGCTCTAATCTGGATGATAACCTCTGAACCTCTAAGCCACCTCTGATTAATTGTTGTTCTTTATAAGAGTTGCCTTGGTCATGGTGTCTGCTCACAGCAGTAAAACCCTAACTAAGGCAGTAAGAGAGAAGAGAGGAGACAAAAATGAAGAAAGTAGCTGAGATTATTGTAGTTCTGACAGATTAGACATGAAACTGAAAGTTGGTACTTTTCTTAAAGTAAAATCATTTCTGTTCTGAGAAGTCTTGATATTTTCTCTCAGGCCTGGACTAATTGGATGAAACTAATACTCATAACATAAAGTACCCACCTTCCTTTAAAACCAATTAATAATATGTGTTATCTATATCTTAACAACTGCAAAACACCACAAAGATTTGTGTTTGGTAAAGACAGTAGGCATTATGGGCCAGCCAAGTTGACAAATAGGAACAAGCATTAGAGTATTCATATAAGGGAAGACATTGTTTTCACAACATTTGCATTTCTATGAATGGAACTTTCCTATTTAGTCCAGACATGTTAGTGGCCCTTTGAACGCGGATTTCTCTCAATTCGCGGATTTCTCTCAATTCATTCCCTTGAGAGAAGTGATTGACAGAAATGACTTTCAATTTCATTGTTTGATGGATACCTTTGGGATTTTTGCAAGATATTCATTTCTCATTGTGGAAAAAAATCATTTATAGATTTTTGTTTAATATCTTATTGTTGTTGTTGTTGTTTACTTCAGTTAATTAATTAATAGAGTTTTGAGGCAAGGCTCACGGTAACTCAGGATAACCTGGGGCTGGAACTTATGCTGTTTCTCCTGACTTTGCCTACAGTTTTCTGGAGGTATTGTCATCTGTCACCGGAGCCAAACCTTACATCCTTATACATTGGCTCATATTGTTTTTCTAAATTAAAACCTTGAACTGTTACATTTCTTCACTTTGATTTTTCTTTCTCTCACTGTGCACATGGATCAATCAGAACTCACAATGACATGTCCATGATTTAATTTAGAGACAAGCAAGCCAGGTCAAGATGAAGTTTAAACTATACAATTTCTGGTATATCAAGGCAGAAAAGACAGTGAAAAAAGGCTTTTCCAAATGTTTTATTCCTATGAGAGACAGAAAATTTTGACAATCACTTCAGTGAAAAAGGAAGAAGTTATTTAATGTACCACATGGGAACAAATGAAATGAAGGAAGATTAAAAATAAAAGAATATATACAGCTGTACCTGAACCATAAACTCACAGGGAAAATTCCATTGATTATTATACTGTAAGAATTTCAGAAATATCACTTTTAGATGTTTTGCTGTAATTTTAATTTAATTTAAATTATTTTAATTATCATTTGATAAAATGAAACTTGAATGGCAGCTTTTCAAACTGAATTTGTAAATTATTAAATTTGAGCATTAATTACTAATCTTCGTCAACTCAAGAGTGACTGTATTAAATGTTGATGTATTAAATAATATTGCCATGAAGTGCAGTGTTTTTTATAAACACTGTGTACAAATATTCTCTAATTGATTATACATGGACACTCACTATTGCTAATAGTGGTTGCCATGAAGAACTAAATATTTTTTCTTTTTTTCCCTTTTTTCCTCCATCTTTATTAACTTGGGAATTTCTTATTTACATTTCAATTGTTATTCCCTTTCCAGGTTTCCAGGCCAACATCCCCATAACCCCTCCCCCTCCCCTTCTATATGGATGGGTGTTCCCCTCCCCATCCTCACCCCCCCATTACCGCCCTCCCCCCAACAATCACGTTCACTGGGGGTTCTGTCTTGGCAGGACCAAGGGTCCTTCCACTGGTGCCCTTACTAGGCTATTCATTGCTACCTATACAGTTGGAGCCCAGGGTCAGTCCATGTATAGTCTTTGGGTAGTGGCTTAGTCCCTGGAACCTCTGGTTGATTAGCATTGTTGTTCCTATGGGGTCTCGAGTCCCTTCAAGCTCTTTCAGTCCTTTCTCTGATTCCTTCAATGGGGGTCCCGTTCTCAGTTCAGTGGTTTGCTGCTGGCATTCGCCTATGTATTTGCTGTATTCTGGCTGTGTCTCTCAGGAGAGATCTGCATTCGGTTCCTGTCAGCCTGCACTTCTTTGTTTCATCCATCTTATCTAGTTTGATGGCTGTAATATGTATGTGCCACATGTGGGGCAGGCTCTGAATGGGTGTTCCTTCAGCTTCTGGAGAACTAAATTTTAATTGCATTTGTACTTTTTAATATTTTGTACTTCATGAAATTTCTTACATAATCAAAAAATGTTGGTATTTTATACACTTATTTCTTGTAGTTATGGAGTCTAAGGAGACCACAGTGTAGGTGCATGCACATTCCTTTTGTGTCTGGTAAGAGAGCTATTTTTACAAGATGTGTTCTTGTTGTGTTCTTGCAAGGCAGAAGAGACTGAAGGGGCAGCTGGTTCCCTGCAGCCCCGTTTATAGGAATAATAATTCCACTCAAAAATACAGCCCTAACCACATCACGAAATGCCTTACCTCGTAATACCACCACCAGGGGGATTTGTGCGTTTAGTATGCACACTTGAAGGGGCACAGACTCGTAGGTCATGTAACTAGAATACATTTCTACAGTATGGATTAAGAATGCCCACTATAGATATTTGTGGGAAAGCTTAGTCCAGTGGGATATATGTTCATTTTGTGCTATGTATCAGAAAAATTAGTACATTGTTATAAAGGTTCTTGTAAAAATAGAAACTGCTTTTCCCTCTTCAAATTACTGTCATTGATTTAATTCATTAAGTCTAGCTTGTGGTGCTATTATGTGTATGAATACAGGGTCATTCACTGAGACATAGGTAACTTGTCAGTGGCCACACCACCAAAGCAAAGTGGTCTCCCAACTCCCCTGGCAACTATCAACATCCATAGCTCAGATCTTCAGCTATGAATGGGGACTTGGTAGCTCCTAGCCCATTCATGTTGCCATCTTTACTAGTTTTAGTTTTGTGCAGGTCTTATGAAGAAAACCACTGGGGTTGGGGATTTAGCTCAGTGGTAGAGCGCTTGCCTAGCAAGCGCAAAGCCCTGGGTTCGGTCCCCAGCTCTGAAAAAGAAAAAAAAAAAGAAAAAAAGAAAAGAAAACCACAGATGATTTGAGCTCATCGGTGCAAAAGCCATGCCAAGTCTATAAAATAGGATTCTTAGCACCTCTCTGCAATTCTTCATATATGATCTTCATTTCCTTAATGTTCTCTGAACCTACAGGAAGCATACATGGATACAGATATCTGGTATTCAACTGAGCAATCTCAGTCACTTATTTTCAGCACTGATAGTTATGTATATGTGCTTTAATAACTACCTACTGTAATATGAACTTTCTCCCAGCAAGGTTGAGAACAGGACAAGTTTTGAATATAAACATAAATATTTATCACTTTGGTGACAGGATGCCTTAGCAAACCAAGAAAATTAGATTTCTCCATAAGGCCCATAAACTCTCTAAACATGATTCTCCACAATGATTAAAATCTCAGGAATAGAGTAGGCCTCAAATCTCATGAAGGAAGTTGATAGTTATTCCCGTAAAGAGTCTCAGCTATTTTGCGACAGTGGGCACACCTTTCCTGGCATCATAGTATTTCAGCTCGACGGCTACAGCACTGGAACATTGGTTGCTGTGTTATCTTCTCTCACCCCACTTCACAGAAACATCCCCAGGACCTTATAACTCAGAAGAGTATTTTCTGGACAGTTGAAGATTGATACATTTGTGTCTTTCAAGTAAACCTTAGTATCTTCAGCATAGGATCTTATCATCAATTAAGATTGACAACCAAAGGTAATGGTAATAATCTTTATTATTTGGGGTGCCTCTGATGATTCCCTACCCAGTAAGTCATAGGGAAGTAATACATGTCTGGCACTGCGATGCTCTTTTAATAAGTGATGTCTTCTTAGTGCAACTTTTCCTCATCTTTGTAGGCTACCTCTGTTATGTTTTTAATTGTGTGACAGGCTAGTGTGTCTTAGTAAGGCTTTTTGTGTATCCTTACTTTAGGTTAATCTGTCCTGTAGACTGTCCTTACCCCTAAGCCAGGTAACCTTCTGCTCCCAGCATTCACTCCGGTCCTTTCATAATGCGTGTCTTCCACGGTCCGCTGCTATATCTGTTTCTTGAGGTGCAAGAGCATATGTTTCCATTCAGCTTTTTTCAAACACACTTTATTTTGGTTAACCTTGCTGTTCCCTTTCCTTTCCTTATCCCCCTCACTCACGCATAGCTTATTTCTCTGAGGCCTTCGGTAGCCCGATCCTTTCTATTTCCATTTCCCCTTTATCTTGTTATTTCTCCCCTTTCTTCTTCCTGCTTCTGTATGATATGTTGACGGTGAGCACTTATTTTATTTGGGATCATCTGTTTAAAAAAATTCTAAGCAGAATTTAATTTTATTCTGTGTTTCTTTGAGGAACACAGTCCTTTCCCCTTTGCTGAAAAGCCACAGGAGAAGGTCTGCACCAGTCCTTCTAGGGATTATTGCAGTGGTGAAGAGGAAAAAGCATTCCTTAAAAATGCTCATCTGCTAAGAAAACAAACAAGCTGCTCTTGGCCTTTGAAACAGGAATGTTTGGAAATATTAAGGTTAATAAGGAAGGAAGTTAGAAAGGGGGCTCAGCAAAAAGGTTACAAAAACAGGACACTCTCACAAGCATCTTTTGGCAAGCAGCCTGTGGAAGCATTTAGAGTAGACAAAAGTTTAGAATTACTTGCAAAGATAAAGGGGCAGCGAAGATGTTCAGAGAGCAGAATGTAGCAATTAGAGCTGGGAGAAAGAGAGATGAGCTCAGGCTCTTGTTTTGGGAGAAGAAAGGAAGGGAAGCTTGGAAAACTACAGTTTATGTTGTTCACATGACCGGTCTCAATGGCCTTCCCAGTTCATCTTCCAGGTTCATTCACGTTCTCACGATTTCATCCAACCACTTGGCTGATTTCAAAAGAAATGACACATATTTCACTGAACTCCCAGTACACTCATATTAAAGATATTCTCTTAATAATAACTGTTTTCGTTTTTCTTGGAAGGATTACAGCTACATAAGGCAGCCAATTACTCTATCTGATAATAGTCAAGATTGACCAGTGGGTAAACAGGCTGAACCACAACAGAGTTAACGTTTTGCCTCATATTTCTTTGTTATACAAATTATAGCATACTTTCCAAAGCCTTGTTTAGACTGAGTGATACTAATGAGACCTGATTGATAGAGGCCTAGAAAGTATTATAAACTTATCTGAGTCTTCAGTTAATGCAATGTTTATTAGGTTTATATAATAAAAAGCATGCATTTCCATGATATAAACTTGGAATTTGAGACATTTCTCTGAAAGTTTGGGCTAATTGGACTTCACAAGTATTATTGTGGAGTGAGTTTCTAAATTGTTTTACAATATAAACCCTACACAACGTATTTAATATGAAAGTGGAGTTATTTCAAAGGATTTCAAGAACAGTCATTTTCATCTGTGGTTAATTGTTCTCACAAAGAAAGTATTTAAATGCTAGAGACAAGTTCAGTTTTTTAACTATTATGTCGGGTGTGTAGATAATACTATGTTCAATGTAGGAAACTTGGGGGTACTGTTAAGCATAGAAAGAACGCCTAGGAGAAACCTCAACTGCTAAGTATTACTAATCTAAAAAGTCAATAGTGTTGAGCCTGACGAACCTATAAAACGTCCCATTTATCTTGTGTGAAGATGCTTCCTTCAAATTATGGTGACAGAACTACTAAAACCAGCTTCATAAACCTGCCACCAGGAAGTCCTCTGTTACTTTGTGTTCATTGTGGCCTTGAAAGCGACCACTGTAACTGTTGCTTACTCTTTCATTGTATTTGATGAGCACTAGTGTTATTTTATGGGGGCACATAAATGACATTTCAATATATTTTTCAATATATTTCATGAATGCACACACAGGCATGCAAGCACATACTAATAAACAATACTCAAAGCAATAAAAATGATTTTTAAATGAATTATTGTTTCTATAGGTACACATATATCATTCTAGATAAGAACTATAAACCCAACTGTAGAATGGGTCATCAGTATATATTACGGATATATTTTATAAACATGATACCTCTACCAAGTTGAACTGGGTAATGAGCAGTGTTAGGGTCATTTACCCCTTAGGTCAAGTGTGTGTATGTGTGCGTGTGCGTGTGCGTGTGCGTGTGCGTGTGCGTGTGCGTGTGCGTGTGCGTGTGTGTGTGTGTGTGTGTGTGTGTTTGTGTTGTGCAAGCTGTAAGAACTTTAACATATGTACTTAAGGCAGTTTAGAAATCAGGTTTCTTTCCAAATTGATGTTTTCTGGTGGTCATAATGTTTATTAACCTGAAGATGGGCTCAATTGCCCTTTATTTGTAGGTATTAATCAACAACATTTTTACCATTAAAACTGCTATACATTTTATTAGTCATTTAGTTAAGCAAGCACAGAAACATTTCAATAATATGCATCTTAAATTTTACTGTCCATTTGCTTACAACTGTGTTTCCTGGAGGTTTGCATACCTGGCCCTGATTTCTTTCCACCACATTTCTGATAAGTAATAATTGTCTATCATTTTTTCTATCTCAATTGAAGCGAGACCAATATTTTCTTATCTACCCTCTGATGTTTCTACACATTTGATATGCATCTGCCTGACTCTATCACAGAAGATATCATATCTCAACAACATATTCTTTGCTTAAAACTCATCTCACCAAATAACATTAATAAAGACATTCTGATATATGGCAAGGGCACTGGATAGAATACTCACTTTTGTTTATTTAGGGCCATGATGTGCCCTGTACTATAAGGGAACATGCAGCCTTAGTGAATGACAGAATAAAATAGTTTTATTTCTCCAAAGGCAATGATCCCAATATTCTTCCCTCCCAATCGTGGGGACATTATTTTATAAATTTTATTTATCACTCCTCATTTTTAAGTGTTCTCGTTTTCTCTGTCCAGGGCTAAACTTGCTTCTGAATCTAAGAATGTTTATAGAACACACAACAAAAGATTCCTTCTGGGATTCAACAATTCTTCACCCAACACTGTTTCAGTGTCAGTATGTGGCCATGACATGAGGAGAAAGAACTGTTCACAGTGGGCTGCCTGCCTACTTCCCCTGAAATCACTGTGCTGCCCCTGTCTTCTTCAGAGTAAGGTGCTTCCTGGGATGTCAAAGACACCATGCTAGAGTAATGGAGAATTTTTTTCCATTGCCATGAGAAAACGCAGGCCACATGTAGGGTTCTCCCACTTGACAAAAGTATAACTTCTTTCTCTCACTAGCCCATGTGTTTCCTTCCCAGTTGAGTTCCGAAAACATGAAGCCTACCAGATTAACTTGCCAATCCTTACTTAAAGTATTGATAGAATTAAATGTAACATGGATTACTTAACTAAAATTTTTCCCAAAACATGTATTTATAGTATTTGCTAATCTTTGTAGTGAAGGAGGAATTAAATCAGAAAAAACAAAGAAATACAATTTGCAAAACACCATAGAATATGTTTATTGTATTTGGGACCATGGCAAAGATTATACAATTATAAACTTTGCCTAAAAATATTTCCCTCCTCTGAGGGATTCAGCTAAATTTAGAAAAGAATCTGTTCTCATGTTTTTATTTAAGCAAAATATTGAGGTTTCAAAATGCATCTTACAGACACATACACAGTGCATATACTCACACAGATGTATTTTGTATTTTATAACACTCTTCTCTGGTTTTCATATCATGTACATCTATGTATGCAGTTGACTATGGTTTGCATGAGTTACCGTTAATGCTGAACAAGGGCTGTCCTTTCTTTCTACCCTGAGGGTAATCATCCACTACTTCTCCCTGACTTATTCTTGAGGTTGCGCTTTCTTCTCTAACACATCCTGTTGGAAATTTCCTGTTAGTGCATGGGGTGATTGCTTTGTAACCATGGTATTTCTCCAAGACAAGAGAGAATAACCCTCAGTTTCCTCTTCACCAATGAAGAGAAATGATGACTAGAACTGCTTTTAGTGAGGCTTTTCGATTGTGAACTTTAGAAACTTCTCTAATCCTTTCTGTAACCATTTTTGCAACTTCAGGGATCTGGAAGAAAACAACGGTCCTGAAAAATAGTGGGGAACACTAGCCTCCCTTTGACAACACAAGCTGCCAACGTGGACTCCCTGAATGTGAGGACAAGAGGAAGCTTCTTATCACATAAATGAGTGGGAGATACTTACGTGTGGAAGCTAACAGCAGTGGTGATTCTCAGCTGAAAGATAATGATGACGGTAACAGGATGCCATGCTGTTCTCTGAAATGCAACGTGAATATTCTCAAGAAGGAAAAAAAATAAAACACCACAGCTGCCACCACTGCAAGCAATGTATATTAATTCAGAATCAGAAAGTCAGCATGCCCTCCCTGCCCCCCTTGCTGCTTGAAAGAACAATGTGAAAAAGGGAGAGGACAGTTAAAATTACACTTCTTGTCTTTCTCTTCCATAACAAATGATGAGAAAGCAGCAAGGAAGGGAACAACTCCTTCTGCCTTTTCCCTTGGTATGGAAGAGGAGGCAAGAGTTTACAAACTAGCTGACAGACTTTAAACAGAAAAGATCAAGTGAAAAAAATATTGAGATCTCCAGGCTTTCGGAGCTATAAGATGTTGTGAAGAGGTATAGGCATTCAGATTGGCTTTGAAAGTCACAGGATGAGAATGACACTAGTTCCAAGCCAGTGAGAGCCAGCAGGAAATGTATGAAGGATGTGGGTTTGTCTTAGTTAGGAGGGAGGGAAGACACATGAGCATTTCATTCAGTTGACTGACTCTAAATAAGCCACTCACACATGAGGCATCGTCCTCAGGTCTGTTTCCTACGTCTAGGTCAGCCATGACCAGGAGAGGACCATCAATCACTCCTACTCACAAAAATGGAGTGAGTGTGATTGATTGTTCAGGACTGAATTAGCCCTGCCTGATTCATGGGAACCTTAATGGAATCTGGAAGCCCTGAACTGGAAACTTAGGTTTTGGCCTGGAAATGGACCCCAAACCTTGGGGCTAACTCCAGGTGTGCCCCAGTCAATCCAGACGCTCAGCTGTGAGAAGGAGGCCCTGGGAAAGCTGCAGGTTGCCACTTTTATTTTGTATCGTTTTAACACTTGAAGGTTTTCTTTCTAAAATAATCATGAGAGCAATAACGTAGCTTGTTACTGCAGATCAAGCACCACTACTGCTTTATGAAGAATCTGCCTACTTATCTTGCCCAGATCGGTTTCATGCACAGAGATACAATAGAAAGAGGACAACTTTTCAATAAATTTATATTAATGTGCAGTAAAATGTCCAACATTACCTTATTTTACATTACATTGTATAATAGTTGACATGATGCTGAATTAGTTAATTTTTTCCTTTGTTGTGGTAAAATACCCTAAATAAGTAATTTAAGCGGGGAAACATTTAGTTTGCCTCATGGTTCTAGGGTTCAGTCTTTCGTGACAGGAAAGTCCTGCAGAAGTCTTAGGCAGCCAATCACATTGCTTTTACAATGAAGAAGCTGAGTGGAATGGATGCTTGGCTTCAACTTCCTTTGCCCTTCCATTAGCCCAAGATGCCACCCAGACAATGCTGCTACCCAGTTAGAGTAGCTTTCTCTGAGGCGGTCTTTCACAGGCGTTTCCCCAAAGCTGAAAGGTAACAATATTACCATGCACAGCTGTTGTAAACAGGTGTGTTAGTGTTGTGACTATACTGCTTCAAAATTATGAGGTCCACTTTGAGTGGCCATCTTTATCTAAAAATGGACCTTGGTCCTTCCTACACTCAAATTGTCCCATAATGTATAAGACTGTGTGGTAAGTATTGAAGAAAAAGATGGCGGACATTTCATGACTTCCTTTATGCCCCTTGAAAAAGCATTTACTGCCTTTATTATATATAGAAACCTTATATTTTCTAACTTTTTGTATGCCAGCAGTTTTATTTTTTGTCTTTTGTTTGTTTGAGAGACAAGGTTTCTCTGTCTTCTCTCTGTTTTTCTGAGAGACAGGCCAGGCTGTCCTGGAACTCACTTCATAGACCATGCTATTCTCAAACTCACAGAGATCACCTGCCTCTGCCTCTGCCTCCTGAATGCTGGGATTAAAGGAATGTGCTACCATTGTCCTGTACTAGTAGATATTTAATCTCAATGAGGGGTTTCTACCCTGTCATTGATCATTCAGTTCCAAGATAAAAGAGACACAACTTTTACATTATAATAAACCTTTAAAGCACCACAGCAGGACAGAATCTCTACACTCTATGCTATTATGTCTACTTCCCCATCAATAACTGCATTACAGAACCTGTCACAATACATCTGAACCGCTCTTAAGTCCAGTTGGCCAGCCCTCATGGTCACGTTTCCATGGTGTCTTCTCTTCTCTCTACCTTCTTTCTCCCTGCCTCCTCATGGTCCTTCTCCGACTGCAAGCTCAGAAACCAATACCCTACCTACCTCTCTTTGGCCCAGATGCAGGCAACTTATTCAACCATTAACTTTTTATATGCCAGCAGTTTTCAATTAGGAGCAAATTCACATAGCATTATCTGTGTATACGAGGATTCTCTCATCCCTGAGGACAAGCAGGGCAAGAATTTGCCATTCAATACCTAACAACAGATTAAACCTCACCATTGCCTGGCTTAGTTTCCAAGTTAATGTCTTATTGCTGTGAAGAGACACTATGACCAGGGCAACTCTTTAAAGGAAAACATTTCACTGGGGATGGCTTTCAGCTGAGTTTATTCCATTAGCATGGCAGGAAGCAAGGTGGCATGCAGGCAGACATGGTCTTGGGAAGCTGAGAGTTCTACATCTGGATCAGCAGGCAGCAGAAAGATAGTGAGCCTTCGCGGCCTGGCTTTAGCTTGTGAAGCCTCAAAGACCACCCCCATGACACATTTCCTATGGTAAGGCTATACCTACTCTCACAAGTCTACATGTGCTAATTTCTTCAAAGAGTATTTTTCCCTTTGAGGCTACTGGGGCAATGTTCATTCAGACCACCACAGTTTCTTACTTGGAACTAAATGGTAATGCTGCACCTTTCATCTCGACGACCAGCTCCACATGCTGTCATAGGAAGTCTTTTGTTCTGGAATCACTGAATCCAATGTTTATAGACCAATGTAAGTATGAACCTGAACACTAGTAAGGAAATTTAAATTTCATAGATAGTAGTTAATGCTTGAAATTCTTTTCAAGTCAAACATTTAAAGTTTCTTTTGTTTATTTGTTTTTTATTTTTTCTTTTGTTTTCTTCCTCTTTTCTTTTTTTTTTCTTTTTTAGACAGGGCTTCTCTGTGTAGCCCTAACTGCTGCTGTCCTGGAACTCCCTCTGTAGATCAGGCTGGCCTTGAACTCAGAGATCTACCTGTATCTAGCTCCCAAATGTTGAGATTAAAGGTTTGCACCACCCACTCTCAGCTGAGATTTAAAGTTTTAATTTCTGAGTAAATGATTGTGAAATGAGTAAAACCTAGTTTGTTGCCTTTGAGGTATACTATCTATATTAGAAGTGGACATATCCTCCTCTTTACTTATTTGATTTAGGTATGAGAATTAAACCTAATCGCGCATTCTTAATGAAAAGTGATAAATACATGTCAAGCAGCTTAGCCGTTTCAGATTACAGTTTCTAGAGATGGCATGCTCAGATCCAACCCTACATCATCTGACGTTATTGTGTCTTTCCAACGAATCTGTCTAAGATGACTCCCTCAGGAATCAGTGTGGGGTTGGAGAATTATAAAACCTTTTCCACATTACACAGTCATGATATGATACAATCTGAACCCAGCAGAAATCTATGTGTCTAAATAGATTCAGGATTGTTTGACAGTTCATAAAAACACACTTAGTGCCAATTTTTAGGTTTTTTTTGGGGGGGGGGATTATTCAGAATCTCTTGCTGGTGGAGGTAGCTTGTTTAGAGTGGAGGAGAGTAAGTGATCAATATGGTGTCTGAACATTCCTTCACTTCTGAATTCGTTGGGAATGTGAGTCCTACATATATGGAGTAGGAAGCTAGCTGTGTTGGGGCATTGTTCATAATTCGCTGAGAGTCCATCTCTGATTGGCTTTTTAAACAAGGCTTGTTGTTTATTGAATCTCAAAGTAACTGTGATAGCACACACATTCATTTATCTACCATCTGCATGCTTTGAATTCATATCAACCTGCTTGATAACTAAGAGCAAAGTGCAATTGTGAAAACAAAGCAGGAAAGTGCCCCCTAATGAGAGGTAGAACAATCCCAGCATGGGCTTCAACGAAAGCACACAGCACATACATTACACAAGCACCCCGTACAACATAGGCGCTTAGATGTGAGGTCAGATAAGTTAAATAATAGATTTCTGAGAATCACAGAATTCAAGGTTTTAAAAATTCCATGCAATATATGTAATGTTTCCACAGATTTCCTCAACTCTTCCTCTTCTTCCTTCCCCTCTTCCCTGTCCTTCACCTCTGTTCTACAGCTTATGTTTAGCATTGTGAGACATAATCTTACTATGTCTTCCAGACAGGCCTCAAACTCACTCTGTAGAGCTCCTTCTCTCCTTGAACCTACATGTCTTTTGCATTACTCACTAGAGTGTAGGGATGCAGATCACTATACCAAGCTAGATTCTACTAGATTGGAATCCAGTTCTCTTTCCTATTTTATTTTTCCTTAGACCCCTTATGAATGCCAGAGTTCACTGACTCAGAAATAGTCTGCTATCCATTGGACTACTACATTGGAACTCAGTTCCCCATGCTCACTCCAAATTCTATTGGAAATGGCATATGCAACTTGAATCTTCATGCCTTCAGAGGTTGTCAGGCCCATGCTCCATGCTCTAGATTATGACTGATGATAATTTTACATTTATTAAAAAAAGTAAGGCTGACGAGGTTTTGCCAGTGTGGGTCAAAGTAGCATATCCTAAGAATAGAAAATAAATTCAAAACTTAGTAGGAAAAATTTCAATTTTGAGTAATGCAGAAACAAACAAACAAACCATAGAGTGGGAGAGTGCTAATCTCTGATTATGGAAAACATTCAGGGGCAGTGGTTAACAGCTTCAACTCTAATTTCCTCGTCAATGCTAAAGTTATTTTCCCAATGTTTAAAATATTGTATGTAAACAGTTGTCTAGATGATTCCTATGAGAGAATGAGAGAGAGAGAGAGGAGAGAGAGAGAGAGAGAGAGAGAGAGAGAGAGAGAGAGAATATATAAAGACACTTAGGAAAAAAACAGAGAAAATGATTAAAAAGGAATACTTGGTGTCTTCTAATTGATGGAGCAGATTTTCCTGTTTTTATGATTTATCACTTAAAAACATTTGATGGCCATTAAAACAGGAGGAGGAGGAGGAAGAGGATGAGGAGGAGGAAGAGGAGGAAGAGGAAGAGGAGAGTGTATTTTGACAAGACAGATCTAACAGAAAAATGATGCATACACGAAAAAATTTGAGATTCAAAAAGGTGAAAAAAAATAGCAACTGACTTGATGACAAAAATCACATTGTGAAAAAGATCCTTGGTGAATTAACGCCCTATGGGCATCATCAATTTTTGTGTTATTGTTTGTTAAATAAGGCCTTTATTTGTAGCGGAGCATGAGTACCTCTCTTTGGTTACAGTATCACGGGCATAATTACACACTTAAAAGATTATACTTTATGTTGAGTCTATAAATAGGCATAAGATGGAGTATATACAGTTTACATCAACACACATGTGAGGGTATTTATTATCAATCCACGTCTTCTTTTTCTCATTCTTTTGACTTGATTTTGATGACAATGATGGATAGAGATCTCAAAATGTTGGTTTCATGTTTTAATTCCATAGGATAAAATAAATATTTCTAAGTCCTTTCCCCCCTGGGCAATGTGTTTCTCATTTGCTGTGGCACTCTCTGCAAAGGTACAGCTGACCACTAACCTGACGTGGCCTGTCATCTGGGACAGCCATTGCTTCCATCTTCTTAATGGACATTGCTCTACAGATGTCTGTGGCCTACCTGACTATAATCCTTTAAATTTTAATTCACTTTACATTTAGCTTGGTCATAAATACCATTTAGGTACCAATACTCTGCTTTATGCAGTCCCCAAGGAAGTGTTTTGATTTTAATGAGGCCATTTGCAACTTAAGAGCAAAAAAATCCCATCTTTGATTGAATATGTTTGTCAGTTCTATTCCCGATTGGCATTTTCATGGGGAAACTTGGATAAAACTACAGGATGGCTGCTTACCAAGTGGGATAAAAGTCCCAGCATGTTTCCATTCTCAAATTTAACTGAATAAATGGTCTTCAAAATACATTTTGAAAACACCAAAGTAAACCCTGGGTACAATTGAAAGTAAAATCCAGAATTAAATTGTATTACAAATTAAATTTCCACCAGCATTTTTTCCCACTACAAGGGAAGAAAAAACGTAAATTAAACTTCAGTTTGTAAACTATTCAGGTAATACACTTGCATGACAGATGGGAATGCATGCCACAGACTATATACAAATAGTAGGTAATTATCCACATTGTAGTTTTTGTCTCTCATTTTTACTCTACAGTTAGACTCTTTTTGTGAGCTAGACAATATTTGTCCCACAAGCTTTTTAGAAGAGAAAAACTGCCGCTGAAATAAATGAGGTGATAACTATTAGATTCAATTTTTTCTTTGTATATTTTGAGGGTGGAAATTATAGAAATGAATTCTATTTGAAAACTACACATGCTATCTTTTAAAAAAGTAGCATTTTAAGTGTTTAAGATACAATGAAGCCAGAAATGATAGCACCATCCCAACACTAGTAAAGCTGAGGGAAGAGGATTATGAGTAAGAGCCCATGGGAACTATTTGAGTCTCAGGCCAGCTTGGACTGACTACAGCAACCCTGTCTCTTAATAAATTAACTATATACATGAAAAAATACACTGGTTTTGGATATTAACTTTAATACTAGATTCTGATTTTCAGTTTTGTTTTATTATATTTCTTAACAAAAATAATTTCTTTAAATCAGCTAAATTCACTTTTCCATTATCCTTTATTTTTCACAACTCTTGTATGTGCTGGTATACTTCCTATTATGCAACAGAAAATATTAAGAAAGAAAGTAATTAATTGATAATCTGCCCATGTATCCATTGTCTTTGTGCCTTATTTCAACAGTTCCAAGCTAGTGTTGAATATGATCCAAAACAATTTATATAAGTAAATGGAACTTCTGATTTCTGTCCTCAGCATTCTCATACTTCTTTGTTGGTATAAGTCAGGTAACTGAAGGAAAATATAGCAAAAATTGTTATGTTTCTTATTTATTCATATATATCTCAAGCTTGATATTCCTAACATATTGCTTTAATACTGAACAATTCTGTCTGTTTGCTACTTCACAAAGTCCCATACTTCCTACAGACTTTGCCATCCCAGTGGATAAAACCTCATCTCTCACCCCAGGTATCTCTTTTCCACTCATATTAACCATCCAACCAAAGGTCACTTTAACTTTATCTGGACTACAGTTATGAAATGTAGGATAAACTACTGTAGTTTCTATCAAACTCACCTCATAGGTTTGCACTTCCCCAGACTAAAAATTATCTTCATTCTGAGCTCATGAGGCTGCTGCTCTTTTCATGATATGTTTCACTCTTGTTCATGGCTCTCCATACAACAATTTTAGTCATTGATCTTTGAACAGTCTGAATGACTCACATCTCAGCAATTTTTCAAGTCCATCCCCTCTTCTTGGAAAGCCATGCATGTCCTAGACAATTTTATACCTAAACTAATCATGTTCTTAGAAGTTGAGTTAAATATCACATCTCATCATCTAACTTTTTATAATCAAATTTTGCATTAACTCAGAAGAAAAGCAACTTATGGCTAACAATACAAATCAACACGATCTTTCCCCAAATGATGTCCTAATGAAAAACAGACATTATTTTTATTTATTCCCACATATATTTCTCTCGGTAAAAGAAGAAACTTAGTAGTCATCATAGACTTTCAAGACTCCAAACTTCAAATTCTTGCTAACTCTTTCAAGAAAAGGAAATTTCCTTTTTTTTCTTTCCTTACTATTATAATCTCCAACTGGCTTTGTACATTTCATTGTCATTTATTTATTTATTTATTCATTTATTTATTTTAGATATGATGTATGCTCCTAAAGAATATTTGTCATATTGCTGTGTTAGTTACTGTCTTTGGAACTAACAATGCCTTTAGAAGATGAATGGTCAAGGAACACTGGCGATTATATAAATTAATGTTCTACTGTATGTTTCTATTTTGTTCCCTCATGTCTATTGAAGATGTTGATATTCCTATAAGTAACTGACATCATTTTTTCATCAAAAGAAATAAATGTGTGAATAAATGTAGTATTTATGAACACATGGATTGCACGTCATAAATTTTGTGATAAGTCGAGATGATAAACACAATCCTTCTCCATAGAGACTTAGCTTCCAGAAACTGTACTCAGTGAGGTTTGATGATAAAATGAACCCTACAAACCTCCAGAAGGGAAAAATGGGAGATAGTCTTTTAATAAGGGCTAGGTAAGAACAAATATTTTAAAGAAAGAGCTCATGTGATCTTTAAAATTTCTAAGTAAACTTACTACTTGAATGGTTTTGGTTATAGAAAGAAGCCTAGCCCCTTATGTCAGAAGTGAGTACAGTCCTGATCCATGATTTATTGGCAAAAGCCTGAGTGAGAGATTATTATGGTACCTGTCTTCCAGGCTCATATTGAGCAAAGAATGGTACAAATGGGACTTGATTTTTAATATAAATTAAATACAGTCTAACTAAATATGGGAAATTTGAGGAACATTAATTTTAGTAGCATTGGGATTTGCAAGCCATTTCTTCTACCTTCATCTCCTGTTTCATGTGGTCTAGTAGAAATTTGAGGCAAGCTAAAATGGGCTGATTTTTCTTTTCTACCCAGTAGCTCTTTATTCTTATGTAAGTTCCTTAACATTTTTGACACGAAATATCAATCTGCATAGAATATGCAGTGGTATCTCAGGCCATCTTAATTGTATTGAAATGTTGAAACACACAATTACACAGAAACTCTTATAAATTATCTTTAAATGAAGATTTTCTTCAAATATTACTAATAGGTTTAGAAATTCATTCCCTCATTTCTTTAGTGTATTAATGAGAATTAAACACTATATCGGCAAATGTGCTGTTTATGCATGTGATGAAAATTCGGAGTTATTTTTGTTTTACTTTCTGAGTTAAAATTCCGATAAGATCTAAGCTCAAGGAGAAAGGAGGAACAACTCCCCATAATCTACCTGTGAGCTCTGACATCTGCGCTCGCATTGCTTGTTTTAGAACAGACTCCACATCTATTCTTTCTATTTGCTTTCTTTTCTGCCGCTGTGACTGACTAGAAATGAGGAAAGTTATTTCCATTGAGCACTAGACAGATCTTCCCTGGCAATACAACTGTACCTAGACACTTAAGAATACATTTCTCTTTTCATTGTAGTTCAGTACTAGTTCTGTGCAATTATTTATACTTTCCTGCGTCTCCTCTGTATCTTCGACACAGCTGTAGTTCGACCTGTGTTTACCTTTAAAAGATTTTCCTTATAGATTTTTTTTTACCACCTTTACTCACTTTTCTTACAGTAAGTTATTTTTCTGAAGGGTCAACAGCTATAGAATTTATTATGCCAACTTCAAATCGTGACTTCTTTAAATAAACATTGCTGAAATGAGTTGTTCAAAGGAGATTGCATAGTCTAAATAAGGCTGTGCTTAGTCAACCTTGTGAAGATATTGTAGTTTATCTTTCTCTTCATTCCTTCTATCAAAACATGACTGTCCTATGTTCCATTTCCCTGGGGTCCTACTTTATCTGGTTGAGTTGAATGCTTAAATCTTATGCTATATTCCTCCCTCAGTCTTCTTGGTCTCTCACATTGTCAATGTTTTTGGTCACCATATTTCAACAAATACATTTTTAAAATCTTAGTCATTATCTTTAAAGCCATGATAAGTGACACAAATAATATCTATCACAGCTACAGCGCTAGTTTTTTATTTCCTTGTTTGCACTATAAACTGAGGCATCTACTAACTGGTAATATCTTTCATGCCATGAACTTATTTTAAAAAACAAGAAACTCCAAGAAACAATTTATCAATACCTCCCCATTCCTGTGATAAAATACTTCTACCAAGGTGATTTATGAAAAGAAAGTTAAGTTAGGTTAGGGTTCCTAAGGGATGAGATTCTGTCATAGCAGGAAAGTGTGGCACCAGCTAGCAGACACTATGCCTTAAGCAGAAACAGAGGGGTTACAACTTAACACACAAGGAGGAGCCAGCATGCTCAACTGGCATAATTCTTCCAACAAGCATGACTCCTGTACCTTCTCAAACAGAGACACCAACTTGGGACCAAGTATTCAAATGTCTCAGCCACCATATTCAAACCACTACATTCTTCTACTTCCAGCCCCACAGACTTGTGGCCATATAATGCAAACACATCTAATTCATTCCCAAATGTCTACAGTATCGCCACTGTTCAAGAGTCAAAAAAATCTGGTCTCCTCTGAGACCCAAGGCAATTCTGTTTAACTGTAGTTAGGTCTCTGTTAAGCAAGAAAGCAAATAGTATACACTGTCAGAGGAGAGATCCTCAATTGAGAAAATGCCTCAGAATTTCTGGGGGTGAGAAGACAAATCTGTGGAGTATTTTTCATAATTAGGGGTCAATAGAGGAATGCTCAGCCCTTCATGTATGGGGACAATCGTAGATGATCAAATCATCAGGAGTAAGCCAGTAAGTAGCGATCTTTATCAGCTCCTGTGTCCGAGACCCTGCCTTGCTTGAGTTTCTACCCTGACCTCTTTCATGAAAGGGATGTGGTGTGTAAGCCAAATATACCCTTTCTTCCCTGAGTTGTTGTTGGCCATGTTGGTTCATCACAGCAACAGTAAACCTAAGATAGCCCCCATTCATCCATATTGGAATGATACATTTCTGTATCATTATAGGTTTGAAGGATGCAATTTGCTTTCTTTTTATACAGAGCAATTATAGCAAATGACTATAGCTTGTGTCAAAACTGACATAAAACTAGCCAGCATGGGGCCATTGTGTGGGAAATAACTGGTCTAAGTGCAGCAAGGCAAACACTAGTTCTCAGGCTCCATGTACAGTGACAAAGGGACAAGATGGCTCTGACCCTTCAGGTTTGCTACTTGAAACACTCATATTTCTCTCTTGGATAGGCTGCTCCTTGTGTGTTACTCTCTGTCAAATACTCCTTAGCTCTGAATCACCAATATTTTGAGGTTGCCAATGGAATTTAGGACTAATGCTACCATATTTGTACAATGTCCTCTTAAGAAATTTATGTGGAGACTGCCACACATTGCCTGGCCTCAGTGACTTACTGAAATTGTGAAAGAAGAGTCTAGAACCCCTTCAAACATCCATCCATTCCACATAGACATCTCTGCCAAGTTCAGTTCCTTACTAGGGATATACCCACAACTGGATAGATAGATGAATTTTCTTGTTTTCTAGAGGCAGGGAAAAGCTTAGGCTCTTTTCTCTCCTAAGTGTGATGTTTACCTGGGAGGAGTTTGCCCAAAAGGCACATTTCCCTTTATCTAGAACAGCCCTGGCCCATCCTTAAGGTAACAATCCCCTTGGCAATTACAGCCTCTTTCAGAATGAGCCTTACTATAGCATCAGCTACTTAATATACCTTTTCCTTCCAAACTGTACATTTTGTATTTCTTTCTAATTTGTCTGCTTTTTCCTACAGTAGATTCATGACTAATCATCATGTTCCAGACTCATTATTAGGCTGTCCTGAAACCTCATCTGTCAAAAAATATTAGTCCATTATTTTTATTTTTATTTTCGTCTTTATTTAAAAAAAAACAGATTCTTTTCATATAGTATATTCTGATTACGGTTTGTCCTTCACTAAGTCTTTCCAGCTTCTCCCTATAAGCAATAGTGCAGAAAAACTACCACACTGGGCAGCTCTCTGTGCAGAAAGATTTATTGGTGATCAAACAGCCAAGGTCAGGGAAGTGGGGTTTGGCCAGGAGGGAGGGTGGAAAAGCAAGTAGAATTTACATGATAATTATCAGAGTGAGGATTTGAGCTGAAGACAGCTAGGTGTTCTTGCCAGAGGTAGTAGATCTTCAGGGAAAGGTTAAAGGGAGTTCCCAGAGGATTCAGGAAGGTTCCTGACAAAAGAAACTGCATAAGAGATTTGCTTTTGTAGTAAACTGAAATCCATTAGGCTTGTTTTTTAGAAATCAGTTCTTCTGTTTACCCAGGCAAAGTCCCTCTGTACCTGCACTTCCATTTTGTGAAAGAAAGGGTTTGGAGATGAAAAAAGGGTTTGGAGATGACTCCCAACTTCCCCACCTACTCAAGTAAAAACCGGTTAGTTTTGTCTCTCATTAGAATACAAACAACCATCTCTAAAAATAACAGTAACAACGGTGGTGATATAAAGAAAAACCTTAAATCTCTCACTTTCTAAGGTCTGAAGCTATTAAGAACCTATTAGTATAATAAAAAACATTCGATTCGTTTGATTACTTTTAATTGAATTTTGAAAATCAACTTGTCTCATCGTGCCTGATTTTGTGTTAGTTTCTCTTTCTGTTAAAAATCCAAGAGTCCGTTCATGGCAAGAAAAGGTGAATGCCAAAATAATATTTTAAATTACTTTTATTTTTGATCCATCTTTTTAAGTCATTAATAGTGTCTATATTGTTAGAGATATTTATTTTCATTCCAAATGTTATCCCTTTTCCTGGTTTCCTGTTTATAAACTCCTTACCGCCCGCCCCCCCCCCCGCCCCCGCAAACATTACCCTATACTGGGGATCCAACCTTGGCAGAACCAAGGGTTCCATTGGTGCACAACAAGGCTAATCTCTGCTACATATGCAGTTGGAGCTCTGTTCAGTCCATGTATAGTATTTTGGTAGTGGTTTAGTCCCTGGGAGCTCTGATTGGTTGGCATTGTTTTTCTTATGGTGTTGCAAGTCCCTTTAGCTCTTTCAGTCCTTTCTCTAATTCCTCCAAGTGTGTGTGTGTGTGTGTGGGGGTCCTGCTTCTCCAGTTCAGTGGTATGCTGCTAGCAAAATTTCACTTCTGTGAAAATTAGTGGTTATAAAAAAAAATAAAACCAACTAGATGATATGTTATCTCCTAGAATTGACCAAATGGTCACAGCAAATTTTAACCAAGCATGTGATATTAAAGCATTTATTAGTCCATAGTTACAAGTCGTTATAGAAACTAAGAGTGTATAGTATAGTCCACTAGTCCACACAACATAAAGATATATATATATATATATATATATTTGTGTGTGTGTGTGTATATATATATATAATTTATTAGATACATAATTGCCTAATAACTCTCCTTCTGTCATCATTTAAAATTCAAAAACAAGTGAAATCTAGTCTCAAGTATTCTTGATTCCTATAGGGAAAAAGAACAAATCACTAATTGTTAAGGATCCAAAGATTACATGAAACAGAGGTAATATGAAATACCATCTATGACACGCATAAAGATCAAGTGAGTCATCCTATTTTGTTGTAGAAAAAGATTTTACTTTTAAGTCTAAGTTTTATTTTTCAGGTAATTTCAAGAAATGTTGTTCCAACGCATGCAGCAATAGTTTTGAGCTCTCTTAACCAATTCACACAAATCTTTGCATTCCTTCATTTAAGTAAAGACATTCCCTTATTATGATAGGTTCAATCATCAAGACTAAGAAACAAGATCAATAAAGTTCCTCAAAACTGCTACATGCAGTCAAATGCCCACTCTTAAGCTGCTGTGTATACAGGACCTTGGTGTCCAGTTTTGCTATTTTTCCCAGTTTTGTTAATCTGCTTTGTTTTGGTTTTCCCTGCGGACAAAAATTTATTCTAGAATTATGGTTTTCTAACTTTTTATCCACTTTCCTGTATTTTCTATCTTGCTCTTGTATACATTTACAAAATTCTTGAAGATTTTCAGTTATCCTTCATATACATAAAAAAACTTTGCCACATTGCAGATAACACAAGTGTTGCTATCAACTATGTTTCAAATGTTACATAATATTGTTAAACATCCTATGGAGGGTAAGCAAAAAGAGCAAGTAAATGAATTAAAGTACATAGCTTTACAATTAGTAATTTCATTAGATTATATAACCAAGATAGAAAGTTTTCTCAGGTTGAGTTGTTCATGTTATTTTTACTGGACTTTATAAATTTAGATTTAGAGATATCTTTGCAACTCTGGATATGTTCTTTTGAACAGAAAAAAAGTAGAAAATTTAAAGATGTAGTATAGATGCTAAAAATCAGTAAAAGAAATTCAGGGAGTGTGGCAAAACAGACATGTTAGATAGTACTAATTTGGCTCTAGATGTTATAGAGGGACCGAACTAAATTCTCATCTTTGCATTAAGAAATTATTATAGATGGTCTTAAACCATGCCCAATGGCTTTTTAAGAACCTCTGCTCATCTTAACTATAATTCTTGTCTTTTACTAGCATTCAGTACAGTTATAACT
Organism: Rattus rattus; assembly: GCF_011064425.1. Taxonomy (NCBI): domain Eukaryota; kingdom Metazoa; phylum Chordata; class Mammalia; order Rodentia; family Muridae; genus Rattus; species Rattus rattus. The sequence continues at coordinate 24,468,863 of NC_046158.1, forward strand.
TTTACATATTCATCATGATCGAATACTTCCCCTCAGAAATGTAAGTGTGGGGACTGACCTAGATGATACTATGAGAAGTAAGGAAATGAACAAGGTTTTTAGGGTCTAAGAAAATGTCCTCTGGAATAGGAGAATAAAGCTCACACAGAACAAGCTCCTGGTAGTCACCATCCTTCTGCCTCAGCTTCTGGACTATCCAGAAAGACTCTGGAAAGCACAGAGCAGAAATGAGGCTACGGCAACATTTCTATTCTTCATCAGTTAAACAGATTAAGATAATTGGTAGGAACAGCACAGGCAAAGGCAAAGTGTGTCTTTGCATTTGTCGTCAGAGTGCCAGCTTTCTATTTCAAAGAAGAATGAAAACGTTTAAATCTTGTCAAAATACAGTTTTGAAAGATTCACTTTAAAATCTCCTGATAAGTGTGTAGAAATAGAACTTATTTATTATTGCAGCAAAAGAAATGAAATAAACATTTATCCATAAACCTTAAAACACAATCTATAAAATATTTCATAAAAATTTATGGAAGAGAAAATTCAATACTATTTACAGTTCGCTGTGTCTCGTCTGGAGGTAGGGTATTTCACATGCAGACAGGTAAGAGGTAACTGCATTTTAACATGCATGACATTTTCACAGAAGTCTTGGATCTGGCAATCTAGAAGCATCATATTGCAGACAGGTGCAAGACATGATCAAATGGAAGGCTGATTGGATATCACATATGCTTGACTATGTATTTTGTTCTGGAAAATATGTTTAAATGTAAAATTGGAGATAATTAATATATTTATCATTTTCCTCATTAGCATATTTTGCAAAACCCTCAGTTTTTATTGCATTAGACAACACATGGCAGAAACAAATCATTTAACTGGAGAGTGACAGCAGACAAACTTTTTTAAATAGAAGGAAAAAAATCACAGTTTTATTTTCTTCTAGAAGAAAATCCTTTTGTTAGCACACTATGGGTTTTTGTGACCACATGTGGACATAATTCACTAAAATATTTGTAATGACCAAGAGATTTCTACCAGGTTTTTTTTTCAAAGAGTTACATTGACTAAACATATGTGGAACATACATGCTTGTTTTTATTTGACATAAATGTAATTCTTCTGAACTTAACCCAAAGACATCTTTAATGGGAAATCCAGTTTGAAATTTCTAGTGAAATAAATATATAATCTTTGTAACATATCATTTGCCTGGGAGAATAAACATGCTTCTAAAAGTAATGCAGTTATTCTAAACTTACCTTTTCCTTTGGTATGACCAATGAATATAAATAGTTTTTTCACCATATGTAGAGACATAATAAAACAAATATTTTGAGTGTTTACCATGAAGCAAAAAATGGAACAAGAACAGTGAAGAAGAAGCCAGTGTGGTTTTTGCCTCCTCAACCCTCTCTTATTGTAGGAATAAAAGGGGGAAAGTCAATATATGATATAAATATTGGAGAGAGAGTGAGAAAGGATGTATAGGATGCATACTTACTCAGCTCCATGTGCATTCATGACCTGACTCTTAAGTTTCCTGGGCTAATGTCTGTATTTATTAATAATTCTTAGGAATCATCCACTCTTTCATAACCGTAATCAACTGAATTACATCTATTTAGTTCCTTATCAACACACTAGTAATTGTTCCTGGAACTGTCTATGTGCCCAAACCCCGGTGCATTATATAAATCTCCTTATGCTTATGTTTATCATGTTCACATATGTTTCTCTCTCCACCCAACAGTCTTTGTAGATATGGGATGGTGAGTAAAATATTCATCTAAAAGAAATACACAGTCCTGAGTATATTCCTTGAGTTCTATTCAGGCAATAGATAGGCTCTTGTCACATCACCTCTTCTTTGCTTCCATATTCTCTGCTATGTGTTTTATGTGTTTGTTTTATTTTTTTTCTTTTCCTGACTCATCATAAATAATTTGGATTCACCTTTGTTAATAATTGCTGAATATCCCCTCCAGTAAGCTGAGTACACCAACCAATCAAAAGTGATTTTCTGTTTTCTTAACCAGTCAATTTGAACACTTCCCTTGCTTTGAAGTTATGATCATTTTTTTTTCTTTTCTGTTTTTTATGCACTCTGTTACATGGGTCCATTTATTTTTCAGGTATGATGTCTGATTTGTTAAGAGTGATCACGTAAAATTCTTGACGCAAATAGTTCTCATATGTAAATGTTTCAGTATTGAGTGAAGGATGACAGACCCCCTCATGCGGCTCTTGCAGTGTCGCAGCTCTGGATAGCATTCCCTTAAGAAAGCTCACTCTTGGGTGTTCAATCCATCGCTTCAGTGTTTCTTCCTTTTATAATCTGTGTTTAAACCTATACTAATTTTTTTTCTAAATAATCTAAGCTCAACTCCACCATAACTCAAAGAGGAAAAATAGATAAAAAAAACATTACTTTTATTCCTTCAGATATGGTTTTGTTTTGTATTTTTTTAAAAATAATTTACTTCTATTCTTTCTTGGAGTCAATAGTTTTCATCTGTACTATCCGGCATCATGGGGTTCTGTCAATGTCTGAATACATTAGGTTGAAGATGAATATCATAGATACTTGTATTCTCCATTTGTGGACTTTCTTTCGAAGAGAGTTTTTCACACTTCTGTTTATTAGGGGATAACTGATTCACTGAATCCTCCAGGCAGGACGGCATTTCTATAAGTTCTGTTAAAGTGGCATTAGAATCAAGTCATTTTTCCCAGACAGAGACACAATTTCATCATTTTTCCTAGATATAGCCAGGCTCTAGAAAAGTCATTAGTGCTAAACCCATTTGTAGCAAGCAGAATTATGAACCAAAATGCTGATTTACTCTTTTCCAAGAAGCAGCCCGCTGCTCTGTGTAACACAATACTTATATCAAATGGCAAGCAACTCAAGCATCTTCTTGAAAAAGGAAAATATGATCTGTTGTTTTATATGACGAATGAAGATGGAAAATATAACAAATTGGATGCTTTAGGGATATACAAGTTCCTACCTGTGAAAAAATGAAGACTAGCATACTCACCACCAACTCTTTCGTGTCAAGGAGCCATGGCAAAGTGTAGAACTTACATCTAAACACATTTGTTACCACCTATTTCTTAAAGACCCTGCAATAATCATTTGTCTACTCTATTCTTTGTGATAACTATTTCATTTAAACTATTGTTTTCTAGCTTATCTTTTATTATTTACATTTCTGATCACTGTCACCCCTAAAAGGTTTTGAGAAGAAACTCTTCCTTGAGTTTCCAAGTCCTATGCATCATATCTTGATGACATATAAAATAGCTACTTGGGGAAGACATACTTCTACAAATGGATAATGTGCTTGAACAATGCCTCATTTTGTTAGCTAATATTTAATAACTGTATGTGGACATTTTGCATTGTTTTCTAGTTCTGTAGCCTGATGTCAAAACATATACCACATAATTAATAAACAGTTATGGGATAGCATTGTGAATATACTATATTTTTCTTACTTTCTGTAAGGAGAAGGGCACACCTAAATGTCACATAATTTCAAATTCTGTTGTATGATGGGCACCGTCAACAATTCATTAGTGTATAATCTTATAATGTAGCTCCCTTTTAAGTCCAGGCATTGCCTTTGGCTTAGTGACATGAAGATGAAGAAGATTTAGAATGCTATTCCGAAAGTATATTGAATATATTAAATATAGATCAGAACTTGTTCTCAGGTTGAGTAAATGATCATCTATTACCCACTTCATTTCAGAGAGCTCCAGAATGGATTGCTTTCCCTTAAAAACCCCTTTCTCATGGCCAATTGATTTTTCATATCCTACCATTAAAATCTTATAACTGTACAATCACAATTTATTTAACTTACCTTGCTAGAAGTGATGTGAAACGGAAAGGAAGAGTCTAGCCAAACAGAGCACTGAGCAAATGAGCAGGGTACTAAAAGGTCTAGGACTTACAATGGCTCGTGATCCTGTATTTCTTCCGCCTTATTTTACATGAGCTATTCATCCAGTGTGAATTCCACTTACTGCTCTTATTAAGACGGCTAGAATAATAGGACTATCTCTTAAAACTAGGAAGAATTTCTGACTGAGAGTGTTTGAAGATAGTGAACAAAGAGTCACAAGATTCCATGCTATCGAAAACACAAAAGCAAGCCAAGATTCCCTTCTTATTTTTTCTCAAAAGACTCATAGCTTTCTATGTGAAATCCTGTTAAGTCCCATGTATTAAAATGCCTCAGATGTTGGCAGAATTGTACCATAATATCATGATACTTTATTTCTATTATACCCAGACAAAACAGTATTTCTGAATGTTGTAAAGGAAATTTCATGGTGAAGTTAGTAGCATGTGAGTTGCAGGACCCAGGAAAACATGTTCATTTCGGTGTAGGTGGATATTGTTCAGCCTATGGATAACCAGAGGAAGTTTCTTCTTTTATCTCGACTCGATGATTGAGCAGACATATCTTATTTTTTAACTCGTACTCTTAGCCTAGGACTAACATAATGAGCTTTTCTGTTTGGCAGGTCACCCAGTCCAAAGCAATGAGCCATGTCACCATCTTTCAATTTTCTCCAGGTAGACAAGGAAACTCCTCAGCCATCATAGTCATAAGAACTAATTCCTCATACTAAACTACCTTATCTATCATCTATCTATCTATCATCTATCTATCTATCATCTATCTATCTATCATCTATTATCACAATATGTCATATGTAAATCAATCACCTAATTTCACTTTTATTTCTGTTTCTCTGAAGTAAACAAGTTAATAAAGATGTATCTCAATATATTTTTAGTATTTTGCTCGATATCACATGTTAACTTGTATAAAAGATAGGAAAGAACTGAAGAACAGAAATATAGAAAGTTAGATCTCCAATACTTTAGGGGATCAGAAAGCAGATTTACCTTACATTGTAGAAGGAAAATTTGTTATTTATCACTAGTAACTCGTGACTCTAGGATTTTTAGGTTACTAGTGAACCAGAACTATCATTCTAGATTCCCTTTTGGTCCTTGCTGTAAACATTGTGCTACACTAAATAACATAAAGAAGTTGAGCATTTATAAAAAATTATAATGATTATCTACTGGATCAGCCAGTAACTGAACCACAGCTACAACCAGGCATCTTAATGAACAGTGAATATTCACATTCATTCAGTTATTACTTAACTTATGAAAAAATCAGGAAAAGCACACAAACCATGAATTTTACAATACCTGCATATTGTGTGCATAGTGTAATAAACTCAAGGCATTAAATACTCGTAAAGATCTGTTAAATGTTCAAAACAGCTTAAAGATATTTTTTACATTTCATGTGTGTCTTCTTTATTTATGACACTTGACCCATTCCTCGCTCTCCTCCAACTCTTTCCATGCTCTCTCCATTCCCACTCAAAATTATGGTTCCTTTTACTTTAATTATTAATATTACACGTACATAAAAATTAATAGGTAAATGGTTCCTGATGAGTGGATTTAGTGTTGCTCACATATTTATGTTTTTTTGGATACTTGTTTGGATAGTTTAAGGATATTAGAGTAATCTTTCTTATTTCAAATTCTGGATCTATAATATACATACAGGTGATCCTTATAAAAGTTTTTATATGTTATAATGGAACTTATAAACAAATATTTTTGACTATATATTCTTTTATATTGTATGAAGTGTATATTGTAGACAAGTCATTATCAACCTTCCTAATGTTGCTACCTTTTAATACAGTTCCTCATGTAATGATGGCCAGGCATAAAATTACTTTTGTTGCTATCACATAGCTGTCATTGTCCTACTCTTATAAATCTGATTGTCTGTCTGTCTGTGTTTTCTGATGGTCATAAGTAACCCCTCTGGGAAGGTAGTTTTATGTCAGGACTCACATATTGAGAACCATCGCTCTGTAGGGCATTTCTTAAAGAAAACAAACAAACAAAAAACAAAACAAAACAAAATCAAGTGTACTGGTTTTAAGTAGCAACAGCTATCTATGTCTAACACCATCGCTCCCACTTCTCTGTGAGGCTGTTGTCCATGAGCACTTGGTGCCAATGTCCAAATAACAGTTAGGATGAGTAAAAACTGTGTGTCATAAGTCTTGGATAGAAGCATGTAATTCAGAAAAGGAGGCTTACTTGCATTTACCCTCTTGGACTAATTTATCCCCAGGGAGAAAAAGAATCAAACCATTTGTGGTATTTACTTTGGAGAGATTACCCACCTTTTCATGAGGCTGTAATGATGCTAATGAAATAGATAAGACAGAAGCTCTTCCAAGTAGGTAGCTTCAAAGGTAAGAGAGAATCCAAAAGGCCACCTGCCTGTGGACTTCACTTCCAAATATGCTCTTTAGGAATACAGTTTGCTCATTTCATCTCAAGCTCCCTCTGTAAAGCCCAGCTCAGAATGGAGCGCTTCCACACAGGGGTTAAATTGTTAATGCTTTACTTTCACTTCCTTAAATCTTTTTTAATCAAACTTTGCTCTTTCTCTCCCTGGGGAACGGCAAATGGACAGCTTTCGTCTCTTGAGCTCCTCCTTCCATTACCATCACAGCAGAATGCATCCGAGACGGTAATAATTCAGTGATGAAATACAAAATGTCGCAATGCCATCTCTCCTAAAGTGAGCTGAGATTTTGTTATGCCATTTTAGGTGCACTAATAGCAACTCAAGTCCCATGGAGTGTCCTAATGTGAATTTAATGAGCTGATAGCATATAAATGGCAGTACTGCGAGGGTGAAGGTGACATAACCTTTTTCTTTCTACTTGATGTTTGTCTTTGAAAAACTACAGATCTGTTCAAAATGTACTGCATTTCTACTAAGTGGCACATCACTCACCAAAGAGGCGACTATTGTTTTACCATTTAAGAATATTTTCCTCTTTTCCTGGAACATGTAGCAAGAGCAATTTTTTTATCATTAGGATAATAAAAATCGAAATAGTTTTTTCTCTGAATAAACAGAAATTATGTTGCACTCTAGTGTCTATTTTGCCATAGGCTGATGGTCTCCAGTGACAAATATTTACTCATACACCCCATAGCCTTTGAATGTCATAGTCACTGATGAAGCAAGAGCAAATTGGCCTTTAAAGATAGTGAAATTATTTGTCCTGATGTAAGTTATTATTTAAGGCTGCTATCAAGAAGAATTTAGAAGTGCTTTACCAATTTCAATTTCTTACCCAGGAACAACCAAATTAAATTACATAAAACATCCTGGCTTATTCATGGAATGTAGAGTAAACAGAATAAGCAGAAAGAGGTGATAAAATTCTTCCATAGATAACAATAATTCAATGTCTTTGATGACCATCCATAATGATGATGACAAAAACACTTTGTAAATGTGAATCATAGCCTCACAAATTTTATTGGAATTTGTTTTCTCTACATATTAGGTCTGTATTAGACTTTGCATTGGAATATAGATGAAATATCAACATGAAAAGGAAACTCATTTTATAATTACTTGAAGTTTTAGAAAGTAACTGAAGAACTCTTTAAACCCAACCAACTGGTGCTTTCCCCAAACAAAATTTCTTAAATTACAAAAGAAGAAACTGGAACCAAAAGGACTTCTAGGACTTTCAGAAGTCTCAAGAGTGTTGAAGTAATAGCTAAGTGATATTAAAAGACTACTCTGACTATCTGAGGCTTATTCACTATCTCAAGACCTACTAAGAACATAAAATTCCACACGATTTTTAAAATTTTGTAACACTCTCAAAGGTTAAAATAATTAAGACAGACTCTGATCCAAATAGAACTTATGGTCACTGTGCAGTTAAATATCTTTTGGCAAAATCTATCAAAATAAAACAGAGTTGTACCTCTAAAGAAAATATCCCTTTGGTTATAATTCATAAAAGTAAGATTTAAGCAGCACTAGAAACTTAAAGTTTGGATTTTGACAAAGGACAAAATACCTTCAGGTTGCCAGGTGACAAACAGGATACCACATGGCTGACTACTGACATGTACATATTCTCATTCTGAGGTTTCCAGGCCTGCCCAGGCACCATGATGCCTCACTGCTAATTGCGTTTCCAGAGGGAACTGTGTTTAATTTTTTCAGAAAGTATGTTCTCAATCAATCAACAACAATACCTCTTCCTTATTACTTGCTCGTTGTTCAATACTGAGTAACGTAAAGGTTACTGTATGCAGTATTGAGTGTATTCTGTCTGGTAAAATATATTCTCATGGTACTTTCAGGGGCTTTGTCATGGTGAGTGACTTGAGACAACCTCTTGTAGTTTGAGCTGGCCTCCAACCTGCTATGGAGTGAAGCCTGAGTTTTAGCTACTCTTCTTCCTTCTACTTGAAAATCTGGGAGAATAAGTGTGTACCACAAGGCCTAGTGAAGTCTTTTTGAGCATCTGTTAACAACTAAATGATGTGGACATTCTCCTTCAAGAGCTACTCTTCGAAAACATACATAAACTGTGCACTGACATACATGCAAGCCAAACATTCATACACAATTTTTTTTTAAATTTGGGCTATCCACTTATCAGTGAGTGCATACTATGTGTGTTCTTTTGAGACTGTTACCTCACTCAGGATGATATTTTCTATTTCCATCCATTAGCCTAAGACTTTCATGAAGTCATTGTTTTTAATAGTTGAGTAGTACTCCATTGTGTAAATGTAACATGTGTTCTGTATCTTTTCCTCTGTTGAAGGACATCTGGGTTCTTTCCAATTTCTGGCTATTATAGACAAGGCTACTATGAACATAGTGGAGCATGTGTCCTTGTTGTATGTTGGAGCATCTTTTTGGTATGTGCCCAGGAGTGGTATAGCTGAGTCCTCAGGCAGTACTATGTCCAATTTTCTGAAGAACTTCCAGACTGATTTCCAGTGTGGTTGTACCAGCTTACAATCCCACCAATAATGGAGGAATGTTCCTCTTTCCTCACATCCTCATCAGCATCTGCTGTCACCTCAGTTTTGATCTTAGTCATTCTGACTGGTGTGAGGTGAAATCTCAGGGCAGTTTTGATGTGCATTCCCCTGATGACTAAGAATGTTGAACATTTCTTTAGGTGATGTTCAGCCATTCACTATTCCTCAGTTGAAAATTCTTTGTACTCCATTTTCTTTTCAGTCATATATACTTTATTTTTTTTTATTGAATAGTTTATGTATTTATATTTCAAATGTTATCCCCTTTCCGGGTTTCCCCTTCTCACATCCCCCCTCCCCCTGCTTCTGAGAGTGCACCCCTTCAACCTACATACTCCCACATTAACACCTTGCCATTTCCCTACACTGGAGAAATGAGCCTTCACAGAACCAAGGATTTCTTCTCCTATTGATGCTAGACAATGTTATCCTCTGTTACACATGCAGCTGGAGCTATGACTTCCCCCATGTAGTTGGTAGATTAGTCCTTGGGAGCTCTGGGGGGTCTGGTTGCTTGATATTGTTGTTCTTTCTGTGCGGCTCCAAACCTCTTCAGCTCCTTCAGTCTTTTCTCTAACTCCTCCATCAGGGTCCCCATGCTCAGTCTTATGGTTAGGATCAAGCATCTTAATTTGTATCAGTAGGGCTCTAGCAGAGCCTCTCAGGTTACATCCATATCAGGCTTCTGTTAGCAAGCATTTCTTGGCATCAGAATACTGACTTTGTTTGTTGGCTGCAATTAGCATTGCTTTCACTGCACCCTGATTTTAATAAGGTTATTTGGTTCCTTGGAATCTAACTTCTTGAGTTCTTTGTATATATTGGATATTAGTCCTCTATAGGGTGTAGAATTGGTAAAATCTGTTTCCAATCTGTTGGTTACCATTTTGTCCTATTGACAGTGTCTTTTGCCTTACAAAACTTTTCAATATTAAGAGGTCTCATTTGTTGATTGTTGATCTTAGAGCATAAGCCATTGCTGTTCTGTTCAGGAAAATTTCCCCTTTGCTCATGTCTTCGAGGCTCTTCCCAGCATTCTCTTCTATTAGTTCCAGCGTATCTGATTTTATATGGAGGTTTTTGATCCACTTGGACTTGCCCAAAAGCTTGGAATACCCAAAATGAAATTCAGGACTACAAGAAGCGCAAGAAAAAGGAAGACCAAAGCATGAATATGTCAGTCCTTAGAAGGGGGAGCAAAATACTCAAGGGAGGAAATACAGAGAGACAAAGTGTGGATCAGAGACTGAAGGAAAGGCCATCCAGAGAATGCCCCACCTAGGGATCCATCCCAAATACAGACACTAAAGCCAGACACTATTGCAGATGGCAAGAAATACTGATATAGCTGTCTCCTGAGAGGTTCTTCCAGAGTCTAAAGAATACAGAGGTAGATGTTCACAGCCAATCATTGGACTGAGCATGGGGTTAGAGAAAGGGCCAAAGGAGCTGAAGGGGATTGCAACCAATAGGAAGAATAACAATATCAACCAACCAGACCCTCCCCCCAGAGCTCTCAGGGACTAAACCACTAACCAATGTGTCACAGGCTGCGGCTGCATATGTAGTAGAGGATGCTCTTTTGGACATCAATTCGAGGAGAGGCCCTTGGTCCTGGAAAGGGATGGATGCCCCAGTGTAGGGAAATGACAGCTCGTGGAGGCAGGAATGAGTAGATGGGTGGGGGAACACCATCACAGAACCAGGGGGAGGGGATGGGATAGGGAGTTTATGCAGGTGAAACCAGGAAAATGGATAACATTTGAAATGTAAATAAACAAAATATCCAATTGACAAAAGGTGGACTAGAGAATAGCTCACTGGTTAATTGTAATGATGGTTTTTCTAGAGGGCCTGGGGTTGATTCCCAGTTCACAACTTCTGTAACTCTATTCGCAGGATATCTGATGCCCTCTTTTGGTTTCCACAGGCACTGGGTGCACATGGTGTGCTAAAATACACATAAGGTACATGACACATTTTAATTTTCATACATTGTAAGATGTTATTTGAGTTTTTTAAACAGAAGTTGTTTTCATATTCAAATAAATAATAAAATAAAAGGTGTATAAAATTTAAGTAATTAGGAATATGTATTTTAGAGTTTGATGGTTTTTTCATAATTTTATATCTTCAAAATATGTCAATTTACCCATTTTCCTCTACTGTATACCTATATTTACATTCATAATTCTATGATTTTTAAATAAATTCTGATATACATTATTATTGTTGTTCGTTCTGTCCTTTACCTGTCAAAATTTTTATTTAAGCTTATCATTTAAGATAAAGTATGAATTATGCAAATTTCTGCATATTATATTCAAGTAAAATAGGAATATATATTGAATTACTTTACTCTTCTGTGTTGAATTTTTAATTTTAAGTTTAGTTTCAGTATTTGTTTTCTTTTTTCCCCATCTTTATTAAATTGCATTTCTTATTACATTCAAATAAAATTTCCCAGTTTCCAGGCCAATTATCCCCTAACCCTTTTTTTTTTTCTTTTCTATATGGGTGTTCCTCCCCATCCTCCCACCATGCAGGCCCTCCCTCAAGAAATCCTGCCCACCCCTTCAGTCTTTATCTAGGACCAATTGTTGAGCTGTCCTTTAGCTGTCCTCAAGATGTTTAGGAGCTGTCATTTAAGATAAAGTCCTGAATTATGAAAGCTTCTGCATACATACCCATTACAAGATAAACCAGCATCTGGGCAGAACGCACTAGTATTGAATTAGGGCACACTTTTCGTGTTGAATTTTTAATTTTAAGGGACAGCATTTTATGGTCTTTTTTTCGCCATCTGTATTAAATTGGGTATTTCTTATTTACAGTCGAGAGTGACATTCGCCCTTCCTGGGTTTCCAGGCCACATTATTCCTCAACCCCTCCCTCCGCATTGTAGCTATATGGGTGTTCCAAGACGCTAATCCTTTTTCTGTAGAAGGATCCTGTGTGTGCCGCGTCGTTCCTGCTGGCGAGACATAGCGCGGGACAACCAAGGGCTTCCCCTTCCACTGGTGCCCTTACTAGGCTACTCATTGCTACCTATGCAGTTGGAGCTCAGGGTCAGTCCATGTATAGTCTTTGGGTAGTGGCTTAGTCCCTGGAAGCTCTGGTTGGTTGGCATTGTTGTTCATATGGGGTCTCGAGCCCCTTAAAGCTCTTTCAGTCCTTTCTCTGAATCCTTCAACGGTGGTCCCATTCTCAGTTCAGTGGTTTGCTGCTGGAATTCGCCTAAGTATTTGCCATATGCTGGCTGTGTCTCTCAGGAGAGATCTATATCCAGTTCCTGTCAGCCTGCACTTCTTTGCTTCATCCATCTTATCTAGTTTGGTGGCTGTATATGTATGGGCCACATGTGGGGCAGGCTCTGATTGGGTGTTCCTTCAGCCTCTATTCTAAACTTCCTTTTTCCCTATTCCCTGCCAAGGGTATTCTTGTTCACCTTTTAAAGAAGGAGTGAAGCATCCACATTTTGGTCATCCTTCTTGAGTTTCATGTGTTCTGTGCATCTAGGGTAATTCAAGCATTCGGGCTAATATCCACTTAACAATGAGTGCATGGGTGTTTTTCTGTGATTGAGTTATCTCACTCAGGATGATATTTTCCAGTTCCATTCATTTGCCTATGAATTTCATAAAGTCATTGTTTTTGATAGCTGAGTAGTATTCCATTGTGTAGATGTACCACATTTCTGTATCCATTCCTCTGTTGAAGGGCATCTGGGTTCTTTCCAGCTTCTGGCTATTATAATAAGGCTGCTATGAACATAGTGGAGCATGTGTCTTTGTTATATGTTGGGGAGCATCTTTTGGGTATATGCCCAAGAGAGGTCTAGTTGGGTCCTCAGGTAGTACAATGTCCAATTTTCTGAGGAACCTCCAGACTGATTTCCAGAATGGTTGTACCAGTCTGCAATCCCACCAACAATGGAGGAGTGTTCCTCCTTCTCCACATCCTCGCCAGCGTCTACTATAGCCGGAGTTTTTGAGCTTAGCCATTCTCACCAGTGTGAGGTGGAATCTCAAGGTTGCTTTGATTTGCATTTCCCTTATGACTAAAGATGTTGAACATTTCTTTAGGTGTTTCTCAGCCATTCGACATTCCTCAGCTGTGAATTTTTTGTTTAGCTCTGAACCCCATTTTTAATAGGGTTATTTGTCTCCCTCAGTCTAACGTTGTGAGTTCTTTGTATATTTTGGGTATAAGCCCTCTATCAATTGTAGGATTCGTAAAGATCTCTATCCATATGCCACTCCCTTGCTCCCACTCCCCTGGTGCCCTTCATTCAATCTCCTTCCCAGCTTCATTTCTTGCTTTTATTTGATTTCTTTAGTTTTAAACCCTTTTTGATTCTTTGTGAATTTCACATCATATGCCCTAATTCTACTCACTTCCATACCCCTCTATATCTGCCCTCTCCCCTGGCCATGTCCCTCCCCAAAAGAAAAAAAAATTCACCATGGAACCTGTGGGATGTCATAGTGGCTAACACAGTTTCGGAGTATCTGTACTACTGATGAGGTCACTGATCCATTTAAAATGTGAAGAGATAGGAGTCTACTTTCAGGATATTTAAAAGCTCAATTTTTGAATGGACTATTAAATTTTCCATGATTAATATTATTTAAATCTGCTTAAGTACTTATGAAAGTAACTGCAATATATAGATCCTGGGTATTTTCAACTATTAGTGTTATAAATTCATATAGGTATTATACATATATAATTATATAATATACACATAATATTTTACATAATACATGATAATGTATAATATACATATCATAATATGTATATAAAACATGTACATACTTATATATGCATGTGCATATATGTATATTACATGCATATATGTATATATAAATATGGGAGTATATACATATCAAAATATTTCTATTACACATTAGATTATATATTGGAATACACATTGGAATACATATAATATACATATTGGAACATAATATGTATAAATGTTGGCATATATACACATACATATGGGGATTTATTAGTGTGGCTTATAGACTGTGATCCAGATAGTTGAATAATGGTTACTGCCTAGTAGTATTGGAAGTATTTCAATAGTTTCAATTTTGCGCCTCCATCAGAAGCTTATCATCCAGATTTAGAGAGGGTCATGTCACCTCAAATAATCCATTGAAAGAAATTTTTCATAGACAGACTTAGTTGCTTGGGTTTAGTTTAGTTAGCCACTACAGTGTCAGAGTTAACCTTTTATTATATTTCAGTGGGATAGACATTTGCTGTATTTGACCAGGTTTTCCAGAGGGACAGAATCAATAAGGTGAATACTTGTAAATACCTTTATATTACAATTTATTAACATTAAATTATCACACTATATTATTTATAGTGTCTTATAATATATTGACACATTAATGTTATATTGAAAATACATTTAATGTGCAAATCAACATATATTAAGGGTTTATTAAGTTAACTTTCAAATAATCTGGTATAAAACAGTACCAGTGTGGGAGTAATCTCATAATGACTGAAAACTAGAGGTTTCCTGGAGGTGCACTGGTCCCTATTGCATGATGAAGGCCTAGTCATATCATTTAGTTCTGTTATTGATGAAAGAATCATACTGCAATAGCAGCAGCAGCAGCAGCAGCAGCAGAAGCAGCAGGGCAAAATAACTAGCCTATAAGCAGGAAGGCTAAGCACGATGATCCTCCTTTTGCCATGCTAGCAGAAGGTGCAGCCCAGATTTGAGTTGTTTCTTTCTGCATTCATTAAGATGGTCAGAAAACTGTGGGTGAGGCTTCCTACTCAGTTATACTAAGTCCTATTAAATTCACACCCCAACCAGCCACAGCCAGGTATAGTGGCCCATGTCTTTACTTCACACAGAGGCAAGATGATCTCTGTGAGTTCTAGGCCAGTCTGCTCTACATAATAAGTTTCAGACCAGTTAGAAATGCAAAGTGAGTTTATAACCCTCCTCTCTGTTTCTGTTTTTCTCTCTCTTGTAAATGAAGCCAACCATGATGTCTGCTAATGCTGTTCTCTACAAACTAAGATATTGCAAATATAAATTACAGTGTTTTCCCATGTTCTGTGAGATTTGTCTTTTTCTTTTTTTAAGAAAGCTGTGAGGAACAGAGGAAGTAAATTATATCTCTATATATGTGCATTGAGTTTGAGTTTCTTTGTTAACTAAAGGGAAATATTATTTTTGATTTCAACACTTAGCCTCTTAGAGATTCCTTGCTTCATTATCTAATGCGAGAAACTAGTGTTAAGTCCTAGAAGAAGTTCTTACAATGGTTCACTATAAAATTCTGCAGCCATCACACACTTGGTAGAAGCAAAAAAGCTCACACATTGAAAATATGGAAATGTAGGTCCTAATGCAACATTAGAAAAGTCTTAAATGTATACAGATACTCAAAGAGCGTATGAAACCATAGAAACCATACTTTTTCCTTCTTCTGGGTTAGTTGCAAACTGTTAAAAATAGAAAAAGTGATTTTTATGATTGTTTAGTGTCAAACATTAGGACCTACGTTTGGATTTGCAGCATCTATATAAAATTGGGTGCACTGGAATTGGTCTTAACCATAAGGCTGGAGTTTCAGAAACAGGAGAATCCTGGGGCTTGCTGTCCAGACAGTCTAATTCAGCGATTTTCTGGTTCAGTGAAAAACTTAAACACAAAAACGAACATAAATAGTTATTAAGGACAATATCTAACCCTTGCCTTAAAATGCACTCTCAAGCACCACTACCCTGTGAGATACAGATAGATAGATAGATAGATAGATAGATAGATAGATAGATAGGTGAGATAGATAGATGGGTAGATAGATAGACTCAAAGAATTCCCTTCCAGCTATAGCAAACAATGAAAGTAATTTGATTCAATGCATCATGGACCTCCTTTAGCTAAGTAAGTATACTAGGTGATGTGTAATTTGTATTGTCTTTATTTAATTTCTTGGTTCTCAATGGAGCAACATAGAATCCTTACCACAAAGCCAAAACCAAGAAGAACATTAAAATGTGACAGCTAAGGGACACTACTGTCATTTATTTTGTTCCTTCTGTCAAAGATGCTTGTATAAACAAGAAGATCAAAACCAAAGGAAAGACAGGAGGCACAGACAAAGCGTGCTGAGAATTCTCAGGATAGAGGTCTTCCTTTTGCTTAATGGTGCCAGCTAAACTGTGTGATTGAAGAGGTCAGACAGTCATTTAACTTTGAAAAATGAGAGGCCGTGAGACATGGAAACAGAAACAATTCCTAATAGAAATAAAAATTCTGAATGAGTATTTGTTCCCTGCTCAGGAACAAATACCTTTTTTTGGTACCAGACAAGATACCATGATGAGTTAAAAAAAATCTTCACACTCAGATTTAGTGTAATGTCATAAAATGTGATATTGCTTTAACCTGTCCTAGAAAGGCTAATGTATTTACGCATATGTACAAATGTGAAGGCATATTCGTATATCATTTAATCTCTTGTCAAGAACGACATGTACAGAAAAACTGGGGTAAATATGTTGTAAATGGAGATGAACTGATTAAATGTGTGCTGTTTTATTTGAGAGACCTTATAATTTCTTGTAGCCTGAAGAATAAGAAAACCCACATTTGAATTTTCTCCCTGTAGCCCTGGATAAAATTGCATATGATTCAGTCTTACTTTACTTCTGAGTTTTACTAGGAGCAGTAGGAAAGAATACTCACTACAACAGTCCAAAGTAACAGGGGAAATTAAACTGCATTATATATACTGAAAGTACCATATGGGAATGATTGCCAATTTAACCGTTAGCGGCAAGACTCTTCAGAGGATGTGACCTGGAACCAGAATGCGATCACATCAAGTGTCCCCACTCTAAGTACGGGTGGACATTTATTGGGAATCAGGACACCTATGAGACACACTTAGAAACCCGTCACTTTGAGGGCTTGAAGGAGTTCCTGCAGCAAGTCGAAGACCACTTCCACGAGATGCATGTGGCACTGGCTCGGAAAGACCAGAAGATTGCCTTCCTGTGTTTCATGCTCGGCAAACTCTCAGAGAAGATTGACCAGCTGGAAGAGCCTTGAACTCAAGTTTGATGCCCTAGGTGAGAACCAGACCAAGCTCAGTGAGGACTTCATGGAATTCCCAAGGGATGCAACCATGTTGAATGATGAGCTGTCTCACATCGATGCACGCCAGAACATGGGTATCCTTGGATCCTATGATCCTCAGCAGATCTTTGACTGCAAAGGGACATTTGTGGGACACCAGGACCCTGTCTGGTGTCTCTGTGTCTATTCCATGGGTGACCTGCTCTTCAGTGGCTCTTCTGACAAGATGATCAAGGTGTGGCCAGACACTTGTACCACTTACAAGTGCCAAAAGACACAGGAAGGTCATGACGGCATTGTGCTGTCGCTCTGTAACCAGGGGTGCACACTGCAGGGGTCTGCAGAGTGCACCATCATTGTGTGGGACATCCAGAACCTACAGAAGGTGAATATCATCTGGGCCCACGACAACTCTGTATGCACACTGGTGTCTTCCCATAACATGCTATTCAGTGGCTCCCTTAAAGCCATCAACGTCTGGGACATGGTGGGCACTGAGCTAAAGTTGAAGAAGGAAGTCACAGGCCTCAGCCACTGAGTTTGGGTCAGGTGGCAGCACAGAGCTATCTGTACAGTGTCTCTTACTAGACAATCGAGATCTGGGACATTTGGACCCTTGACTGCATGTATTCCGTTACTGTGACGAATCACCACATTGTAGCACCTACCAGAACCTCATTCATATATGGGACATTGAATCCAATAAGCAGTTGCAGACCCTAATGGGCCATGTGGGCACAGTATATATCCTGGCAGTCATTTCAACACCAGATCTGACCAAAGTCTTGAGTGCATCCTATGACCAGTTCCTCAGGGTCTGGATTATGGACAATACAATCTGCTCACAGACACTGCTGCACCATCAGAGCATTTACTGTCTCCTGGGGCCGGCTCTTCCCGGGAGCTGTGGATAGAACTGGGAAGGTTTGCACATACTAAAAGAATCCAAGCCAGGCTTGACTCCCTCTGGGTCTGTAAATCAGGCTGGATCTTCATGAAGACTTTGGAATGTCTGCCTGTCTTGTGGAGACAGGTGGACAGGCTCAAACAGCTAGGGAATGTCATCTCTGCCTCTTCTCAGGGAGGGGTCTTTCATAAGGCCTTGCTCTTACTTCTACCAGAGAAATGCCCAGGCCCTTCTCTGGGTACCAGGTATGATGCTTGCCCGGCCCCACCATTCATATCACTCCACAGATTTTGTTTTGAGACAGGATCTCTCTATGTATCTCTGGCTTGTCTGGAACTCCCTGTCAACCAGGCTGGCCTCAAACTCACAGATCTGCCTGCCTCCACCTCCCAAGTGCTGGGAGTAAAAACGCGTGCCACCGCTCCTGGCTGGACCCAGATGGACCACGGATCCTTTTTACTCACCTTTTCTACTGGTTTTAGACTGTATATAGATTTTATTACTGCCCCGTTGAAATAAAAGCTGCACAGACTATGAAAAATAAAAAAGACAAAACTTCCATACAGAGCCACAACATCGATGTACTCTATCAATTCATTTACATTTACAGGGGTTTCAACTTATCTCGGAAGATGTTCGTAGCTTGTAATCATAGTTCTCATCTGTGTGGTATGGTCATTTGAATGAGAATGACCTCCATAGGAAGATCTATCTTGTTTCCAAATTGATGAATTGTTTGAAGGGAGTAGGTTTGGAGGAGATCTGGCCTCATTAGAACAGTGTATACCTTGGAGTGGGCTTTGAGATTTCAAAAGCCCATGCCAACTGCTCCAGTGTCATGCTCACCACCATGATGAAAAGAGGCTAAGTCTCTAAATCAGGCATGCTCTCAATTAAATGATTTCTTTTACAGGAGTTGCCTCGGTCATAATGTCTCTTCAGAGCGTGGGTTCCAAAGACAGAGGAACAATATCGGACATCTCTGTCTTTGATTTAGGGGCCCTATAAAAAAGAAATAATGCCATCCTATTAATTTGATTTTTAAAGATCAACCTTGAACTATTTCTGTCAAGGAAGTGGATAACAGCATTGAACACCTTATTCTTTTCTTACCAAAACCAACCAACCAAAAAAAAAAAAAAAAAAAAACAACAACAACAAAAAACCCACAAATGTATAAACACACAACACATTTTTTTTTCCCAAAAAAAAAAAAAAAAAAAAAAAAGAACCTCCACCCCAAACCAAGCCAAAACAAAAACAAATTGAGTCATGGAAACAAATGGGCAGTGCTTAAAAAAAATGGACAAAGTCATGCTTCAGGTACGCAGGGTAAAGAGGTGCTTTGGAAAGCCAGCCTCTCAGCTTATACAAAAAAGATCATTACACTGTTACCGGGGAGATTCTGAGTTTTGATTTGTGCAGTATTTAAGCATTTGAAGTTTTTTTTTTTGCTTTGTATTCCACCATTTCTTTCTAACTATTTTTTTTCTACAGAAACAGCATTTTGTTCAGAAACACAACCAAGGATCTTAATCATATGCACATATAATGTCATTTTGTCATTTTGTATGGCTTACATATTTAATGTAGTCTGATGCTCTAAGTCAATGTTAGCGTGCACTTCTCTAACTGAAATAACATGGAAATTTCGTAACCTGCAATTATAAAAAGCATAGTTACAGGAAAGAAAAATTTTCCAATCTCTTCTGGGAACTCTACATAAGTTACTTATTGACCCTCCATTTGATTTATAGCAAATGAAATGAATTGCCATCAAAATCCCCAAAATGTAATTATTCCCATAGGTCACAGATGTAAAATGTGCTGTTAGAAGTTCAGGCTAGAAGCATCTAAACTCTTAGTGTTATCCAAGTACTTTTAGTGGAGAAATAAAACACACACACACACACACACACACACACACACACACACACACACACACACACAAAATAATGTCAAGAAGGCTTGCTCAGTGATTTGTTTAAGATAGCAAAACTTATTACCTCAGAAGCTATGTTTCCCTCCCCTCCCTATGATTTATTATCATCTTCATAAAAAGTCATTTTCTCTAAAACAAATGAAATGCCGTAAAACTTCAAAGTCTTACATCGACAATGCTTCTTAGCCTGAGACATTATATTTAGGTATGAAGGAGGCCGTTGCTTCTTTTTTTTTTTTTTTTTTTTCCGGAGCTGGGGACCAACTCAGGGCCTTTGGTGCTTCTAGGTAAAGCGCTCTACCACTGAGCTAAACCCCCAGCCCCTGAGGTTTTTCTAATGCGCTGCCTTTCTGTGGAATAGAGAAATTTCATTTAATTCTACATTTCAATATCAAGAAAGATCACATCACACTAGTGCAAAGAAATGAAAAAGATGTGTCTGGGGGTGTTATTGGGGAGAGAGAGGGAGAGAAGGGAAGAAGAAGAGAGATGGGGGAAGAGAAAGAGCAGGAGTTATTTTCATTTTAGCTCATGAGCTTTAAAAACCACATTAAAAGATCTGACCATCTCAGCCATTACAAAAACTAGAATATTTAACCTAGGATTTGGTACTTAAATAGGGATTATTGATATTAAAAACTTTATTAAAACATGTGAGTGTTTTACTTTACGTTTTAAAGTGCTTTGTACATAAATATGAGAGTTTCTGTTGTTGTTAAGGTATTAATTGTGTGAACACTGCCTCTCTCTGTAATGCTTCACCTTACAGGTTTAGTAAAGGCCCCAACTTGCCCAGGTTCTATCTAAGGACATAGGAGAACTATCGGATGCCATGCATTTCTTTTAGGTTAGTGCACAAGAGGTTTACTTTTTATACAAAAGGACAGATGTAATAAGGATTATTTAGAAATCAAATGGTATGTTTAAAAGGCCGTGCTTTTCTAAATAAATTCATATGTAGCTTGTTAGTGTATAGATCTGGGCATCTTTAAAATTCATTTCTAGAGTAAATTGCATTCTAGAGTAAAATCTTTAAATTGCATTCTAGAGTAAAATCTTAAAATCTTATAAGAGCCAGACTGCCTTGAACTAGCGATTTTAATGCTGCCTATTTGTGCAATGTTGCTTGGCAACTGTAGAAAAGGGCTGCTTAGTTATATAGTCTGAAATGCCATTTGAACACTGTGCATTAAAAACTTCCAACGGGTCATCGTACTTTCAGGCAAACTAGAAACTGGGCCACACGGCTATGGCTTTGGTATCATTTCCTATTCCCATTGCTCCTGTCTATTTGACAATGCACATGCATAGGAACAGACTTTGTTAAGGAGCTTTGGACTAACATCTTTTGATTGGTCCCTCGCATTTCCCTCTATCTTGAATGGGCTTGTCCTCTACCACAATTCTAGTCATTTCAACTTTTATTTTTTATTTAGGCACTTAGTGTTGTCAACTTTCTTCTTGGCATTGTTTCATTTCGTCCCATAAGTTTGGGTAGGCTATGTAATCATTTTCATTGAATTCTAGGAAGACTTTAGTGCTGTTTGTTTGTTTGTTTGTTTGTTTTCTGGCTTAATCCATTTTTGTTCAGTAATAAGTTATTTAGTTTCTATGAATTTGTAAAGTTTCTATTTTTTCTGTTGTCGCAGAGTCTAGCTTTAATATGTGATAATCTGATGCAGGGAGTTCTTTCAAATTTCTAATAATTTTTGAGACTTGATTTGTTTCCTAGTATATGGACAGTTTTGGAGAAAGTTCCACGAGGTGCTATTCTTTGTGTTTGGCTAAAATGCTCTGTGGATATATGTAAGGTCCATTTGGTTTATAGCATCTGTTAGTTTTATTATTTCTCTGTTTAGTTTCTGCCTTAATGACTTGTCCATTGGTGAGCATAGGGTATTAAAGTCTCTCACTATCAGTGTGCAAGGGTCAATGTGTAATTCAGTTCTAATACTCTTTCTTTTATAAACTTGTGTGTTTATAAAACACTGTGTTTGGGGCATAATATTAAGAATTGAAGTGTCACTTGGTAGATTTTTTTTCTCTGATGAGTATGTATTTCATCTCTTTAATAAGATTAATTAGATTTAATTAGTATGTATTTCATTCGCTTTAACTAGATTTATTTTATGTTTATTTTGTTCGATATTAAAATGACTGTCCCAGCTTGCTTTTTATATTCATTTGCATGGAATATCATTATTTATCCTCTACCTTGAGATACTTATTTTGATGTTGAGGGGTGTGTTTCTTGGATGCAGCAGAGGGATAGATCCTCCTTTCACATTCATACCTTTCCTTGAGGAATTAAACGATTTATATTGAGAGATATAAATGACCAAGGACTATTTATTCTTATTTTGTTATTTTTAGTGGTAGTGGTGTATGTGTGTGTGTATATATATATATATATATATATACATATATATATATGTATGTGTGTGTGTGTGTTTTCTTTGTTTTGTTTTTTCTAGTTTTAATATAGTTATTTCAAAAACACATTTTCTATGTTTTCAAGGGTAGTTAACCTTCTTAGCTTGGAGTTTTTCTTATATTACTTCCTGCAAGTCTGGAATAGTATAAATTTGACTTTATCATTGAATATCTTATTTTTTCCATCTACAGTTAATGAAAAATTTTCTGGGCATCGTAGTATGAGCTGGCATCTGTGATTGTTTTTAGAAAATTAGAATCTGCCACACATCTGTCTAGCCCTTTCTGATATTTAGAATCTCAAGAGTAATTCTAATAACTCTGCCTTTATAAGATGTTTGGTCTTCTTCCCATGCAGTTTTTAACATTCTTCCTTTGTTCCCTATTTTTTTGATTTGATTATTATACAGGGATGGAACATCCTGTTTTAGTTCAACCTAGTTGGTGCTCTGTATGCTTCTTACACATTTATAGTCATCTCCTTCTATAGGTTAGGAAAATTCTATGATTTTGGTGAAATTATTTTCTGGATTTTCGTGCTGGGACACTTCTCTTTCTTCTAGTCTTACTATTCTTAAGTACGGTTTTTACGTGATGTTCCAGATTTTCAGGATGTTTTGTGCCCATGAATTTTGAGTTCAAACATTTTATTTGGCTGACATATCCATTTCTTCTATAGTGTCCTCAATGACTGTGATTCTCTCTTCTATCACTTATATTGTGGTGATAAAGTTTGCCCCTGTAGTTTCTGCTCAAATTGCTGAATTTTTCATTTCCAGAATTCCCTCTGTGTTTTCTGTGTTGATTATCTTTCTGTATTTGTTCTTAAACTGTTTTATTTATTTCATTTAACAGTTTGTGTTTTCTTGGAGTATTTTAAGTGATCTATTCATTTCCTCGGATTGTGTTTTATTGGATTCCTTTAAGGGTTTTACCCACTCCCTTTAAGGACTTTTATTTTATCCACATAGTTGCCTTTAAGGTCCTTTTCTTAATCTTCAGCGATGATGGAATAGGCTTTGTTTTGTTGCTTGGATTTTGTTTCCTTTCTAGATGTTCAGAATGTAATAGGTGTGTGTCGTGCGTTTTCCTGCCCTACTCAGCTGGTGTGTTCACTGGGAACACTGGTGATGTTAGAATCTGGGACATTGTTGTGCATAGGGGAACCAAAGGTATGAATGGAAAGCTAGTGCTATCCAAAGGCCATGTGGCCATGTGGTAAGGGATGCTGTAACACATGTCCTGTTGGAGTATTCCAGAGGAGGTGGAGGGATTGGGTCTTGGGGAAAAGACAGAGAGGAGAAGGTCCACAGGCAGCTTGGTTTTCTGGGACTCTTAGTCCATTGTCTAGCAGGGGTTGCTTTCTGAAGTTGGGGCTGGGATACAGTGCAGAATTTCATGGACAGAAGATAGGAGCAAAGACATGGTCTGCGGGAAATAAAGCACATTCTGTTGCAGCAATAGGAACAAAAATGATATGTCAGGTCTAGGAGAACAGATAGAGAAGTGCTGTGGGCAGTGTCCCTGTTTACCCAGACTTCTAAATGTTTCTATTTTCTTTTTCATTTTATTGTATATTTGTTTTTATTGTATATTTATTTATTTACATTTCAAATGTTATCCCCTTTCTCAGTTTCCTGACCATAAACCCCCTATCCTATCCCCCACCCCCTTCTATGAGGGTGTTTCCCCACCCATCAGCCAACCCTTTTCTACCTCCACACCCTGACATTCCCCTATACTAGGGATCAAG
The DNA here is from genome assembly GCF_011064425.1 of Rattus rattus. NCBI lineage: Eukaryota > Metazoa > Chordata > Mammalia > Rodentia > Muridae > Rattus > Rattus rattus. Next base: position 24,492,958 of record NC_046158.1, read on the forward strand.
CCTTGGCAGGACTTCGGGCTTCTCTTCCCATTGGTACCCAACAAGGCCATCCTCTGCTCCATATGTACCTGCAACAATGGGTCTGTCCACTTGTACTCTTTGGATGTTGGTTTGGTCACCGAGAGCTCTGGTTGGTTGATATTGTTGTTTTTATAAGGTTGCAAACCCCTTCAACTCCTTCAATACTTTCTCTTACTCCTCCAGTGGGGACCCCATTCTCAGTTCAATTGTTTGCTGCTAGCATTCAGCTCAACTCTGTATTTGCCATGCTCTAGCACTCTAGCAGAGGTCTCAGGAGACAGCTTTATCAGGCTCCTGTCCGCATGCACTTCTTGGCATCAGCAATAGTGTCTGGGTTTGGTGGATATGGAGAAATTGCTGGTTGGCCTTTCCTTCGTACTATGCTCCAAACTTTGTCTCCATATTTTCTCCTATGAATATTTTTCTTCTCCCTTCTATGAAGGACTGAATCATTTGCACTTCAGTAGTCCTTCTTCTTGAGCTTCATGTGGTTGGTGGATTGTATTTTGGCAATCTGAGCTTTTGGGCTAAATCCGTGTGTGTGTGTGTGTGTGTGTGTGTGTGTGTGTGTGTGTGTGTGTGTGTTTGTGTGTGTGCTATTGGGTTACCTCACTCAGGATGATATTTTCTAGTTCCAGGCATTTCCCTATACATTTCTTGAAGTCATTGTTTTAATAGCTGAGTAGTACTCCATTGTGTAAATGTCCCACATTTTCTGTATCCATTCCTCTGTTGAAGGGCATCTGGGTTCATTCCAGCTTCTGGCAATTATAAATAAAGCGGCTATGAACATAGTGGAACATGTGTCCTTGTTATACGTTAGAGCATTCCTTGGGTGTATGCTCAGGAGTGGTATAACTGGATCCTCAGGTAGTATGATGTTCAATTTTGTGAGGAACCTCTGGACTGACTTCTAGAGTGCTTGTACCAGCTTGCAATCCCACCAAAAATAGAGGAGTGTTCCTCTTTTTCCACATCCTGGCCAGCATCTGTTGTCATTTGCTCTTAGCCATTCTGACTGATGTAAGGTGGAATCTCAGAGTTTTGATTTGCATTTCCTTGATGAAAAAGGATGTTGAATATTTCTTTAGGAACTTCTCAGACATTTTATATTCCTCAGTTGAGAATTCATTCCTTAGCTCTGTACCCCATTTTTAATAGAGTTATTTGATTCTCTGAAGTCTAACTTCTTGAGTTCTTTGTATATATTGGATATTAGACCTTTATTGGATGTAAGATTGGTAAAGATCTTTTCCCAGTCTGTTCATTGCCATTTCATCCTAATGACAGTGTCCTTTGCCTTACTGAAGCTTTGCAATTTTATTAAGTCCCATTTGTTGATTTTTTGATCTTAGAGAATAAGTCATCAGTGTTCTGCTCAGCAAAAATTTCCCTAGTACCCATATGTTTGAGGCTCTTCCCCACTTTTTCTTAGTTTGAGTGTATCTGGCTTTATGTGGAGGTCCTTGATCCACTTGGACTTGAGCTTTATACGGGCAATAAGAATGAATCCATCTCCATTCTTCTATATGCTAATGTACTGTTGAACCAGCACCATTTGTTGAAAATTCTTTTCCACTGGATTCTTTTAGTTTCTTTGTCAAAGATCAAGTTACCACAGGTATGTGGGTTCACTTCTATGTTTTCAATTCTATGCCGTGGATCTACCTGCCTCTGTACTAATACCAGTTTTATCACTATTTCTCTGTAACAGAGCTAGAGGTCAGGGATGGCGATTCTCCCAGGAACTCTTTTATTGTTGAGTATAGTTTTTGCTATCCTGGGTTTTTTTGTTTTTCCAAATGAATTTGTAATTGCTATTTCTAACTCTAAGAAGAATTGAATGGAATTTTGATGGGGGATTGCATTGAATATGTAGATTGCTTTTGGCAAGATGGTCATTTTTACTCTATTAATCCTGCCAATCCATGAGCATGGGGATCTTTCCATCTTCTGAGATGTTCTCTAATTTCTTTCTTCAGAGATTTGAAGTTCTTGTCATACAGATTTTTCACTCCCTTGGTTAGAGTCACACTGAAGTAATTTTTTTTTTTATTATTTGTGACTATTGTGAAGGGTGTGGTTTCACTAATTTCTTTCTCACCTGTTTATCCTTAGAGTGAAAGTAGGCTGCTGGTTTGTTTGAGTTAATTTTTACCCACCCACTTTGCTGAAGTTGTTTATCAGGCTTAGTCGTTCTCTGGTGGAACTTTTGGGAACTATATTGACATGAAGAACTATATTGAATAATTAGGGAGAAAGTGGGCACCCTTGTCTATTCCCCGATTTTAGTGTGATTGCTTCAAGTTTCTCTCCATTTAGTTTGATGCTGGCTACTGGTTTGATGGATATTGTTTTACTATATTTAGTTATGGGCCTTTAATTCCTGATCATTTCAAGACTTTTATGGAGGGATGTCAAATGCTTTCTCAGCATCTAATGAAATGATCATGTGGTGTTTTTCTTTGAGTTTGTTTATATAGTGGATTATGTTGATGGATTTCCTTATATTGAGCCATCCCTGCATCCCTGGCATGAAGCTGACTTGATCATGGTGAAGGATCATTTTTGAAGTGTTCTTGGACTTGGTTTGGGAGAATTTTATTGCATATTTTGCATGATGTACGTTAAGGAAATTGATCTGAAGTTATCTTTCTGTTTTGGGTCTTTGTGTAGTTTAGGTATAAGTGTAATTCTGGCTTCATTGAATGAATTGGACAGTGTTCCTTCTGTTTTGATTTTGTAGAATAGTTTGGACAGTATTGGTATTAGGTCTTCTATGAATATCTGATAGCATTCTGCACTAAACCCATCTGGTTTTCTTTTCCTTTCTTTTCTTTTCTTTCTTTTCTTTTCTTTTCTTTTCTTTCTTTCTTTCTTTCTTTCTTTCTTTCTTTCTTTCATTAGTTAGTTAGACTTTTAATGACTTCTGTTTCTTTGAGTTATAGGACTGTTTAGATGGTTTATCTGATTCTTATTTAACTTTGATATCTGATATCTATGTAGAAAATTGTCCATTTCATCCACATTTTCCAGTGTTGTTGAGTATATGCTTTGGTAGTAAGATTTGATGATTTTTTTGAGAATCCTCAATTTCTGTTGTTATCTCTCCTTTTTCATTTCTTCTTTTGTTAATTTAGATACTCTTTCTGTGTCTTCTGGTTAGTCTAGATAAGGGTTTATCTATTTTGATTTTCTCAAAGTACTAATGACTGGATTTGTTTGTTATTTGTATACTTCTTTTTATATCTACTTGAATGATTTCAGCCCTGAGTTTATTTTCTGACATCTACTCCTCTTAGGTGTATTTACTTCTTTTTGTTCTAGAGCTTTCAGGTGTGCTGTCAAGATGTTAGTGATGCTCTCTCCAGTTCCTTTTTGGAGGCACTCAGAGCTGTAAGTTTTCCTCTTAGCACTGCTTTCATTGTGTCACATAAGTTTGGGAATGTTTTGCCTTCATTTTCATTAAATTCTAAAATGTCTTTAATTTTTTTCTTTACTTCTTCCTTGACCAAGTTATCATTGAGTAGAACATTGTTCAGCTTCTATATGTATGTGGGCTTTCTGTCCTTATTGTTTTATTGAAGACAATCCTTAGTCTGTGGTCATCTGATAGGACACATGGGATTATTTCAAACTTCTGGTATCTGTTGAGGTCTGTTTTGTGAAGTATAAGGTGGTCAGTTTTGGAGACGGTACCATGGGGGTGGTGAGATATTATTTTGTTTTAGGATGAAATGTTCTATAGATATCTGTTAAATCCATTTGCTTCATAACTTCTGTTCATTTCTATATGCCTTTGTTTAGTTTCTGTTTGTATGATCTGTCCATTGATGAAAGTAAGGTGTTGAAGTCTCCCACTACTTTTGTGTGAAGTGCAATGAGTGCTTTGAACTTTAGTAAGGTTTCTTTTATGAATGTAGATGCCTTTTCATTTGGAGCATAGATATTCAAGATTGAGAGTTCATCTTGGCTGATTTTTCCTTTGATGAATATATGAAGTGTCCTTCCTTACCTTTTCTGATATCTTTTGTTTGAAAGTTGATTTAATTCAATGTTAGGATTGACTCTAGCTTGTTTCTTGGGACCATTTTCTTGGAAAATTGTTTTCCTGCCTTTTACTCTGAGGTAGTATCTGTCTTTGTCACTGAGGTGTGTTTCCTATATGCAGCAAAATGCTGGGTCCTGCTTATGTATCCAGTGTGTTAGTCTATGTCTTTTTCCTGGGGAATTGAGTCCACTGATGTTGAGAGATATTTGGGACAAATGTTTGTTGTTTCCTGTCATTTTTGTTGTTAGAGGTGGAATTGTGTTTGTGTGGCTCTGGACTTTTGGTTTAGTTGAAATTAGACTACTTTCTTGCTTTTTCTATTGAGTAGTTTCCCTCCTTGTTTTGCAGTTTTTCATCTATTATCCTTTGTAGGGTTGGGTTTGTTGAACGATATTTTGTCAATTTGGTTTTGTCATGGATTATCTCCATCTATATTAAGAGTTTTGCTGGCTATAGTAGCCTGGGGTGGCATTTGTGTTCTTTTTAGATCTGTATGACATTTGCCCAGGATTTTCTGGCTTTCATAATCTCTGGTGAGAAGTCTGGTATAATTCTGATAGGTCTGCCTTTATATGTTATTTGACCTTTTTCCTTTACTGCTTTTAATATTCTTTCTTTGTTTTTTGTGTGTGATGTTTTGACTATTATGTTATGGTAGGAATTTATTTTCTGATCCAATCTATTTGGAGTTCTGTAGGCTTCTTGTATGTTTATGGGCATCTCTTTCTTTAGTTTAGGAAAGTTTTCTTTTATAATTTCCTTGAAATTATTTACTGGCCCTTTTTTGGGAATCTTTGCTCTCTTCTATCACAATTATCCTTAGGTTTGATCTTCTCATCCTGTCCTGTATTTCCTGAATGTTTTGGGTTAGGAGCTTTTTGCATTTTGTATTATCTTTGACTGTTGTGTCAATGTTTTCTATGGTATCTTCTGCCTTTGAGATTCTCTCTTCTATCTCTTGTATTCTGTTGGTGATACTTGCATCTATGACTCCTGATCTCTTCCCTAGGTTTTCTATTTCCAGGGTTGTCTCTCTTTGTGATTTCTTTATTGTTTCTATTCCTGTTTTTAGATCCTGGATGATTTTGTTCAATTCTTTCACCTGTTTGGTAGTTGTGTTTTCTTATAATTCTTTAAGGAATTTTTGTGTTTCCTCTTTAAGGCCTTCTAACTGTGTTGTCCTGTATTTCTTTAAGGGAGTTATTTATGTCCTTCTTGAAGTCTTCTAACATCATCATGAGTTGTGAATTTAAATTATAATCTTTCTTTTCTGGTATGTTGGAGTATCCAGAGCTTGTTGTGGTGGGGGAACTTGTTTCTGATGATGTCAAGTAGCCTTGTTTTCTGTTGTTTAAGTTCTTATGCTTTCCTCTCACCATTTGGTTATCTCTAGAGTTATTTGGTCTTGCTGTCTCTTACAGTGGCTTGACCCTCTTGTAAGCATGTATGACAGCATCCCTGCAGACCAGCTTTCTCCCAGCAGGATCTGGGTACAGAGAGCTCTGTCACAGGGTCAACTCCAGGATCAGGCAGAAACTGAAAGTATTCAGTCTCATACTGTTCCTCAGTGGTCTCCAGGTGGGTTCATTTTCAGTCAGGAATGTGAGTAGAATTGTGCTCTCAAGATTGTAAGATTGTTCACACATCTTAGAATGCAGCTCTCTCTTCATGGGATATGAGTAAAGAGTGCTGTGGCACAAAATTAGCTCCAGGCAGAGTTGGAAACTAGAGGAAATCTTGTCCACCATTTGTTTTCTTAAACCTGGAAGATAAAACATCTCTTAGCTGCCTTTAGCAGGACTATGGTTGACATAAAGGTTGAAGCCATTCTAGTTGATGAAGTACATAATCTTTTTGCTCTGCTTTGCCTTTCCCTTCCTATTGTTGATGAGTGCAGGGTAACCATCCATCCTCATAAACTGACAAGTGAAAAAGAAACTTGTCAGATAAACTCTTCTCTATCACATTTTTACATGGATACAAGAGCCAGCTGAGTTTATACTGAGATCACACACCCAAGGTGTGAAGTGTGTCAGAGAAGAGAGAGGACCAAATAGTCACCAGGCCATTCTAACCTCATGTTATACAGTGAGAGTAACACACAATGAAATGCTGACACCACTTTCTTTATGACCTGTACCACAATTTTCATTAACTCCCCTCTACTCCTCAAAATAGTGCTCAAAATATACTACTTAGTTTTGGGTATAACTACTATTCCCTTGTTTAGGTATTATGCCAGACTTTGCAGTTCTGCTTAAAAATCATTATGATCACCACTGAGAGTCTGAGTAGAATTTACCAAGATGGAAAAATATACTTCTCCCACTGTCCTTGATAATGAACCAGTAATCAATAAGAAATTGGAGGCTTTTGTGAAATACAATCTAAATTTAGCCCAGTATGATTCTGAGAAACAATAGAGAAATTGGAAAGTGTTTAAGTGGGCTGAGAATGATAGAAGAGGCAAATTTCCATAAAATAAATCTACAGACACAGATTCAATTCTGCTCCTCTGGATTCACATAATCAAGAAAAGAATGTGGGAAACATAGCCATCCTTGGAAAATAGCAAATACACAGGATGAAATCCAAGCCATTTTTCATGGTACCATGATACTGATGGTATCTATGGCAATAGTTTCCTATCCTAAGCCAAGCACTCTTGATTCTCTTTTACTTTGTTACATGTTTTGAACCTCCTTTGTCTTCAGCATGTTAGATTTTATTTGGTAACAACCGATCTCAGCATGCTTGAAAGTTCATGTGTCTCAAGGTCAGATTTAACAGAATAGTCCACAGTAAGATTGCTTATCTTTAGTGAGTGGCATTGAAAGTGGCACGAGGATTAATTGAGTTAAGAATGACTTAAGAGTTTGCTTCTACTCCAAAGGGCCACACATCGTTCCAGTTTTCTTTCCTTGCCCTATTTCTTGCCCACCCCTTACTCCTTTTTGTCCTTCCTTCCTTCCTCCCACCAGTTTCCCTTCCTTTCTCCCTTCTTCCTTTCCTTCTGTCTTCCTTTTCCCTCCCTCCCTCGTTCCCTTTCTCCCTCCCGCCCAATGTATTTCTCCCCATCGTCCTTTCCTCTCCTGTCTCCTAAAAATCTATGCTTTCCAAGTAAGGTCAAAATGCCTCACTTAAAAATATCCTTGCTAAGTTATTTTATTCTTAATCTTATGATGTTTGAATATTTATGCAATGAGACACAGCATATGATTATTTCTTTTTGAATAATCCTAACCAGGTCATTTCTGCATTTCTCCAATCTCATCTTAACATTCTATATACTTGGTTTATTTTTTTTTTCAATCACACACACTCATATAAATTTGCTGAAAAGCACTAAAGACTGCTCCCATCTTGCTTTGGTGTAATTTACTTTGCCTTGTGGGGCATCAATGGGAGGAGAAGCCCTTGGTCTTGCCAAGGCTTGACCCCCAGTTTAGGGAAATGTCAAAGCAGGGGTGGGGCAGGAAGGGATGGGTGGATGGGTGCGGAAACACCCTCATAGAAGAAGGGGAAGGGGGAATGTTATAGGGGGTTTATGGACAGGAAGTCAGAAAAGCAGATAGCATTTGAAATGTAAATAAAAAAATCCAAATTTTTTAAAAAAGGAAAGAAATGGTGTATACTTTAGTGGTATCTGTATTCCAACCAGATCACACAGACCCAAAAGGTCTTTGGATGTAATTTCTTGCCAAAGCAGTCATGTTTCTCACTTGATTAAAATTGTTCTAAACCTATTATAAAAATTTAAGCTTAAAATATATTTAATGTAAGTATCTCTATTGTGTACTATTTATAAACCTTGAAAAGTTCTCCTTTTTACGACTAAAAAGTAAAGGACCTGTTCTAAAGTCATATTTCTTGACAAATGTACAATATAATATCTTAAAGAATGTTTTGTTCAAATACACAAGCACAATACACAAGGAATTTAGTAGTATAATAAATTGCTGGAATTCAAGGACAATTTTCAGATATGATAGTTATATATAATTACTATGTTTTCAAAATTTTATGCTTTAATCTTATATCTATAAAAATGCATTTTAATTTTATATTTCAAAAACATATTAGTAAAATCCTAAAGACTACCTCTCAAATCTCTCATTTAATATATTTAAGTATATTAAGTATAATAAAATATTTAAGTATAAGAATTAACAATAAAAAACTGTCTAGTTCATAATAAATCTAGTAAACTTTGCCTTCAATAATTTCTTTTGAAATACAATAATGATTATTTTTGCTTCACATCAGTTGGTAAAATTCAAATATTATTGAATTACAATGTTTTAATAATAATGGTAAATATTTAATGCCATATTTCAATATGTTATTGAACTTAGTGGGGTCCTAATTCATAATAGTATATTATATAATATATTTAAAACTCAGAAATAAATTCTACAATCAGGTTCCAAAAATGTTCAAAATATCTAGAACTCATTGGAACATATCAAATTTTACTTAAAAAAATGCAGACCTCACAATCTTTCCTTCATTTTTATAAATATCCTGACTTTGATCAAAACAACAGAATAGCTAAAATTGGGAAATATAAAATATAAACCATAAATCTGACAAGAAAAGCAGTATCTGCTTAGAATAATTGATACCTGATGACACCTACAAATTATCCTGAAAGACGCAGGCTTAGTTCTATAACAAATTTTGTAAGTCTTGCAAAATCAAATTGTGCAAGCCTGGAATTTTCAAAAGCTAAACACTCTTGAATAGGACGTCAGCCTTCTTGTACTCCGAAGAAATACAATGAGTGAGATTAGCTCTCCTAAATAAACTAATTCTGCTTCAGGGAAATGCCATTTTCCATCTGAAAACACCTGTGCCAGTACTTGTAGCTTTTCTGTAGAAAGTTTTCTCACTCTGTGCTGTGTTTGCTTGTTCCACAGCAGGATCCGCTGATGCTAATGGACTCACAGCAGTGCATGCTACATCAGTTATTACAGGTCTAATTCAGTCATTAACATTTCATTAATGGACAAGCCTCCTCACTGCCGGCAAGACTGTGCAGATATTGATGAGCTCGACTGGAAGAAGCTAGTCAGTAAGGTAGACCATTTCAGACAAGGGGTGCCTGTGTCAGCTCGCATTGGAAGATAAAGGAACTTCTCTGAGGTTTTGCCTGGGTGCTGTGGTAAGACCAAAGAAAAAATGTAAGACTTTTGAGCTCTACCTTGGAATATTCTGGTAAACATTATCAACATTTTAGGAAAAAATAATTCACTTCTTATGAAACCCTGGTAGGGCAAAATACATAAAATTTTATGCACATGTTAGATATAAAAGTTACAAACCATTTACTGATGTTAATTATAATTCTTCCTCAGCCATTTGGTATACAAACTTGAAACACTTAAGTGAAGATGTAATTTAAGCTTTTAGCTCCTTACCATTGTCTTACAAAACAACATCCTAAGGTACTTTGTATACTTTCTTATCTCTCGCTATTGCCTCCATGATTTGTACTAGCAACTCTATCAATGTACAAATGTCAGGAAAACCAATGGATTCCATGCTGTAGGATAAGACCAAGTTGTCAGGTCAACTGTCATTTCTGTGTAATGTTGTAAAATTTGGTATAGAACTAAGTCTGGGTCTTTCATGGGTTTGGTGCTTTTATACCCCATTAATGTTTGACTGGTTACTTCCTTCCTTTTCTGGTTACTTTTTTTTCTCAATACCTGCATCTTTTCATAATTACCAGAAAGTTGAAAAAAATCGTTCTGAGTTTTTTATTCACTCTCTCGATGCTATATTAGTGAGATCATAGAATTTCCTTTAACTTCTACTTTCTTCTCTGCAAAATGAAGTTGTTGAACTATTTGATCTCCAAGGCCTCTTCAAGCTGTGAAATTCTATGAGTGGGATTCTAAGCTCTGCAAAAAGCTGGACAATCAGATTTTAGAATATGTGCTGTATCCCCAGTTCTCCTATTAAACAAATTGCTGTCTTCCTGTGCAACTGTGAGTTGAAATGTATTATGTCATAGAAATTTCTAATGCGAGTGCTTTGTGGAAATTACTAATTTGATACTATAATTATATTTGTAATGTAAAATTATTAAGTATATCCATACTGCTTATAACTGTACATTGAACTTATATTGTTGCAATAAAGTGTGTTTAAACTCCATTACATAACCTTATTGTACTCTCTAATAGAATTCACAATTTAAATGGAAAAAAAAAAGAAGTAGGCAATCAGAAGAAATTGATTGTATGAAGGACAAATTCTACTCTGAGGTTTAAAGGAAATAAATAGGGATGCTTCCATGAACACATTCAAATTGTGTTTATGGTCAGTGCATTCTAAGCATGGTACCCCAATAAGGAAACAGGAAGTCACTTGGAAACATTTTGAAAGAGATATCCATAATGTGCAGTCTAAGAGGATGTGTCCTATTGGTGGCAGGACAATAGATTATGCATTGTATGATAGTTCTAAAACAGTCCCTTTGACAGCCTATGGTCATGCTCTTCAAATATCAAAACACCTAGGAAACAGTCAAGTTATGTGTATGACAATGGAGTAGTAAGAGGAAGCTCTGTAGTCAAAGGTGGTTTACCTCATCCACAATTACATAACATATCCCCTGCAGGAAAGCTTAAGAGACATGATGTTAACACAAAAACATTGTGTAACAATTCTAACTACTGTCACCAAACATTATCTAGGTATACTGGTATTGGAGGCTTTGACTTATTAAGAATAAAAAAGAAGTAAACTATAGATTCAAAAGTGATGGCTGTGTAGGAAAGTGGGATTGTGTGCTGAAGTGCCTTAATTTTGTTCTTCTAAACTGACCATTTGGATTCATTTTGAGGTTTTTGGGTTTTTTTTTCTGTATTAGGAGCTTTCATTATGTTGAGACAGTAATGTTCCAAATTCATAATCTCTAAAGATATAGAAGTGATCCCATTTAAAAGTCATAAAAGCTCAGTACAACTTAAGTTTTAAGTGTGTCAAGAAACACGTGGGCAATATTTACTTCGAAGTTACATGATTCACAAGTAAAAGCCACATAAGGGTGGCAGACGAAAACACGCATCATCGCATGAGCATAAATGATGCTAAATGCCTGTATCCGTAATACATACACATAGTATAATCTAATATTTCCTATTCTTCTGCATGTTCTCACATGATGTGCTGACTAGTTTTGTGTCAACTTGACACAAGCTATAGTCATTGGAGAGAATGGAGTCTTGGTAAGTAAAGACTGTGGTATAAACTATCTTGTAGAGCATTTTCCTTATGAATGATCTAAGGGAATGGGAGGAGAGGGAGCCCATTATGGATAGGACCATTCCTGGGCTGGTATTCCTGGATATTATAAGAAGATAGGCTGAGCAAGGCACGAGGAGCAAGCCAGTAAGTTAGACTCTTTCTCAGATCCTACATCTAGGTCCCTGCCTTGTTTTAGTGCCTGTCCTGTTTTCCCTCAGCCATGAACAGTGATTTCAAAATGTAGGCCAGATAAATCTTTTCCTTCCCAACTTCTTCAGTAATGGTGTTTCAGCATAGAAATAAAAAACCTAATTTAATCCCATGCTTATTGCATATGTCTATTTTATTTTAATTCAATACCTTACTATTACTGATTCTCTACTTAATAATTTTGGTTTTTTTTCAAATTCTCTATAGTATATGTTTATTATGTGATCTATCACATTGTGTAACCCAGACCTCTACTCTTCCTTTGGCAAGGTAAACAGTTCAACTCTGTCTGGGACACTGGTGCCTCTTTCAAAGCTCTTGTGCTTCATTCTATAGCCTGGAATTTCTTTGAGTCTAAAGCAGTGTGACTGTATTGCACAAAACATCATATAAACTGGGCAAACATTGAAGGGACGATAGCTGTTATAAAGAATGTAATTGTTGACTACATCGGAAGTTTTCTGACCAACTAGCCATTTGAAGTGAATAATTTAATGTCTTCAAAATGGCTAAGTAAAAGCTTTAATCCTCAATATGACGACACTCAGAAACAGGCTTAATCACCTTTGGATGAGGTTGTGAGATAGAGCCCTTATGAGATGATTAATGCCCTCATAGACAAGTTTAAGAGGACATCTCTTTGTCTCTCTTGAACCCACGAAAAAGTTTATCACTTATGGGCCAAGAAGAGGTTCTTTGCTTTAGTTTCACCATGTCAATACCCTAGTCTCAGACTCCTCTAAAAGAACTTTGAGAAAAAATATCTGTTTTCAAAGTAACATTTCCTGGCATCCTGAGCAGACTAATACACTTAATAGCTTCACATTTTTATCTCTAATATATTGTCTAGTATTTCAATAACAGAAATGAGCAGGCAGGAAATGTAGCAAGTCCTGAATATTCACATCTATCTTTAATTTCCCTAATTTGTTTTCCTCTCACATCTATACATTTTCCCGTAATATAATGTATTATATTGGGGGTCTGAGGAGATGGCTCACTTGGTAAGGGATTTATAGCACAAACATAAGAACCTTACCATAGTGCACAAACTAGCTATGAATTGTAGGGGGTAAGGACCAAGGTCATTAGCCAATCAGAGTGCCTTAACTGATGAACTCTATATTCAGTGAAGAAGTATAACCTGTCTCCAAAATAAGGTAAATATGATTAGAATAGGAATCAGATATTGATCTCTTGCTTCCACACACATCTGCACACATGTTTATGTGCCAATATATCAGAAATATACATAAATCACAAACATTCACAAAGACACACACACACACACACACACACACATATGCACACGCCCTTTCCCCTAGGTATAAAACACAGACAATGGCTTACTGTTAAATTTTGCCAATAAATATCCAAATATTAATATTTCTAGTACCAATGTTGTGCTTTATGTTGGGGGTTAAAGGAGAATTCCAATCATTCTTCCTGATCTTCCTAAATTAGTTAATGGGGTTTATCAGTTGGCAGTTCAGTGTTTTTGCAAGTAGAGGAGAATTTCAACTTATCTTCTATGGGCAATTAATTTATGCCAGGAGGCTGAAGTTTGATTTAACTTTTCCATGTTGGCATTCTGGAATGGATGATGTTATTAGTGGACATGAAATTACCCAATTCTTTGTGTGTAGGTTATTTCATTAATGAACCCTTGAGCCAACGATGCTGCAGGTTAACTATGTTAACTGTTTGATGTCTGAGGAAATGTTTCTTCTTGTTTGTTCTGTATTTATTACCCTTTAAATCCAGGTAAGGGTCCCTTTGTGTTTATATTTTTCACAGCAGTGAATAGGAAGGAGTGGTCAGTAGTCACTTGACTCCGAAAGAGAGACTCAGTTCTTCACATAACTGAACTCATAAACTCAAACTAGTGAGTTCATTCATTCTTTATTTAAAATATTGAACATATCATTTCTGACACTTACCACTTTTATTTGCCCTAGAAATATCACAAGTTTAAATAAGTATTTTCCCAATGCATTGAAAAATAATCATCTCAGAAGAAAGGAACTCCCCGGAGTCATGAAATAGATCCCACACAGGAAGTGGACAGGATACCCTGTTAATAGCTTCAGCTGTCCTGGAATGAGTCTGGGTGAGAAGGTGAAGTCAGTCAGGTGTCAGGGCTTCCTGCACGATTCCCACAAGTGCTCTCTGGAGTAACTGCTGCATACCTTCAAGTTCTGCCAAGTGTGTGTGCATACTCGTGTGTAACACACACACACACACACACACATACACACACTAACATGATAGGATACTAGCTTTACCTTTGCTCTTGAAAGCTTTTAAACAAGTATCAAAAAAAATGAATAGTGTAGAAAGAATGTTGCTTTGGATAAAGCATACTTTTTAATAATATCTATACAACGTACCTAGAAAGAAAAAAAATATTATATCCATTCTTTTACATGTGGATATTAGAGTTAAGCTTCAGATACATATCTTTCTTTGGGAATACTCATAAAGGTTAGGAACATAGTCAGAGGCCATGGGGAGTAGGGTATCAGCCAAGGAAATGGAGAAGAATACAGAGTTATAAAGGGAGAAAGTGGGAAATGGAACAGGAAGGATTAAGTGGGATGGCAGATGGGAGGTGAGTGTAGAGAAGGGGATACAGGGATGGAGAACTAACACTAAACACCTCTTTAAAAAGCCAGATGGAAACCCTACCACTTCATAAGCTTCCTAAAGTTTGTACATATATAAGTAGAATTTACAATGGATTCAGCCTAAAATTGGGGAACATTGCAACAACTAGGAAACATATGGTCCCAAATAAAAATCCAATTATCACGGATACATTGTTTTTATTTTTCAGTTGTTGGTTAGTGGGTTCCCATAGGCCTTCCCCCAATATTATGGGCTAATGTCATTGTTGTGGGTTATGTTCAAGAACTTGTTCATAAGGTTCTCTGGATGAAGATGCCACATACTTGAGTCATAGAATATGGAGAAATCTAGCTTGTTTTCAACTGGAAGTTTCATCCTTATTGGGTAGCAGTCATAATGCTGGAAGATATGGTGCATGCTACTGAAGGAGTGATGTAATCATTAATCTCACTCAGCTATGAACCATATGAGCTATAATACTAACGTGTGGCAAGATATGCCTATTGGCGCAATAGGAACATGGATGCTATGGGTATAACAAAACGTTATTTGGGTTTGAAGCTTCTTCCACTGACTGGAACTTTTATCTAATACTCAATACTATTATTGATGTTCAAACAACCTAGGTATAGATAGATCTTGAGCCCTTGGGAAAACAATTATTCTGTTAAACAGAAATTACCCATGATACATTGCCATTTTCATTAATCAACGCATTGCTCTTTCTTGTAGTAGATGATAATCTGCACAAATAACCACACTTGTTCAGCAGTCCAGAGAATAAGGGACTTTAGAAGGTATATCCCAATTTGGATACCTGTGTCATAGCCCTCAAGACTCACTGATCTCTATGGAAGAAGGCATGGAAACCTGCTAAGAACCATACATGATGGATGACTTCAGAGAGAGACTGTTTTATATGCTGACAAAGCTGCTGATTTACAAATGTATTCACAGAGATTATGACAATATGTATGACATTTATACAAGATCAAACTTGACCAAAAAAAAAAAAAAAAAAAAAAAAAACCTCAGAATTGACAAGGAAAAGTGAATACAAAATCCTGTTACTAGCAGGGTAATTATTGGCATTTGATTGCTTTTAAGAGAGTGAAAGTCACCTTGTTTGTTGGTTTGTTTGTTTGTTTCCCAATGGAATGATACGTGACATCTGTTAAGGGGAGTCTCCATGTTAGGTATAATCCAGTACAAACCAGACTAGATATATTTTATTTTTAAGAGGAGAGGAAAAGGGGTGAGTGGGCTGGAAAAGCATACATTTGGGGAGCTGGGTAAGTAGGGAAGTAAGAGAGGAGTATGGGAGTAGTTGGAGCAGGGAGATGAATATGGCAAAATACATTATATGAAATGGTGAAAAAATACAGAAAAATTATTTTCAGATAAATGAATATTTTATGGGAAATAACAATACAAATTCATATTATAGGATGCTAAGGTAGAAGGCCCAAAATAGTCATTCAATATTCTGAATAGTTTAAAAAATTATACCTTTTCTTACTTGTTGAGGTTTGGAGGGTGCTAGGAAGTAATTCATCACCATAACTTGGTGGGTTATAGTAAAAGTTTACAAACAATAGGAAAAAGATATGGTGAAGAAATATCCTAATGAATAAGAGGAAAAACAGCAGCAGTCACGCATGTCTTGAAGGGACAAAGGTCTCCTTAGTGTTGGCAATTAGTTTAACATAGTACAGTCAAAGTTCATGAGTCAACTCAGGAAGTGCCCACCTCATTGTCCTGAGTCTCAGAAGAGATTTGGACTTCAGACTTTTTAAGTGTTGAGGACATTAAAGGCTACAGGAATATTTTCAACTTGCACTAAATTCACTTTGCATCATGATATTGCCAGAAGCCTATAGGACCCAGGGAATGGAATGTGGTGCTTTGAATGAAAATGGCACCATGTGCTTATATATTTGGATACTTGTTTCCAAGATGGAGGGTCTCCTTTGGAAGGATTAAGAGTTGTCTCTTGGTTGTCTCTTGGCCTTTGAAGTTTCACATGATTTGTGATTCCCAGTCTCTCTCTCTCTCTCTCTCTCTCTCTCTCTCTCTCTCTCTCTCTCTCTCTCTTGCTCTCTCTACTTCTTGCCTAGATCTATATGTGAGCTCTCGGTTGTTCCTGCCAACATGCTCTTGTTTCTGCCACCGTGGGCTCTACACCATTGAAAACGTATGTTATATTAAATGACTTCTTTTACAAGTTGGCTCGTCCATTGGAGTTTTGTCACAGCCATAGAAGACTAAGATTGCTCTTTAAGACCTGAGAATTCTGTTACATTCTCAGACTCGAATGTTAATTCATGAGGTTTCTCATCCTACAGCATGATAGATAGTAATGTCAAAAACAAGAAAAAAGTGCATGAGAGATAAGTAGAAATACAAACAGAACAGCGTTTCCTTTTTGTTTAGGATTACAGGGTAAAATTACCTAGATAGAAGTATTTCTTTTCATATCAAGTTTACACAACACTCTTATAATACTAGAACAGCAGCACAGCAGCCACTTAATCATTTACCAGGACTGACTTTGCATTATTCAATATCATTAAACTTTTCAATATTGCGTTTAATAGTACCTCTGTGGTTTAAAAGAGGGTCCAACTCCTGCCCTGGACTCTCAGATGATCAGAGACATGGCAGTGTGCTGTATTGGAAGAAAGCACAGAGGAATGGCTTTACAGGACTTCTGAGTTAATGCCTATTGTGCTGCTTTTGTTCTCTGCCATTATATTTCTGATACCAAGAGGCTATTGTTTTGTTGAATATTATTATCAAGGCTCGTTTTTAATTTTGATATTTTTATTGGATATCTTATGTACTTACATTTCAAATGTTACCTCCTCTACCTCCCTCTTCAATAGCCCTTATCTCTCCTTATATGAGGATGCTCCCCCTCTCACTCACCCTCTCTCAACTCACCACACTGGCATTCCTCTACACTGGAGAATTCAGCCATCGCAGGACCAAGGGCTTCTCCCCCTATTGATGCCAGATAATGTCATCCTCTGCTACATATGTGGGCTGGAGCCAGGGGTCCCTCCCATGTGTACTCATTGGTTGGTGGTTTAGTCCCTGGGAGCTCTGGGGGGGTCTGGTTACTTGATATTGTTGATCTTTTTATAAAAATGTTACATCTTTTTGTATTACGTTTATTATTTTTGAAACTTTTCTGGTGTTTTTCTATTTTTTTCTCCACATCTTCTAATTACATCTTCTGTACTAGCTTCGTTGTCTGTACAATGTATCAGGCCTCACCATATTGACTGTGAGGCATCACCTGCTTGCACAATACAAGAAGGAAGCACTTAGTGCTGTACAACAAACATATTGAGGTCACTTAGCAGAAGGCTTCAGCCTTTCACTTTAACATTTAGAAGCAAAGCCAACACATTTTTGAAGGTGAAGGGTTTAATTTTCAAAGACTTTCACAGCTCCCATATTTTTTTGGATAAGAATTTGGACAAACTCCCCTTATGACTTTGAAGAGTTGGAATTTCGGTCTAAGTGAAATTCAGAAGAAATACTTAAGGCTAAAAATAAGCAAGATAATATCTAAGTGTGTATGTGTATATTGATACAGGCTTTAAGAAAAGAGATACAGTGTTAATGCAATAGGAATTTATTAAACTTCCTGTTTGAATTAATGCTTGCTCCTTGCTTGAAATTGTGATCATTACCTGCTTTCATGTAAGGAAAGATCAATTAGAAATGTAAGTATACAATGATTCGTTTAAAATGATGACCACTCAGGTTCCCAGTAGTTAAATTTAGGAAAGGAAGAGTCTGGTTTTCCAAATGAGTCTTTCCTTTCTCTCTAAGCCTATCTGTTCATAGTATACTTTTGCTTTGAAGCAATGTACTCAGATTTGGTACTATTCAACATAGCATTTTGCTCATTGATAAATAGAGGAAAATATTCTCACCCAGGCACACATAGAAAGGGTGTGAAGACTAGATTCAACCCTTGCCCACACTGCATACTGACACTTTCGTTGTCTTCTCAGCCCCCTCCTGTGAGAGACATAAAGGACAGTGGCCAGCACAGCAGTTGTAGCTAAAATACTGAGGGCTGTGGACCCTTTACAGCATGATTCCTTTAATGACAGTTTTCTATCCACACGGCATTTCTGCAGAGGAATGGATTTTGCTGGGAAGATATTATGAAAATATGGGTTATATCCACTTTATAATAAAGAAGTACACATTATGGTTAAGTAATACAGAAAAAAAACCAGTATGCCTGTGTGTGCATGTTTAGCACACAGAATGAATTTTACGTACATATATGCACTTATAAAACATTCATAAACTGCCCTTATAAATTTATCCCTCTATCTGAAAAAGAAGCTGGGGTTTAGCACCAAGCAAGCACAAGCTGAATGACTTGATCCCTGAATTTGATGACTGGGCTAATTTCTTTATTCTTTTTTCTTTTCTTCTCAGATGATTATTTGTCTACTTACATCTCGTCTACATGTGTGCATGTGTACCACCTGTGGGCATGGTCTCCACAGGAGTTGGAAGAGAGCATTGGACCCTGCTACACTGGAGCTACAGACAGTTGTGAGCTCTAGTGGGGTGGAAGAAAGTAATCTCAGTCCTCTTGAAGAGCAGCCATGGCTTTTAATTGCTAAGACATCTCTCTACACCACTAAACTCATGTCTTATTGAACTTTTAAAAGTATTTTAAACTTATTGTATGTTTATGAGAGTTTTCTGTGTGCATATTTATGGCACTAAAGTGGTTGAAGACAAACACTTGCATTCTTGGTCCCAATGTTTTACAGAGAAGAAAGGGACTGGTTTGTCATTCCCTGCATCACACTGTCTGGTATCTTAGGAGAGAAATCTAAGTGCTGGATGAGATGTTTGAAGGTTCAGTCATTGTGGTTACTGGTGTGTAGTCCATAGTTGTTGGGTTATGGGCCCGAGTCTGTTCCACCACAGGGCACGGAAGCGTGGAAAGGCAGGAAGTGGGGAGTTCAATTGCACTTGTCCAATCCACCCCTGGTGTGAGTGCTGGCCCATAAGGAAGCACCCAGGCATAGTTCCTGGGGTGGGAAACTGCAGTCTTAGGTGTGGGGAAGTAGGAGCCAGTTCATGGATCCCCGGATCTGCTATGAGGCCAGGTCCGGGGGCTTCTCAGTCTCTTGAACATGCAGATACCACTGGGGATCATGAAAGAGCTGAGGGCAGAGTCAGGTCCCTCAGGCTGGAGACAGCATCTAGCCAGGAGTCAGGAGAAAAGGGAGAGCCCCAGCTTGTCTCATGGTGATGTTCGTTGGCTTGACACCTGCAAGCTTGGTGGCAGTTGTGGCTGGGAATGCAGAGAGGCCTTCTACAGGAGACTACACGGTGGCTCTGTAGAAAAAGGCCCTCTTCATGGTTCCTCACGGTGGATCTCAATAAAAAGATGTAGTCCATGGTTCTAAACAGTTTATTGCCGTGGTGGAAAATGGATCCATAAAACCAAACCCCATTTCTTCTCAGGGTGGACCTGAGATTAAATGCCTTTTGCAGAGAGGAATGTCTGGGAATCAACTTTTAGTGGCATGCTCTTTGACATCTAGGTACCTCATTAGCATGGAGAACTCTATTTTGAGCCTATGTGATTGTGATCACATCTCTTTTCCTATTGTCTTGGTAACTGATGGCCACAAATCTCTCTATTAGGGGGCAGGCTGCAACTACATGACAAGGGACTGATGCTGGGAGCGGGCTAAGATCCTACAGTTCCTTCAGGGCCTCTGGAGCTTCAAGACTTTAGCTTGACTTTACTAGGCTTCCTCTCATGGTCCACAGACATGCACATGTTGACTGACAGATATAGAGATTATTTACTTACAAAATAGAAATTTGTTAATGTATGTATATTGTGTTTTTATTCACCTCAAGTTTGGATTAAAGATAGACTGGAAGGAAGGCAGAAGACCATTGTGCGTCCTTTCAGACTCAATGTTAGAAACACACACACACACACACACACACACACACACACACACATATATATATATATATATACACACATACACACACATACATATATGGCTACAAACACTTCTGCATTTTCAAGAGAAAGCAAATACAGTGCAGTTTTGGGTGAGAATTGACAAGACTATGTGTAAAACACTGGATATGTGGTGGCCTTGTTAGGCACTATAATCCCCACTGCTAGGAGTCTCAGCTCCAGTCACCACCATGGACTCCCTGGGGCCTCTCTGCTACCAGGTCTCTGGCATAACCTAAGGTGTATCCCTCCTCTCAGCTCCTCTCATTCACCTGAGTGTCCTCTTCACTACTTACTGTGTACTACTTGGATAATCTGAAGAGCACTTCAGATCTTGAGTTTTATAAATTTCATGAACTTCCTGGTTCTTTCAAGTTGAAGGACCTTCCTGTATCTTTTCCACTTCCCAGTTCTGCTTAGGAAGAAACATCTCTAATGGGATTAAATAGCAAAGTAATGACTAAAAATAACGAAAATTGAAATTAGTAAGGAGACCAGCAGTCAAGAACTCAGTAACCACAGTGAAGAGGAAAGCAGTAAAAGCAGCTTTTCATTGTTGAAGGAGAGTCAACCCAGCAGGTCAAATTCTTTTCCATAGTGATGCTGACTTATTCTCTCAGAACAGCAGTTATTACCCAGTTAACTCTCACACTGGGGTCTTGCTGTCAGGCATTGTGTAGATAGAGGCAAGAGGCAACTCACTAGACACTCTCAAAGATGTAGTCCAAGCTGAAATGTATAGCCCTGAGGATTCTAACAGCAGCAAGTTGTGGAAAGACTGACTGTACCAGGTCCCGATGAGCAGCGTCCACAAAGTTAGATGGACATTCCTATTGGACACTAACTTTTTGCAGAATTAGGAAAGGGAAGTCTTCTCCTTTCAACACATTTTACAGTGCCTCGTAATCTCAAAATTGGACCCAAGATTCTTTCTTTCTATCTGTCTAATTATTACCACTACTTCCTATATTCTTCTGAAACTAAACGGCAAGTTTACTAAAGAACTATGACCTAAACTCTATTTATCCTGTCTTACAGTTTCTTGTGCATAAGTAGAGAGCTAGCCTGCTCTAAGTTTGAATGTTCCAGGTCAGTGCTCATCTTAAATGCATGAAAAAGTCACTTAAACATATTTTAAGGCCTGGTTGCTGAGGTCTGTGAATGAAATATACAAATCTTAGCAAAACAGAGGTTTTTTTTTTTCAGTTTTGCTCTCTGAAGCAGTTATATTTTTAGAGTGGCAATAATAAATATTTGTGGAGAAAAATCCATTGTGAGAGAACATGACATTCTGATAACAGTGACTTTTTCCTTCTATACATATCTTTAAAATAATCTGTGACATGTGGTTCTTGCAACACTGACCAATTTTTAAGGGCCAGCTATCATTTTCTCTATCTTTGCATGAGGCAAACTTCTTAAATTTACTACCTACACAACCACTATCTTTCAGAGGATGTTGATTTATTTATGTAAAAAGCAAGATAATCGAGAGTGGCACCAGGGAATTATTTCCCTTCTGCCCTGGGCCTTTGAATCATAGGCTCCGTCTTGCTGTTCAGCTGTTGACTCTGGACAGCTTCCAGACTAGCACAGCACAGCAGAAGATGCCAGAGAGATACACCTCCCTATAGCAAACAAAACAAGACTTATCTGCTCCATGAGCTCAAGAGGATAACAGAGTGATTTGTACGGCAGTTGATATGCAGAACATTCATCCGTAATTTTCAGTGTCAGTCAGGGGCACTTGTAGTTCACAAGATGCCTTATTGCTTTCCCAGGAAGTAGAAGGAAGGCAGGCTTTTAGAGAACACTTTGTGTATTGTTGCTGATGGCATCCTAATATGGTTAGGCCCACAGAAATGATTTCTACAATTAGCTTTGTGAGACTTTCTTCCCAAGCAGGTCAAGGATGACAGAAAGGAATAACGAAAACTGCTTGCATGTACCAAGGCCCATGGCGGAGCAAGAGAATACCTACTGTTCTCCATCGTCCTTCAAGCAGCGTCCTGCTTGCAACGCCACAAGTAATAACCTCGGTGTGTTCCTCTCATTTTCTCCAGTGAGGGTGTGAAAATTGCTGTGTTTTCCAAACTTGCTCACAGCTCTGACAGGCACTATAGTTATTTTTTTCGTCGCTTCCCAGGACTAGGGATCCTGCCAGGTGGTGCAGCTGTGCAGAAGGATGAAGACTTGTTTTGTAGGAGAGACTTCATGAGATTGCATTGCAGTTTCAGAATGGAGAAATACTTGGCACTTCAGGAAGAAAGAATTTGTTCTGAATTTGTTTTGGCAGAACTACTTCATGACAAAAAAAAAAAAAATGTGCCTCGAAAGCAGGCTTGTTATGGCCCAAGTTGTCAAGTTGTTCCCAAGCCCAGGCCTCTGAAAGGAAATTGTAGCAATTGTTTTAGGGTGTGCACATCTGTCCAGGATGGTTGAGGAGATCAGGAAGGTAAAGTCTTTCTTCAGTGTATTGTACACTGTTATATAAAGAGGGAAAGAAACACCTACGCAAATCCAGGAAGCCACCATGGATGGTCAGGCCATCCTCGATTTATTTCTAGAACGTTTATTATAGTCGTGTTTGGCAAGGGAAGAAGAAATGAATGGATACAAAAGCTAACAGAAAACATATAGAGAAATATTAGGTTATTTCTAGATGTTGGTTGTATTAATGCCCAATTCGAAATAGAACAGCACTCTGAAGAAACAGATTTTAGTCCTGCTTCTATGTGAGCCTTATGAAGATTGAAAATAATGATTGGGCTTTTTTATGAAAGAAGTAATTTAGCTCTTTCCTGCATGTATGGAATCTGGATTACATTTTGGGACTGATTATCCCTCTTTATCCTTTGTTAGTTAAGTCAGAAAAGTCTCGTTAAGTACCTGTAATTCTGTCTCATTTTCAGTAAATATCTGGTTTACATACAGTTAGCACACAGCCAAACCATGTAGGCATTTGAAACATACCAGGTGTTAAAAATGGCATAATGGAAAACTTTATTAGGTTATTATTATGATTATTTATTATCATCGAGTATCAATAATTACATCATGAAAAATAGATATTGTTCCATAAAGTATATCATCATGAAGAATATTACAATAAATTATATATCAGATTGCATTTATGGATAGTCTTTGTTTCCCTATTTTTAAGATATAGTAAATGAGGAAATATTGCAATATTTGATATTTTGATGTAAATAACTGGTAATATAAAATGCCGTTGAAATATAAAATTGTAGTTACAAGATCCTAGTATGCAGTATGAGGACAAAACCTTTAAAAAATCAGACTTATGACAAGTTTTAAGAAAAAAATAATTTAAAATACAGCATGTACCTATTTTGTTTTCTTATATTCAAACTCTTCATAAATAAAGTTAATTAGCAGATTTCCCTTAGATTAGTGATAAGAAGGCATCAGGAAATTTACAAAGTACATAATACATTCCTGAATCCACATTCAAGACTATCATTCTAGATTTTTTTTTCTGTAAAACATATATTGTTTTAATTTCCAATGATGTCACTATACAGAGCTGTTATAGAGTCATGGCTTAAACTGTAAAACTAGTGCTGGAGAGAGAGTCCAGTAAAGTATATGTGTTACATCCCTGTGATTGAACCCGATAAGGTACATAAAAATCCATCAGTGTTAATAAAAGTTTTTCATCCCACGACTGGGAAAGCAGAGACAGGCAGATCCTGGGTCACATTGGTTCTCCAACCTAGCTTACTTGTAAAGTAGAATGAAATCTCATTTCAACAAACAGACAAAATCTGAATAATGACACACAAGGATGTTTCCTGGACTCTATACACTTAACCCTACATTTACAAGCACACCTCTACACACACACACATACATACACACACACACACACACACACACACACACACACACACATGAAACACAAGATACGGAAACACAAACATATACCCAAGAAATTAAAATTAGTTTCTTCATTAATAATATTGATAATACATTCTTATGACCTACTATCTTCCATGTACTATTCCAAATATTGGGATTCAAGTGTATGTTGAATGGAATTATTATTTTCTTATCAAGACTAAAACATCAATATATGGGGGGAAATCTGTGTTTCTAGAATCTGTAAGCTGTTGAGAGCCTGAGGCCAACCTGGAAGAAGTTCTTCCTAACGGGAGATTACAGTAGTGAAATAAATCATTCTTGTCCTGTGATATCCATCTGTATATGTCTGGATGACACACATGATAGAGGCAGAGGGAAGAGTGGGGATATAGAAGGGACATCCAGAGGTGGTGGAGTTCAGTGTGAAAATGAAGACACAGAGATGAGTGCCATGGGATCGTTTTTGGAATCCTGTATATTTTCACCAAAAGGTCACTCGTCCAGCTGCCCTATTTAATGGGAGATGTAGAG
Source organism: Rattus rattus (assembly GCF_011064425.1). Classification (NCBI taxonomy): domain Eukaryota; kingdom Metazoa; phylum Chordata; class Mammalia; order Rodentia; family Muridae; genus Rattus; species Rattus rattus. The sequence continues at coordinate 24,517,572 of NC_046158.1, forward strand.
CCATTAGGCTAAATTTGAAAGTTATGCAGGATGCACTGTAGAATGATTGAACTCACAGGCAAGGTCGCAAGTCTGTTATCATGCCATGTGCTCAGATGACTAAGAGAGGAAGTGACAAAATTTTCTGGTTCTTTGTAAAGCACCCTAAAGGTTGAAGAAGATAGATGTCAAAGAAAGGTTTAGGGTGAAAAAAAGAAAATGGGATAGGACTTAAAAACACGAAACTTTAAACTGTATTAGGCATTTAAAAAAATCTAAGAAGTGGGAGGAAAGAAATAGATAGCATATGGTGATTTAACAATTGCCATTTGTTTCCCACAGTGCTGGGCTGTGGAGCTAGACGGCAGATTTATAGCAGGTCTTGTATGCATTGTCAGAGAACTTAAACTTTATCTCTCAGGCTGTGGAAGATACTGAAAACTTTTAAACAAAGGATTGATTTGTTTTTACAGTAGGACATACTTGCAGTTCTGTCCACAAAACTTCTGTACACCACAATAAGCCTGGAGCCTTGGACTGATGATGCTACATCAATCAGGGACAGCCAAGAGACATCACGATTTCAACAAATCTCATCATCCCCCAAAGGCCTTAATAAGTTCCTGTCATCAAAGCCATTCCAGCAGCTGTGTTGTGTAAACAATGTGTCTATGGCAAAATATTTGGAGTTCAACAGTAATCCTTCCTACTCTGCAGAAGGATAAGGATTGTTAAAGTATGGTATCTCTCTGAAAGCATATAATTTTGATAGTAAACATCAGAGAAGTCCCTGCATCTTACAATAGGGTATATTTAAGAACAGACAGGTGAATATGGATGGCATTAAAAACATGTTTGGATGAGAGATGCGATATGTGTGCAGACTTTTCTATCAGGGCCACCCTTTTGCACTCCAAAATGTTGAGTGTTATTCAAAATAACAGGATTCTACTTACTCCGGTGTACTAGTACTTCTTTGAGATTTTCCTCAATTTAATCATATGTGTATGATGTATGGATATATATCATATATATAGATAGATATATGATTTTTATCTCTCTATATGTATATAGTTTTTTTTCAACTTTATAGAAATTAGTATCACCTAGGAAGAGTGTGTTTCGCTTTAAAAAATGATGCAGTTATGATTGGCCTGCAAGCAAGTCTGTGGGGGCATTTCCTTGATTAATGACTGATGTGAGAGGGCTCAGGCCACCATGGATAGTGTTACTCCTAGAAAGGTGTTGCTAGGCTGTACGGAAAATTGGTGTGAACAAGCTATTAGATCATACAACCATTCTGGAAATCAGTCTGGAGTTTCCTCAGAAAATTGGACATTGAACTACCTGAGGACCCAGCTATACCTTTCTTGGGCATATACCCAAAAGATGCCCCAACATATAACAAAGACACATGCTCCACTATGTTCATAGCAGCCTTATTTATAATAGCCAGAAGCTGGAAAGAACCCAGATGCCCTTCAACAGAGGAATGGATACAGAAAATGTGGTACATCTACACAATGGAATATTACTCAGCTATCAAAAACAATGTCTTTATGAAATTCACAGGCAAATGGATGGAACTGGAAAATATCATCCTGAGTGAGGTAACCCAATCACAGAAAAACACACATGGTATGCACTCATTGATAAGTGGCTATTAGCCCAAATGCTTGAATTGCCCTAGATGCATAGAACACATGAAACTCAAGACAAGGAATAGGGAGGCAAAGTTTAGAAAAGAGGCAGAAGGAACACCCATTTAAAGCCTGCCCCACATGTGGTCCATACATATACAGCCACCAAACTAGATAAGATTCATGAAGCCAAGAAGTGTAGGCCGACAGGAACCAGATGTAGATCTCTCCTGAAAGACACAGCCAGAATACAGCAAATACGTAGGCGAATGCCAGCAGCAAACTACTGAACTGAGAATGGGACCTCCGTTGAAGGAATCAGAGAAAGGACTGAAAGAGCTTGAAGGGGCTCGAGACCCCATATGAACAACAATACCAAGCAACTAGAGCTTCCAGGGACTAAGCCATTACCCAAAGACTATACATGGACTGACCCTAGGCTCCAACTGCATAGGTAGCAATGAATAGCCTAGTAAGAGCACCAGTGGAAGGGGAAGCCCTGGGTCCTGCCAAGACTGAACCCCCAGTGAATGTGATTGTTGGGGGGGAGGGCGGCAATAGGGGGAGGATGGGGAGGGGAAGCCCATCTAGAAGGGGAGGGGGAGGGGTTAGGGAGATGTTGGCCTGGAAACCGGGAAGGGGAATAACAATCTAAATGTAAATAAGAAATACTCAAGTTAATAAAGATTAAAAAAAAAAAAGACCATACCCATAAGCAGTATTCCTCGGTGGTCTTTCTTTCAGTTCTTGCCTAAATTTCCCTCAGTGATGTTCTGTATACTCTAAAGGGAAATAAACTCTATCTTCCCTGATTTGCTATAGGTGATAGTGTTTGTCACAACAATAAGAAATAAACTTGAGACACAGGTTGACTTGAAAACTCCAGCTATTGCTGTCAGAGATTTGACCATTTTAGTTTGGAGAATATCATGGACAGGCATTAGAACAAGGCAGTAGAACAAAGGAAGTAAAACCTTTGCTTTAGTAGGACAATGGATCCTGGCTAGTTAAGGCTCCAAAGAATAGATAGTGATGGAGAAAAGACCAGCATCGTTGGGGCCAAATCTTCGGATAAAATTTCCCCAGGATCAGCAGACAAAGAGGGCCAGGGATGTATGTTGTGCTGGCAGCTGAACTAGGTAATGTGTCTTTCAGATGGTAGTGGTTTTGGTGACATGAGATATGCAGGGTTGAAAGTGTCATGGAGAGAAGCTAAAATTTGCAACTATCTGGGAGGATTGGAGCTCCTGAAAAGAGGTTGGGATACTCTTGTTGAAGGCACGCCATCAGTCACAGTGAAGAACTTATGATAATGGACGGACGAAGCCCGTGGCAAGAAATGACAGCAGAATGGCAAACCTTGGCAGGCTGGCTTCTTTTAGAACCATGTGTAGCACTTCTTGACTTTAAGAAAAGGTTTAATCAGTTTCCTTTGACAAGACTCCTTTCCTGGTGAGTGGACCTTAAATCCAATTAGATAGCTGTTCATTTCAGCCTATGTAAGTCCTAGTATTAGACATTTAGGAATATTTTCAAATGGTGGCCGTTGTGGTTCATATGTGTCATAGCTAGATAGGGTCATTAATTGTTTCCCCCATTGGCAGTTTACATAATACTTTCTGGAAGCGCCAGGGAAGAAGTGGGTCAATTCTAGCTAGAATCATCTTAGTGCTGTGTTAAGTGTGAGTAGTGTCTTCAGTAATAGAGAGTACCTTCAACTTTGGAAAGCCAAATAGAGTAAAAGAAATACCCTATATTTTGGGATGGGTTCCTTGGACTTCCCTGGCCAACAACTCAAAATTCAGCAGTATTTCTCATGCCTTTTACTTATGTCTTTGTTAATTTGTGATTCTTAGAGGATAACATTTTTAACCCCAAGAGACATAACTTCTTAAATTCATCGCTCTCTCTCTCTCTCTCTCTCTCTCTCTCTCTCTCTCTCTCTCTCTCTCTCTCTCTCTTATTTTTTTTTTTTCACAATACATCTGGACCACTGTTTCCTCTCCCTCTCCTCTCCCCTAGAAGTACTCCTTTTTAAATGTGTGTTAACAGGTTTGCATTGCCATTTTAGTTATTACTGTGTTGCTCTAGGCTTCCATTCACATGGCATAAATTGAATATCAATAGCAGTGATTTGTACCATATATGACAGAACATTGGTTGCCAAAGGGCAGTACTTATCCTGATTCTAATTCCAAAGAACTGTGCCACCTCCATCCTTTCTCTTTTCTAGAATACGGAAGTGATGGCTCACCATTCTCCAGAGGCACAGGGAACCTCAGCCATTACCATATTCTTATCTTAATGCTAGACTTTCTACTCATCTGTCTTCCATCAAACCCTTTTAAATATAGCATGATTCTTACTGGAAACTTCATTGTCAGTGACTTCTAAAATACAATGAAAAGAAAGGGAGGCCCTTAAAAGGTAAAATAATATCAAAGATCTTTCAAAAATAATATAAAAAACAAACAAAAGAAAACAAAAAATGAACAAATGAATAAATAAGTAAATACCTGTGAATTCTAATGTGTAGAATGCCCTTCTAACAGATAGAGCCAGCACAGAAACACAGAGAAGTCTATTTTCTTGAAATGAGTGATTATATTTCTCTTGCAATCTGAAAATACCATCATATCATACAGCTCTGTTGCAGTCAACTTACAATGGGGATTTTGAAAGCTTAGAATGAAGCACAAGAGCCCAGAAGTAACGCGATCCATGCCAACAAATCCCATAAGAAATTGAGTGCTTCCTGATGGTCAGAAAACTGGAAGAGGAAAAAAAACTTTAATAACTCAAAATTGGCTTAATGCAAAATATTAATAAGCAACAAAATGCATACTCTAATAGAATTAAAGCACTCATTTTGTCTGTTTAAGTTTTTGTCATTGCCTGCCAAGTCAGGACTCAGCCCTCTCGAGATACTTGTTCTACCATTACCCTTAGACGTGCACCCAAAACTTGATGTTCTTCTTATTGTTTAGGCCCAAGTCCTAAGCTTAAAGCTTGGTGATTGCTAGTAACATCTATTCTTCATTTAAACCTAAGGGATTAAATTACGCTATAATATGTGCTGTTCATTATTTATTTCTGACACATTTTTTGACTCACGAAAATACTCCTGTTTTTATAAAGAACTAATCATTCACAAATTGTGATTACTAATATTTGTCAAAAAACACAAATGAAGAACGAAATTAGGCTTACGTATCCACACATACCTGTAGCCTTGTTGTTGCTTACACACATAAAGTGGGGCCACAGATTATCAATTTATTTTATAGTAATTTTAAATAGTTGCATGTGAGAAATAACATATCGTGCATATAAACCTTGAAATAGTTAAAATTTATTTTATATTGATTTTATGTAAAAATTAATTTTGTGACTATACTTACATGAATTTTTAAGTGTGCCTTCTTTACATAAGATTCAATTATGTATAAATAACTAACTTTCATTATCATCTATTGGTAATAGGGACAGACAAATTTTATAAGTTTGAAAAGTACCTAAAACATGAGATTTCAACAGAGAGGATATCATGAAGCACATATACACTGCATGTGTCCCAAGCCATGGATCAACTTGACACATTGACTCGCCTGAGCAACATTATATAGAAAAAGTAAGTTCTATACATTGGAGACTATGGATTTTCCAAAGCGGTTGTTAAGTCTTGGTTTTTTTTTTGTTGTTGTTGTTTTATTTGTTTGTTTATTTGTTTGGGATTTTTGTTTTGTTTTGGTTTGGTTTTGCTTTTTTTCTGGATTGGTGAGTCTTATTTAGTAAGTTTTTGGTATAAAGCGTTGCCACAATGCTTAGATAAAAATGTGTTCAATACCATACGGTTATCATCAACTTTCCCAAGACCAAACATTTCTGCTTGGACTTGGACGAATTGCAATACTCTCTCTATTCTGACATCTTCAACTGATGTATAATGGGTTTATTGGTGGCTATGCCTGTAATAACGACAGAAGCAGCAAAGGAGGAAGACTTATTTTAACTCACACTTTTGCAGGGTTTGAATAAGATCATGGTAGAGAAGGTATGGCAGAGCAATTCAGTTCACTGAAGAAGAGTAATATTTCCATTACTGTGGGTCAGTGAGCAAGATTGTGACAGGTGCTGGTATCATTTTCAAACGTCCACTCCTCATCACCTGCTTCTGTCAGCACCTACCGAAATTGTATGAACATTTGGACATCAAGCACTCAAAATCTGAACATGCAGTTAGACTCAAGTTATAAATCCAAGTACTGGTGAGTCAAGAATGCAGAGTATGAATGCAAATTACTTCAAGCGTCTTTTTAATTTTAAATGTATTGAATATCAGAATTATATATGTTTTATAAATTAATTCTCAACTTCCCCTAAAATATTGTTATGTGTTTTGAGAAATACTCATAGTGGTCTATACATCCCATAATAGGACCATTACTAATAGCATTATCAGAAGTGATGTATGATGCTCTTATAAGCATTCAATTGTGTATTATTGTTCTTAGGATTGTAGCTATGAAATATTTGTAGCTACACATCCAATTACTCACTTATCTGTTTATGTTACCAATTATGGGTTTATGGGGTGGAGAGAATATTAAGAGTTAATAAATAAAAATTTAAAAACCATGTTGAATTAAGGCAACCTATATCTAGAAAAACAAAGCCCATTATTGAAAAATTAATTAAGACTGTAGTAAAAATAAGGTAGTGGGCTTCTTTGCAGAATCCCAGCTATGATCTTCTTTGAACAGATAGCCATTTTCAGTCCCAGAGTAATGGGGTTTCATGTGCACGTAAACACAAAATTCAAATCTTTGAGCTAAAAGGGTTTGCTGTTCTGTGAATGGTAGCATACATCTCTAATCCCAGTTTTGGGGAGGCTAACCCAGGGAGATCACTGTGATTCACTATGGTCTTCTGTCTTACTTGAAACAGGTGGTTATATTATTTAGGTTTTTCATAGGAAAAAAGAAATATTAAGGCTTAATTCTGTAATGCTCATTTAAAAGTTCATACAAGGAAAAAATTCAAATTTTGAATGAATTTATGCTAACATAGCTTTCAAAGACTGTAGTGTGCCCATCTACAACACATTAATTCCCAGCATGCCCTCCTATGACCCTGAACCCGTCATGTACATCACAAAGGACTATTTCATCTGTAACAGAACTGGCTACTTCATAAAATATTTTTATAAATATGACATATTTGATAGCCACAGTCATAAATGGCTTGGTGTTAGCCTTACAGCTTTCCAAGATTCTGTGCAGAATACCACTAATCCCTCGTTCTTCTGAGGCTGTCATAGTTTTTCCAGTTTTTTATCATGACATAGTTCTAATGGACACCTTTTATAGAATGTGGTTTCATTAAAGCTTACCCAATGCTTTCCTTGAGAATGGACTAGGATTGTCAGTTTGGGTTACCAAAGTTAATTTTCAAAGAAAGTATGTTTTCGTCATGAACTAAAGTATGAGATTTTTGAAGTCAAAAATCTCAAACCCTTGTTTCTTTTCTCCACCTATAACTTAGGTGACATTGGAAAAATGTTTTGTTTTGTTTTGGTTTTACTTTGTGAGGAAAGAATTTTCTGGCTCTTCTAAAACTTTCTCTGTAGACCAGGCTGGCTTGGAACTCAGAGATCCATCTTTCTTTGCCTCCTGAGTGAGTACTCAGATTAAGGTATGTGCCACCACTGGAAAAAGATTATTTCATGTTTAATATCTCTAGTTCCTAAATGAAATTGTAATTACTGTAATACTCTTTATCTAGAATCTTCAATATCAACCATTTGAGAATTCTTTTCAGAAAATATCATGAAATTTCTATTTTAAATCTCAAAACTGTAGAAAATAAGGAAGTGTGTACATAAGTACCAGAAATGACATATGGGAGGGATATATTATTCATTTCTTTCTAATTACTGTTGCCTATTTTTTCTTTTTCCCTGTTAATTTACTGGTTTGTTCACTTTACATCCCCTTCACAGCCCCCTCCTCTCAACCTGCCCGATGGCCTTTCCTCCATCCCTCCTCCCCTTCCTCTGTGAGGGGGAAGGTTGGACCTGGGTATCAACCCACTCGTACATAAGTCACTGCAGGACAGGTAGATCCTCTTCCACTGAAGCCCAATGGGTGAGCAGCCTCCCCAGGCAGGCAAAAGGTTCAGAGACAGCCTGTGTTCCAGCTTTTGGGGGACCCGCATGAAAACCAATCTGTACATCTGCCACATATGTTCGGGGGCATAGATCCAGCCCTTGTATGGTATTTGGACAGTGAGTGGCCTCTGGAAGCGCCCAAGGGTCTAGGTCAGTTGAGTCTGTTAGTTGAGTCCGTTGGTTTTCTTGAAAAGTCCTTCTCCCAGCCTAGTCCTTCAATCCTTCCCCCAAGTCTTCCACAATGCTTGAGCTTCACCATATAATATTTGTGTGACTCTGCATCTGTGTTCAATTAACTGCTTGGTGAAGCCACTCAAGAGGACAGTTATGCATGCTAGACTCCTGTCTACAAGCAAAGCAGAGTATCATTAATAGTGCCAGGGATTGGTGCTTTCTCATGGGCTATGTCTCAAGTTCTGCCAGTTCCGCCATTTCCTCCATTCCTGCTCCATCTTTGTCACTGTACTTGAAGGCAGGACAAATTTGGGTAGAACATTTTTCTTTATATGTTGTTATATTTATATATAAATATACATGTATGTGTTTCTAAATACATAATTCTTAAATTTTGTTCATATATTACACATATGTATATGATCACAAGAATCATCACAGTTTAATTACAAATTATTTGTTTGTAGCAGAAAACTTATCCAATGTAGCTGGATGTCTGAGACAAGATTATATATTTTAAAGTAAATAGAGCTGGAGGGAAGATATAAAACCTCTTCCAGGCTATGAAACCATCTCAATAGGAAAACTAAGTTTAGATGTATACAGCTTTGTCATCAGTGTATGAAAACTGGCAGTTAACAGCTACGTAGCTCACTTGTGTGAATTTTTTCCATTTGATTTTCTATAAAGGACTTGGCCCAAAGAAAGTGAAGGCAGGATATCCCCAACTAGAAAATCGTCCAGGGGTGCTAAAATGAGAAGAGAATGAACACTCAAAATACTTTACGAATGTTGGCTTTTCAAGCAACTAAAATAAACCAAGAAGTGTCACAATTTATGTGAAAGAACAGAGACGTGAAGAAAAGGACTTCCTTGTGGAAAAAGATAAAATAAAGGTACTGTCTTAGTTTGGGACCTACAGGAAGAAACTTAGAGAAAATCACTGGTATACTTAACTGTGATAAACAGGGAAAAACCAAACTTGTACCGCCAATGGAAAATAAAATTCTAGAGGACATGCATTTGCCAATGCTGACCTAAAGGATGCTTTTGTGTTGGGCAAAATTTTTGTGCACTGTAGGAAGATCTGTCTCTGTCCTTTTTCACCTGTCTAAGACATTCTCTGATTGTCTTTAATCAAGAGCTGAATGGCCTATAACAATGGAGGAAATGACAGTTAGGACTTCTGTATAAAGTTAGGAACTCTGGGAAAGAGTCTGTGGTGGGAGGTTTGATTCGTCAATCAGACACAGTGGTAAGAGATTCTTTGGTCAGCAAGAGGCAGAGGAAGTCAGACATGAGAAAGAGGAGAGATAATGAGACATGTGGTAGAATATAGAGTATTATATGGAAGATAATTTAAAGTTTAAGAGCTAGTTGGCACACTTAAGCTAAGAACTTAAGCTTTCATAAATAATAAAAGGTCTCCAAGTCATTACCCAGGAGCTGGAAGATCATAGAATGTCCAAAGGGTTACTACAGCTTTGTCCCATTCTACAAGAGTTTGTCATTCATCAAGTCCCTTTGTTTAGTTCACTGGTTAATCATGGGAAAAGACTGACACCACGTAGAAGGCATACAGTTTTGTAAAAATTTGCACAGTGTATAGAGATTGAAAATGTTGGCTTTTAAAGTAATTTTTCCAAACATCAGAAGAAGGGGTCATTTAGATCCTAAAACAGTAGTTTAAGTGACAGACTACAGTGTCTGTTTAGCATGTGTTCACATACTTCAATAGATAAATTTTGCCTCCTCAGAAATATTTTTTGTTTCTTTTTTGGCCTTTCTCCTGAGGAGAAATCTACAGGGGAAAGATTAATGAACGAATTTCAGCATTCTCAACCTTTACATAATGTTGACTATTTCAAGGTTGTTGTGTCTTACTGAGGGTTTTACTGCTATGAACAGACACCAAGGCAACTCTCAGACAACATTTAATTGGGGCTGTCTTACTGGGTCAGAGGTTTAGTCCATTATCATGAAGGCAGGAGCACGGCAGCATCCAGGCAGACACGGGGTGAGAGTCCCAAACTCTTGTTTCGAAGGCAGCTAGGAGATTGACATCCTGTCAGTTAGGATGAAGGTATTAAAGCTCACACCCACAGTGGCACACCTACTCCAACAAGGCCACACCTACCGCAACAAGACCACATCTCCTAATAGTGCCATTCACTGGGCCAAGCTTATACAAATCATCACAAGTTATAAATGACTTTTGCCAACTATCCACTGTATTACCCATTCTAGGTAGTTTTCACCCTTCAATATTGTTCTGGACTTCATTTTTGAAAGCTAATAACTCACCCCAATATACCTTTCTCCAAAATGGACAAATAATTACTTATAATTACTTATATACTTTGTTTTTTTTTTTTTTAAATAAAATTCAATAACAAAATGGTTTCTCATTCCCACAAGTCCTATTAAACATGCTCAAATCCACAAGTGTATAAAATAAGAATTGAGTAAATACATCATTGCATTCACATTGGATTTCCCCACTGTAGACTGCATGATAGTCAGGGAAAAGAACCAAAAATAATCATAAGCAGGGTTCAGATTATTGTGGTAAGCTAAACAACTTTTACATTCATCTACTGTTTTAAAAGTTTGTGGATTTATCTCTATCTTTAAAAAATTATTATTGGTTCTTTGTGATTTTTCTATCATGTATCCCAATCCCACTCATCCCCTCCTTTTGTATCCACTCTCCACTCTTGCAACCCCTCCTTTGTGGTGGGACTCTTATTAATGCTGTAATGTGTCACAGTGTATATTCTTTAGTCCATACTTTTTATTGCAGTGATTCAATGGTCTGTTATAATGTTTCTGATCTATCAATACTGAAACCTCACTGAGACTCCTCTTTAATATCCCGTTGTTGCCCTGTGTAATGGAGTTCTTATAGTTTTTAATCTGTATGACTCATCCTTTCATATATTCCAGAAGTTCATCAAAGAAGTAGATGCTATGATAGGCCAATTCAAACCCTTGAATCTAAACCTGTGAAGTAGCCGAGTTGGTCAGCCCGTTTGGATCTCTTGCTCTCATATCCCTGGGCCTGGCTCACCAGAAACCCCTACTACCAGGACCAGCACTACCCTGCTGCCAAATCAAGGTACAGGCCTTGTTCACCAACTACTCACAAAGGGCTTTCCCCCACTATCCTTGGGTCTACAGTTCTGCCTCTCTTAATGGTACCCTAGCCCTATATTTTTCTCTTCCATTCCTCCATCACTTACTTCTCTAAGAGGCAATAGGGTCTCTGAGTCTTTAGGGTCATCTCAGAACTGATCTTAGGTGTGCTATGTCCGGCTCATGCATTATGGCACTGAGCAGAGGTAATCTTGGGTGTAGGGCAGGGGACTGTGCCACCAGACAGAAGAACTGGTAAGGTAGTTGCAAAGTTCAAAACCCTGATGTAACGGTTTGTATATGCTTGTCCCAGAGAATGGCACTATTAGGAAATGTGGCCTTGTTGGAGTAGGTGTGTCACTGTGGGCATGAGCTTTCATACCCTTGTCCTAGCTACCTGGAAGCCAGTCATTTCCTAGTAACCTTCAGATGAAGATGTCAATTTCTCATTTCCTCCAGCCCCATGTCTGCCTGGACACTGCCATGATCCCAGCTTGATGGTAATATACTGAACCTCTGAACCTGTAAGCAAGCCCCACCTGAAATGTTGTCCTTTAATAAGAATTGCTTTGGTCATGGTGTCTATTCACAAGTAAAACCTTAACTAAGACACCTGATAAAACTCCTAACTGAGAACAGTGGAGTTCAGACAAGTTCCCAAGCAAATTCCTGTCCTGGAGCATGTGATCATGACACCCCACTAAAAGAGAACCATGACAACCAGTCACACAGCATAGAGCCTAGAGTCCTCAATGCTTAAGATATCTATAGTTCCTAAGTGTCTAGTCAATGAGCATACCTCCCTAGGCAATCCTTCCTGCAAAATGTATATAATCTCATATGTATCCTCATCCACCATGAATAAAACAGTTTGAATAAGCAAAAACTGTCTTAATCAAGGACCCTGCAGAGGGAGGCCTTCATCATACACAGCTGCACCTAAGTCTCCAACAAAAGGTCCCTCCATACTCCTTGCACTCACTCTGAACTAAGGCAGATTTCTTGTGCCCTCAGCTCATCACAGGACAACAGGTTCATTCCCTACTCCACAAGGTCCTCAAGAGCTTCTAAGTGCACAGGAGTTTGAGAACCATAGCCTCCATCCCAGCCTTCACCGTTTCTCACCCAGAGGAACACAGGATAGAACACATATTTTAGGGTGCATTTCACCTCCACTGAGCAGTGTGTTCGTGTCCCGTGAGCACGGCACCCCAGCAACTACGAAGGAATGCAGTGCCACATTTGACGCCCCACCAGTGAGGTAGAAATGCAGAATCACACTTGGCATGGTCTGACCTTACAGCCCTGGGTTGTAGAAGTTGGCTCTGGTTCTTCTTCCTATCCCCATGCTCCCAGAAAGACTCAGACTAAAAGTATATTTACAAATACCTTGTCCATAGAGCTAGGGTCTTTGACTAGAACCATCACTTAAAATTCAATAACCCCCTTTATTGTAATCCACATTCTGCCACATGGTTGGTTACCTGTGCTCAGGTACCATGAATCTACCATCTTCTCACGTCTTCCCTGGTGAAACTTCCTGCTCCAGACTATCCCCCAAACCGCTCTGCTTCCTGAATGCCCCACCTTTGAGTTCTTGCCTAAGCCATAGGCATTTAAATTGACAGGTGATGCATCCATACAATACACAAGATATTTTCTCTACACTGAGTAGAGCCTACTTGGTAGTCCTTTCAGATTAGCTCCCTGTCCAGATCCCAATGGTGCTAGTTTAGTAGTCATATTGTGCTTTCTTCTCACCCTGACAGTCTGAGTGGCCCCGTGAGAGGATCTGTGCCTGGGTCACTCCCACCTGAGGCCCTCAGTTCCAGGCCAGGTTCTTCTAGAGTATGGATCCTGCTCCTGGGAGCCATAAGGGCCTGCATGGCCAGACAAGTGATTGTCTCAGGCTAGCTCTTTTTCAGGGTCTGTTAGGCTACTAATCATTCAGATGTTCATTGTGGGATAATGGACCTTGCCAGGAAACTTGGTAGAGTTGGTCTGAGTTCCCTACATCCAGGCATCCATCTGACACTGTAGGTGGCTCCCTGCTCCTTGCCTCCTTGCAGTCCTGTGGATCCCTATTTTTCATTCCCCATACCAATGTGTGGAGCTCCAGTGGTGACTAGATGTCTGGGAGTCAGGGAACACCAACTTTAGCCTTCCCAGTCTTAGACGCATTCTCCCACTCCCGCCGCAAGCTAGCGATGTCTCGGCACTTCCTGACACAGCACTACAGGGAGATGCACTCAAGTACTCTATGAGAATTGCCTCCTCAGAGACATGTCCTGCATGCATCCCACCAGCAGAAGGCAGACCCCAGTTGATGGGAACACCTCTCATAGTCTCTGTCCTCTCTGCCACCTGCTGACATACATATGACACAACAGCCACACCTGCAATGCTTAAAGGGGCAAGGGATTTGTCTATTTATAACGATTAAGACTTCGAATGCTCCACCTAATGTGTGAAAGAGTTGGGGCTAGGATTGAAGGACACAGAGGGGATAGAAACTTCACAAGACCAACATAATTAATTAATCTGAACCTCTTGGGCTTCCAGAACTGAACCAACAACCAAAGAGCATACGAGAGCAGGACATAGGCTGTTTGCATATACATAGCACATATGTGCACCATGGTCTTCATGGGAATCCCCCAACTGTAGCCTTTACAAATCCCTTCCCCCATTACTCCCTCCCCTTTTCCTCAGAGAAGGGGAAGCTCCTGTGGGTACAACCCGTCCCTGGGACAAAGCATCTCCATTCCCACTGAGGCGCAGCCAGGCAGTCCAAGTAGACAAGGGGATCCAATGAAATGAAACAGCTCCAGCTCCAACTGTTAGGGGACCCACAAAACACCAAGTTGCACATCTACTACAAATGTGTGTGGGGCCTGCATCTGTTTTTGATTTCTGCCTCTCCCGGTGTGGTGCCCAAGTGCTGCTGTTCAGAGAGGGTAGGGCAGAGTCTAGAATGGGTGATGCTGAAGTCAGATATCAGAGTCACCATAGACCAGAATGAAGAGAGTGATCTTGAGCCTGGGAAGAATAGGGTCCACCGGGCTCTGTTCTGACTGGGAATACTGGCAGTGTTCCAGCACTTAGGATAAAGGGGTTGCGGCAGCCAGTGTGAGGCAGGTGGCTGAGGTCCTGGGTGCCATGGCAGCTGTGGCTGTGTCTATGGTGGTGATATTGGAAGCCAGTCCTCTGAAGTGAACCTCTGCAAGCAACTGGACCCTGGCAGGTATGTCCAAGGTCCAGTGATGAGCACTTTGGAGGAAAGAGCCTTCCTCAAGCATTACAACTCAGTAAAAAGAGCCTATCTCAGACAGTCCTTGAAAAATAGCTTGTGTGCTTTATTCCACAAGGAAAGGGACTAAAGAAACATTGGGGAGTAAGGTTGGATTTGGGGAGTAAATACATTCTACAAGCTAAGATGCTGTAATGTCTATTTGATGGAGAAAACTTCTGGGTGCTGTGCTATGTGACTGACTGCCCATGACCATTTGATAGGGGTCATGGTTCCTTGCCCCAAAGCAGGCATTGACACAAGGAGGGAGCAGCTCTACTGTCATCTCAGTTACTTAGATTTCCAATATTTAAGCATTTTCTAACTTAGGAGTCCCATGCCCATTGCTCTGGTGGCATGGTTTCCGTGCATTACAAAGGTCCAGCACTTCATGGTCTTTGGTTGGTTGTTTAGTCTCTGTGAGTCCCCATGAGTCCTGGTTAGTTGACTTTGTAGGTCTTCTGTTGGTTTCCTTGATCCTTCCAGCTTGCTCACTTCTATTCCCCATTCTTCCACAAGACTCCCTAAGCTCCTCTTGATGTTGGAGTCTCCTCCTGATGTATGGGTCTCTGCATCTGTTTCCATCTGCTGCTTGATGACACATCTCAGGAGACAGTTATACTAGGTCCCTATCTGGACACATAGCAGAATATCATTAATAGTTGTCAGAGGTTGTTTCTCTCCTATGAGATGAGTGTCCAGTTGGGGCAATCATTGGTTGGTCATTCCCTCAGTCTTTGCTTCATTTTTATCCCTATGCACACTAAAATCCACAGGACAAAAAAGTAATATTAAAAGTTGCAAGGGGAAAAAGCCAAGTAACATAAATGTAGACCCATCAGAATTACACCCAACTTTACAACAGATATTTTAAAACTAGAATGGCCTGGACAGGTGTCTTCTAGCCTCTAAGAAACCACAGATACCAACCTGGACTCCTATACTGAGCAATCCTTTCATATGTTCTTGTATCTAGTCATATTTCCTTCTATTGAATGCTGAAGATTAGGTAAACCATCCAAATCTCAGTTGACTTAATGGCGTACTAGCAACATTTATGTTGCTGTGATTAAAGACCAAGGTACTTATAGAACGAAGAGGTTTTCTTGTCTTACATTTGTGGAAGAATGAGCCTGTCATGGAGTAGAGGCATAACAGCCAGCAGCATGCATGGCAACTGAGAGATCACATTTAACTGTAGACGTGAAAGAGAAGGTAAATTACAAAGAGAACGAAGCTACACTTCCTAATGCCTCGCCTCAATGTTGTGTTACTTCAGCAAGGCTGCATATCCTAAAGGCTTCATGAGAACCCCCACATGTGCCACTAACTCAGAGGACAAGCAGGTTGATACTTGAACCTATGCCAGGTAGGCTCCACTACCAAGAGTTTGTTCAGCACAGCTTATGTTTGGAACCAATCCTGTACTGAAATAACATGACAATAAATCCCTTTGGTATATGGTAAAAATAAAAAAACACACAATTAAATTGGGGACTTTTATTTTCCATTCTCTCCCAGCCAGGTAAATAGTATAGTCATGTTTATCACAGGTATGAAGTGAGTGAAAAGCACAAATATAACAGTGGAGTGTGCTGTGGATCCCGCGGCTTTTCTGTGCCCTCTGGATGTCTTTATGTTTGATTCTAGCCATGACACTTGGATTTTATGATGAATTGATGTTGAGTCCACCAAGATGTGTCACTTTTCTATTTGACAGAGCATAAGCTCATGATATATAGATCTGATGACAAAGCCAAGTGTTATCTCTTTACCAGACACTCAATGGCTGACAAGACTTGTTATAGGCTGCATCTTCATTTGATGCATTATTTCTTACAGATGGCATCCATCTTAAAAAATAATTGGACTAAAATTAGAAGTTCCTTACTGAGACTTTCTATAAATACTACATAGGTACTTGCTAATCACAGCACTTTCAAGAATTTATAGACTGCCAAATTACCTGCAGAAATGATTGCATATTAGCATGAACCTTTCTTTTTCTTTTAAATCAGTAACAATTTTTTATTGTTTCATTTATTTATAACCCAAATGCTGCCCTTCCCAGTCCTTCCTCCAATAGTTTGTCACCCCCTCCCATTTGCCTCTGAGAAGGTGCTTCACATCACTGCTGCTCACCCACCCAACCCCAGTTAACTATAACCCCCTACAACATATCACGTCTCTACAGGATTAGGTACATCCTCTCCAACTTTGGACAGAAAAGGCAAGCCTCTGCTACATATGTGCCTGGGGACTTGGACCAGTCCGTGTATGCTCTTTGGTTGGTAGGTTAGTCTCTGGGAGCTCCCAGCAGTCTAGGTTAGTTCGTAATGCTGGTTTTCCTATAACGTTGCTATCCCCTTCAGCTCCTTTAATCCTTCCCCTAACTCTTTAATAAGGATCCTCATACTCAATCCAATGGTTGACTCTAAGTATCTGCATCTGTTTCAGTCAACTGCCAACAGAGTTTCTCAGAGGACAGCAATGGTAGGCTCTGGTTTGCAAGGACAACATGGCATCAGTAATAGTGTCAGGATACCTTTTCAATAAAATTATTTATTCCAGCACTCCTACAGAGTTTGCTGCTCTTCTTCTCACCATGCAAAATCCAAAACATTTGTTTCCTATTATGACCAGTGCTTCTGTTAAATTGACAAAAAGCATACTCAGCTCCATACTGACTTCTTAGTGGTAAAAGGTAAAAGACAGTCATCCATTATTTTAGTTCTTTGAAAAATGTTGTACAGTGCATTTTGGTCATATTCACTGTGTCATCTAGCTCCTCTCAGATCTACGCATACTTCTCTCCCTTTTTTAACCACTAAAGTCCAGTTTATTCTGACTTTGCACTCTTAGAGATGTAGTCTTCCAATTTATCACTGTCTATGTACCAGGGATCACAGTCCTAAGCAAAATCACCTCCCCTATTCTAGCATCCTTGAATAGTCAGTTGTTCCTTAGCTATGGGTAGAATTCTATGCAGGCTTCCTTCCTTCTGTACTGGAATTAAGGCTAGATTGAGCTTGTCCAACTCTTGTGCATGTTATCATAACAAGTGTGATTTCATGTGTTTAATTACCATATTGCATCCACAAAACAGTCTCTTTGTCATCATCTACTGCTTCTGATGCTTACAATCTTCTTGGCTTCTCTAATGTGACAATTCTCAGTCTTGAGAGGAGGGGCTTATGATAAAGGTATCTCCCTTAAGGCCGAGCATTCCTCAGTCTCTAGGTCCAGAGATTATTTAGAGACCATATCAATGATATTCAAATGAAGAGATGTAGGCTGCAGTGATATGAAAGGTTAAAATTAACAATGCAGCATGAACAGTTAAATTGTGATATGAGATGAGACTGCTGGGTCATGGAGAGGATATGGGAAGGTATGATTATCACTAAGGATATTTTGAACTTACTACTGTGGAAACTATGTGTATATATATACACATACATACATATAAATATAACTGTTGTAGTTAAATTGTGATGTGGTAATAATGTTCCTTTTATGCATTGTAGATCAACAAACAAAAAACCTAGTGCCAGGAATGAACTATATATTTTGAGTTGTTGAGCATGAGGTCACGGAGTCTCCCAGCAATATAGGTTACTGGTAATGCTTATGGTTACTTCCAGCATTTGATATAAAACCAACTGTTGAAGACACTTTATACATGAATCATAGAACAAAAAGAAATTGCCTGGAAGCTTTCTCCCTACTCACAATTTGTCATTGAGGATTCTATGTATGCTGCCAGAGGAGACTAGTAATCATCAGTCTTACTCAGCCGTGAACCCTGGGAGCTATAATAACAACCAGCCTACCAAGACATACCCAATGTCGCAAGAGTGGAATGGACATCATGAGAATAACCAACCATGTTCTGATTGAAATTAAAGTCCTTTCCACAAGAGGAAATTCACACCTAGCAACATTTTCAGGGCAAAAACCAATGTGTAGACAGGTCCCAGTGCATTAGAAAGAATCTACTTTTCTGTTGCATGGACCCTAACACAAAATTGACCACTAATGACATGTCCTTATACTCATAGATTAATAGATCTCTCATTCCTAATCAAAAGCAGCTCTGTTTTCAATAGATAGTGGGCATTAATCTTTTATTTTGAAGGTATATCCTCATCTAGTCCATGCAAATAAAATTGTAAAGTTTTTCCATTTGAGACCTATATACATACACTCTAGAATGCATGTGTTGTCCCAAAACCTCCAAAATAAGTTTTGGCTATTTAGTAAAATATCACACAGCTAAATTAGTATACCCATTCAAACACTTGTCCAGTCACAAATCAGATACAGCACAGTAAACTTCTAATTTTAGAATAATCATTCTGATTCAAATCCATGGAGGTTCTGTTTGGATTACTTTAACTATCAATTGCTTTTTATTCCCAAGGAATAAATGATGAATACAAAACACCCTTGGCCCTGTAAGGCTCAATGTCCCAATGTGGGGAATGCCAGGGCAGGGAAATGGCAGGGAGTGGGTGGTTGTGTAAGGGTACTCTCTCATAGAGGCAAGGGAGGAGGAAAGAAATAGGAGGATTCCAGAGGGGAAACCAGGAAAGGGGATAACATTTGAAATGTAAGTAAAGAAAATATTCACAAAAAAAGCAAAAAAAGGAACTAATGAATCTTTTGATCTGCCTTCTGTTCTTCCTTATTACCATGTTACCCTTTCATGCTGTTCTGTCATCATATCATAATATACTCATATGCATACTTACAAAATATACATATATATTATAGACTTGCATCCATATATGAGAGAGAACATGTGATTTTTTTCTGAGATCTGTGACTTTTTCTTAATATTTGGCTTCTTTATTTCTTTATAAAATTTTGGCTATTTGACACTTGTATGAAGTACAGATGGAAAGACTTTCTTCAATTCTGGGCTGTCTGTGTACATAATGTAGCTTTATAGGAGGATCTATACTTTTTTATTTCGTAGTTTCTGAGATCTCAGTTCATCATGGCAGGAGAGTATAGGTGAGCAGATTATGTTTCTAAAAGCAGAACTATGTTTACTGGTTCCCTTATCTTGCCTTGATCCCATCTTTGTCCTTCCTGGAAGGATGGTCACACTTATATCTGGAGTATTTCTTACTGTCTTTCTTTTGTTCTCATTGGCTATACATTTTCATACAATATATTTTGATCGAATTCTTTTCCTTCACCAAAATCCTTCCAAATCCTTTTTACCTCCTTATCCACCACACGCCATGTTATCTCTTTTAAAAATAATGCAACAAATAAAAAGAAGGAAAAGCAAAAGCAAAAAATCAAATCATGACAAAAAATAGAAAGACAAAAACCAGACACACAGACACACAGATACACAGACACACAAGCACACGCGCGCGCACGCACACACACACACACACACAAACACACACATACCCACAACAAACACAGACACACACAAAAACACTGAGTTTATTTTGTTTTGGCCAACCATTGCTGGGCTTGGGTCTCTTTTGCTATGTGGTTGACATACGTTGTATCATTCTATTGAAGGAAAATGATTTTTCTCTCTTTCAGCAGTTATAAGTTTCAAATAGCTTCTTGGTTATGGGTGAACGTTTCTGCCCACATTCCTTCTCAGGGCTGAAATTTTCTCAGACTTGAAATTGTATGTGTGCTCATAATCTCTGTGAGCTCATGATGTGCATTATGTCAGCCCCATTGTGTCTGGAAGATACTGTCTACTTGGAACCACACATCAACGCTGAGCTCTTTCTGGTTCCGCTTTCATATAGATTCCTGAGCCTTGAAGTTTGATATTGGTATTCATTTAGGCCTGAGTGGTCCAAAGACTCGTACTGAGTAAGTTTTGTAGGGAGTGGATCAGATGCTCATGTCCTATTCTCCTATTGGACAATAAAGATGCTAGCAGCCAATGAGCTGGGTAAAATATGTAGGATTTCCAGTTTTTCCATAGGCAGGCTAGCAGATGCAGAGGAGGGAATAGCAGATTTTCACCAGGCTTCAGAAGGAGAAAAGGCCACTCACCATGTGAGTTCTAGGGTAGAGTGGCCATTGACTTCTTTCCTTCCTGGGCTTGAAATAGCAACTAAAGTTGAGGACAGATTTAGGGTGCTGAGCTAAGAGTATTGGGAAGGGCACACTAGACATAGGGGATTAGAAGTACCTAGCAATTGAGCCAATAAGCAGGTTGAAAAATAAGCTAATGTGTATGTATGTGTCTTTCATCCACAGATCTGAGAGAACTCTGGTGGGGCTGGTAGTACTGTCTGCCCAGAGCTTAAAGTGGGGTAGTACAAACTATTTACAACAATGTTTTCTTATATTTCCTTATTTCTTTCTGGAGATAAACTTACAGACACACCCAGAAATTGTTTTAATGGTATCTTAAGCCAGTTGTATCTCCAGTAAAGTTGAATATAATGACTAGCCATCCAACTTCAGATAGCCTAACTGTAGAGCAAGGTTAGTTCAATACAAATGTACACTGTGGCCATTTTAAATAGAAATGTATTGTTTGTTATTCTTTCTCATGGTTATGAAAACAAATGCATGCGCCAGACCAATGGGAACACATCCTATGACCCAACTTTGACACTTGGCCCCACTAACTATGTCATATGCAACACAACAGTTTCAATTGCGAATCATATGTAGTTATGTTTAAAAGTCATTTTTAGATTAATTTTCATTTGTTTGATCTAAGGAAGAGATGTTTAAATGGAGATGTTGTGAAGTTTATCATTTATACCCTTTAAGTTGGAAAGCTAGAGTTCACGTCTGCTGTTATATATACATTTCAAAATTAATTTTTTACTATGTTTATTGAGGTGGTGGATGTTTTAGAAGTTTCTACTGTTATCATATGCACTAAGACAACTCTCATTTCTGAAGTGAAAGGGGCATGAAGAGGCTTTTCTCAACTATTGACTATAATCTTTGCATTTGTACATTCAGACAACAAAAGTATAAGAATTACATGTTTCAGTGGACACAGGAGACCATTAAAATCTTTTTCCCAGTCTATTACCCAATCCCTGCTATACCATGAAGACCAAGGTGATTCTTTTGGTATTTTAGCATTTAATGTGAATTTATAATTTGCAATGTTTGTTTATTTCTCCTTCTAAGCACATGGCTGCCTAAGTGAGTTAGTTATAGAGCATGCCTTCTTATTGTCATATTCAGGCAAATAGTGATTTGTGAAGTTTTTGTCTACAACTCCGGGCCCCATCATTAGTAGTAGATGTCTACTTATGCAGGAGATGCCATGGCCATAAGTTGGAAAAGAAGTGAATGGATAGTTTTCTTGCTACTGCAGCCATGGAGAGACCTTTTTGCTCTCGAGTGTTCTGTTTCTCTGCATTCTTTTCCTCTTTCACCACAATCCACGCTGAGTTCTGTCCTTTCTGCCATGAAAAGCCACTCTGAGAGGGGAGGCCTAGACGAGGCTCACATTCACATCTGCTTGAACTCTGAAGAATGTACTTTTTTGTCAAATGCCCTTCTCTGCTTCTAAATTTTTGTTCATGCCTTTCATTTATCCTGTCCTAATTGTTTAGCAAGTTAAACTGATACTATGTCAAAGGTTTACATAAATAAAAGAAAGCATTCCTGCCTAGAATCTTCTGAAATGGAAGGGTTGTTATTCATCTTAGGTGTGACTTATTTAGTCATTTTTAGTTGATAAGAATCCGATTTACATGATTCATTCTCTTTAGTAGTCACATTGCTCTGAGTCTTTTCGGTCGGTTCCCACTGTATGCCATAGTTAGCATTGCACTTCATGCTGTGTGGAGCACTGTTTACCCAAACTTCTAAGGTACATGCCTTAGAAGGATTCATGCCTACAATTAAGAAGATGAGGAAGGGGTTGGGGATTTAACTCAGTGGTAGAGCGCTTGCCTAGGAAGCGCAAGGCCCTGGGTTCGGTCCCCAGCTCCAAAAAAAAGAACCAAAAAAAAAAAAAAAAAAAGAAGAAGATGAGGAAGGACTTAATGCAAGTACTTCACATGAGTAATATTAGAGAATGTAAAGGTAATTGCTATTCTAGTTTTAATTCAATCATGGGAATTTTGGTTTTGGTACTTAAAAATGGCAATGATGAAACAGTGGTACCCAACTATGTCAAGCTAGTGCAGGAGTGTCAGGGACGAAGGTGTCAAGAGCAGAGAAAAAGTGAGCTAAAAAGGGAAATGGAAGGAATGTGATCCTACAATTACGGAAAGTAAATGGAAATAATACAGAAAATGGAGGAAGGAGGTTAAAACCAGGTTCTCTGAAAAATGTATAAGGATTCATACTACTATCTAATTGAAAATAACTAGAATACCCATAAGTCAGTGCATGATTGCAGATATATAGTGTAAATGACACCTTTCCATTTGGACACACAATGCTCTCTTGAAGAGCAAATGACTAATAACATCCCCAAAGTGAGGCAGAAGAAGCCCTCTTTGAATTGTGGGTGAAGACTGTTTAAGAGACTCTCACAACATTGCAGGCTATGGATTTTGTCTTTCTTGCCCTTACCTGTGATGTGGATGATAAACCTTTATTTCTAAAGGCACCATGTACTTCAGACACAAGGCGCAGAAGCCCCTGAGCTGGAAGAGATCAGAAAACCCATTCCCTGACAAGCTTTTATAGCTCTGTGAGAAGATATGCAAGCTTCAAAAGAAAGGAAACAATCAACCAAGAGTCCTATAAACAGCTCTCATGACTAAGAGAAGCACAGCAGTGACCAGCAAGGTACAGTGTCACTGAGGATGCAGTGGTGACATCCATACCTTGGTGGCAACCAACAGCTCTTTAATTGGACTTAAGGACTACTCAACCACAGGAAAATAAACCAGGCTTGATATGGAAAACCTAACCAACCTCTCATAGCTACTGAAGGCATGTATTTTGTAGGAGAAATTATAGCTGGCCGTTTACCAAACAAGCAAAATCCCTGACGAGAACCTATAATCATCACTGCCTATACCTACAGATAGGTGTAGTCTGATCTATCACCATGGCATCTGCTTTTGGCAACATTATAGAAAAGTACAAGCAATCAAAATTCAGAGTTGGGAGGTCCAGTCCCAACTGATTCATCTACAACACGCCGCCTGCACCTTCGGCTCAGGGATCATGGCAGAAGAGGGGGCGGAAAGATTGTAAGAGCCAGAAGAAAACTGAATTTGTAGCTGATACTATGTCCCCTAGGAGTGTTAGAATATATACTCATAATTCCCCTCCAATGTGACTGCTGAAATATGAGCTGAAGGTGGATGCTAATATGGAGAAGGAAACATTCATGAGGTCAAAAGCACATCAAGGAACTACATACAAGTAACTAATGAATGCTGAGTTCTGGAAAAATAGTCTTCCCTGGGAAGTACAATTGACTATCCAATATTAAATAATCAGTCCTAAGAACATTTTCATGTGAACATTATACAAACACAATGTAGTAATGCATAAAATAATGTATTATTATATATTGCAATATACCACATAAAATATATTCATATATTATATTTATACAAATCTTATGCAGACTGAGCAGAAGGGGTATACATGAAATGTTTGCAGAAAGAAAAGGGAAAAATAATGTAATTACCTTATAATGTCAAAAATTAAGAAAACTAAAAAGCTTTAAATAGCTGGAAGAAGATTAGAAATAAAAAACACTGGTTATTATCTAGATGCACAATGAGAAGTGCTCAAGAATTATTAGGTTTCAAGTTTGGAAAATCAAACACATAGTTTTTCAATAAGTGAAAAGTAAAAGTGCTCTCTACTGTTTCTGATTTTCACATTGCTGTTAGATCAACTGGTCTGCATTGTATTTATGAGATTAGTCAGTCATTCTCCATGTATCAGGTTTATTTCATTTATCACGATCAAATGGATTTCATCCATATTGCCACAAAACTTACCTGAAACATTTTTATGGTTCAAGAGTATTTCATTGTTTATCTGAATTGTATTTTAATTTAAAGCACTTTAAGTGTACAGATTAATATTTTAGTGCCTTTAATTATACTATTTTTCTGCTTCATAAATGAATGGTTATATATTTATTTGACACAATACCCCATAAATTATGTAATTTCCAGTATACAGAGGTCAATTCAATAAGTTGTGTAATTTCACAAGACTGAAGAATTTGAAAGAAAAAGATAAATCTTCAAAGAAGGGAAATCACAGAGTGATGGGGAAGAAAAATAATGAAGAGTTTATATGAGGGTAAAGGACAGATATGTCCCAGATGAGTTGGGATATTTGGCACTAGTTGGCAACTTTCAAACAGACTGATCCAGCAACCTGCAGCTGATGGTATAAGAAGTTGAAAACCAGGAGATCACATCTCCGTAACATGAATTTTCTAAATCCAAGATGATGCTATGGCATGCTGATTAGTTTCAATTCTACTTTGTGATGGTCCTTAACTAGCTGACTCCCCAAAGGAATCACTATCCTCATTTATCTATATTTTTTATTTCATCAATATTGACTTCACTGGAAACATTGGCATGAAATTGCTCATCTTCCTCTTCTGGAAACACATATAAGCCCAAGATCTAGGCACATTTGCTTACCTTCTTCAAAGTTCTCACTACTTGGAGATGACCATTCGCCAATTGCCTCTATACACTCTCCTTTGGACCACCATGACATTCTACATGTTCAAATTGCCATTTCTATGAAGATTCCAGCCATGTTGAGACCTTTGTCAGACAAAGGCTTCTTTTAAACATAGCAGCTTTCTTTCCTTTTGTTTATTTTTGCTGGACTATATTTGTTGTAACTGTTAGCTGACTTGCTAAGGACATTTTCACATGTGAATGGATGCATTATCGATATGCTTTCCACACCCTCCAATCTCCTCTTTTGTTATCTTCTCCTCTCATTAGTCATCTTCATTTTATCAAAACTATCACTTCTACTTGCATAACACGTATGAATTTATATATGTGTAAAATATATAGAATCACAAATGAGAATAACATGCAGCACTCATCTTTCTGAAGCTGACTTAAATGGCTTCATATGATAATATCTAGTTGCCTCTATTTTCCTAAAAAAATTACAAAATTTTGTTCATATTTATGACTTAATAATTTTAGGTTATACAAACACCCAGGCACAGGCACACGCAGACACACTGACACATATACACAAAACACATACACCCAAACCAATATGTTTAATGTATTTGTTCTTTTGTTGATAGACTTCAAGTTCACTAATCTCTTTAATGACCTTATCTCTTATCACATAAATATAATATTTGTTACTAGTAATTTTAATTTAAACATTTTCAGTTCTTTGGGAGTATAATTTAGTATGTAACAACAAAAATCAACACAAGTAGCAAAATACAGAGAAGAGTAATAACTCAACCTACTTTTTTTAACCAGAAAGAAACAATTTAAATCTGAAAGAATTAACTGGGGAAAAGAAAAATGAGTGAACCGTAGTTAAAAAGAGTTGTCTCTACCTAGATGAGCATGTTGTCAGATGACGGTTAAAGGAACACACCAGTCTGCATGACCAAGGGCAATCATTTGCCCACAAACATTAGAATAGGTTAAGAATGTGTAAACACACACACACACACACACACACACACACACACACACACACACACACACACACACACGCACACACACACGCACGCATACATTCACTCTTCAAGCAACATAAAGGATATGAAAGGCAGGAGAACTCTGGAGTGAATTTGGGTGCAAGTACTGACATGAAGTGTAAATAAATCTCTTCAATATCTGTGTTTCAGAAAAGTATTAAAAATATTCAGCACCCATTAAAGAAGCAACATGTACTTTTCAGTTTAAAAAAAATTAATTATTTTAATGTCTATGATAATGCCATTACTTTATAAAAGATGGGTTGGATAAAAATGAAGCATACTGGACATGAGTTTAAAGGGATAAATCAAAGGACTCTGAATAAATATCAGTTATAATTAATATGACTGTAAATTTAAATGTATCAGTCCTTCTCTCTCTAAGTGTGTCCTTAATATGGTAATAGATGTCAAAGGATGGGGAGAGAAAGACTGCAATCACATTCAATAAGTGATAAGAGGATCCCTTCTTTCAGCATTTCAAGCCTTAGACCTGTATTTTATTTCAAGTTTGGTGAACAGCAATCACTTCCCATTTGTGATTAGTTTCTGTCTTTACTGAAGAGAGGGTTGAGACAGGGCTTTAAAGGTTATGCTCCACCAGACAAAAGGAGAACATGAAAAATAAAAGGCTTTTCAGATGATCTAAAGAGCACTTGAATCTGCCACTTTGATATCATTAGCAAATTGTGATTGATTAAGTATCATAGTTAAATCTCTTACAAGATTTGTGACAGAAAAGAGGGTGCAGAAAGTGTGGGTATTCTCAGCATGGGGTACTATTTTTTAAATTTACAAGTGATATTTTTCAGATTGCATAATCCTATCTTTTATTCTTGAAATTATGAAGTTAGTTGGAATCCTGAGAGTAGTTGTTCCTGAATCAGTGTTCACACAGGTGATGTCTTGACATTTCCAGCTGGGCATTAATATTAACAGTCTTGGGCTAATGCTAAAGATCTGCTTCGTAGACAATGAATTTGGTGTAAAACAGCAGCCAAGCACTGTCAGTTCAAAGCCTTTCTTTCTGATAAGATTGCTTCATTTCAGCTACACAGATTGAGTAGATATTTTTGTTTGTAGCTTCAAGAAGGTGTCACTTTTTAAAAATATTGATTTAAAAGTGAACCCTGAAGGTCTCTGATGTTCATCAAAGTCCTCATAATATCAAGATAATATCAGTAGATCAAAATGGCTTCATATTCAAAAGACCTTTTCATCCACGCATGTTTTTTTTCTGACAATGTGATTGTAAGAAAAGAATATCTCTGTAGATAAACAAAGATTAGTATATTACAAACTTCCAGAGGAAGATGGAGTTTATGCTGAAAAGAATAAACATTAACTACTGAAAATTAACCATGTTGCCAGAGAAAGATTCCAACACAAAAATCCAGTGTGGCTCTCCCAGTGTTTGCTCGATTCATGTTAACACCTTATTCTACTTCTTGGAGACAATACCACCCCCTTTTAATTTATTTAAAACTTTTTATTAAAATTTGTTGTTGAAATATAAATATTAATTATATTTAAAACAAATGCCTCTTTTCTTTTCCTCTGTATCATCTCTTTTAAACATTTTTTTATTTATTTACGTTTAATTTTTCCTGCCCTCCAGGATTCCACCTAACAGACTTCTTTACCCCACTCCTCCTGGCCTTCACCTCTGAGAGGCTACTCTCCTCTTCTCTGGGCATCTCCATTTCCTGGGGCATCAAGTTTCTATAAGATTAGACTCATCATCCCCCACTGAGGCCAAACATATATGCCAGGGGCCACTGACTAAGCTCTTTGGTTGTAGCTTAGTCTCTGGGACGTCTCAGGGGTTCAGGTTAGTTGAAACTGTTGTTCTTCCTATGGTGTTGCCTTCCCCTTCAGTTCCTTCAATTCTGCTCCTAATTCTCCCATATGTGTCTCCTACCTCTGGGGACTCTAATGGTTGGCATTGAGAATCTGCTTCTGTCTCAGACAGCTGCTGGCAGAGCCTCTCACAGTACAAACATGTTAGGCTTTTGTCTGCCACACAACCTGGTATCAGTAATAGTGTTAGGGTTTGGTGTCCACCCAGGGGATAAATCTCAAGTTGGGCCAGTCAAAACAGAAGTCAGCCATTTTTTCAGTCTGCTCCTTTTTCTTTCTCTTTCTTTCTTTCTTTCTTTCTTTCTTTCTTTCTTTCTTTCTTTCTTTCTTTCTTTCTTTCTTTCTTTCTTTCTTCCTTCCTTCCTTCCTTCCTTCCTTCCTTTCTTTCTTTCTTTCTTTCTTTCTTTCTTTCTTTTTTTCCCCCTACATTTATTTTAGACAGGAACAATTCTGTGTCAAAAATTTTGAAGATGAGTTGATGTTCCCATTCCTCCACTAGGGGCCCTGTTAATTACTGGATGTGATCTCTTCAGGTTCTATCTCTACACTATTCGATATTTTTTTAGCTAAGGTCACCCCAATTGAGTCCTGGAAACCTCTTATATCCTAGGTCTCTGGGACTTTCTACAAATTTCTCCCATCTCCACCCCCACCCCTGGCAGCAGCGTTTTTCCACTCATTCTCCTGGCTCTCTGGGCTTCTTTCCTGTTTCCCTCATACCTGCTCTGGCCCCTCTTTTCCCCTTACATTTCTGCCTCCCCCTTAGGTCCCTGTGTCCCTCTGTCTTCCATAATTTTGTCCTGCTTCTAAGTGGAATTGAAATACCTCCACTTGGGTCTTCCTTCTTTTTAATTACTTATATTCTGTGAGTTGTATCATGGGTATTTTGTACTTTTTGGTTAATATCCACTTATCAGTGAGTATATACCATGACATTGGCAATAGGACAAAACAGCACCTAAAAACTGGAAAAAGATCTTCACTAACATCTGAGAGAAGGCTAATATCCAAAATATACAAAGAATTCAAAACGTTAGATGCCAAAAAATAAGGAATATCACAAAAATGGATACATAGCTAAACAGAAAATTTTCAATAGGGGAATCTCTATTGTCTGATAAGCACTTAAAGAATGTTCAGCATACTTAGTCCTCAGGAAATGGCAAATCAAAAAGACCCTGAGATTTCACCTTAACACCAGTCACAACAGATAAAATCAAAAATTCAGGTGACAGCATATGTTGGCTGGGATGTGGAGAAAGAGGAACACTCATCTATTCCTGGTGGGTTTGCAAGCTGGTACAACCACTTTGGAGATCAATCTGGTGGTCCTTCAGAATATTGGAAATAGTTCTACCTGAAGACCCAGCTATAAAAGATACCTCACTATACCACAAGAAAACATGCTCCACTATTTTCATAGCAGCCTTGTAAGATGATGTAATCATGTAGGTGTAGGCAGGTGCAAGATAGAATGAGGTCTGACATTGGATGAGAAGGAAGGATAGGCGGAGAAAAGTTTTAGAGAGAAGGAGACTGGAGCGAGGCAGAGCAGAAGCCACCGGGAGAACAATGGAGGCTGATGTTAAGATTCCTCTCTGCACTTTTACAGGTTGTTATGAATATTCTTAAGGGATGAGTGCATACAGGCCTTTGTATGTTTAGGTGGGCAATTATATCTTATCAGTTGGATCACAGTTTATTGTGTTGTGTGTTCTTTCATATGGTTATTTAAGAGAGTTTGTGGTGGTGGAGACACTGGGACGCCACAGAATTGAGATGTATATTTCTGGCATGGTGGCAACCTGCGCTGGGAACTAGGCATGTAGAGAGATTGTTGCCAGACTCAGAGAGAGGCCTTTGGCAGTGTGATATGGGATAGAGGAGAATGGGTGAGAGGCTTTGTTGACTGAGATGAAAATATCTATCAGATATCTTGGGGCACTGCAGAGCCAGATCTAGTGCGGGATAAAAGACAACTTTTTTTTTTTTTTATAATTTTATAGCAACACAGCCTTATTTATAATAGCCAGAAACCGAGAGCCACCCAGATGTCTTTTAACCAAAGAATAGATACAGAAAATGTGGTTCATTTACACAATGGAATACTCTTCAGCTATTCAAAATGAATTTTGCAGCAAATGGAGGGAACAATAAAATATCCCAAGTGAGGTAACCTATACCCAAAAGGACATGCATGACATGTTCTCAAGTGTCCCCCTTATCTGTGTTGTTTTACTGTATAAAGGGCTCTGAACTCATGGAAAGGTGAACTTGTTTCATGTCTTTAAAGTCACCAGCAGAGTCCTTCCTGAACTTTGTTTTTTGGTCCCAATTCAAGCATTTGCAGATTAAGAACTCTGTTCTTTGAAAATGGAAATAGTCCACATAGTTCACAGAAAATAATCATGAACACAGATGGTGACATGGAGAAAACAGATGTGAGTAAACTGTATACAAAGCAAGTAGTTGCTTCACAGGAAAGTAAGTTTCTGGACAACAATGGTCCTTTAAGTAGTAGTCAAAGGGAGGCACAGATCTGGGTAATGCTAATCTCTAATGTGAGTGGCACCAGCCATTTTTAGGGAGATTATGGGAAATGTGTTCTTGCTTTCTCCCAGCTGTCATGGTTGCTGTATATATGTTGGAATAGAACATATGCCTTCTGAGTAGCTGAAGAGCTGCCTGAATTTAGACTCCCTAGACTATGTTATTTCAGATATACAGCCATTTATATTGCTAACAATTATAGTACACCTAAGGTTTTAGAAGACATTTTTAAAAATGAAGTTTCAAGAAAGTAATAAGCAAAATGAATATTCAACTTCATAGCAATTGGTGAACTAACAATTATTTTTGAGTCATTTCTTACTCAAATGTGGCTAACCATGTGTGCTTCTTAGATACAATATCATTTATATGAGTCATTGCAGACTACGCCTTTTTCCAATTAGAATCCAATGTCATTATAATTCCCAATCCTAATAGTGAGATTACAGTTTTTATAACTCTAATTCTTCCTTGGTCATTCTTTAAAGCTCCTGGTTATCTGGACATTTTGGAACTCTACTTATCTTATTTTCAAAAAAAAAAAAAATCCACATTCTAAGTGACTCATGTGGGAAAAGAATCTTGTTTTATTTCTGTTATCGTCATTATTTTTCTTCATTTCTTTTTTCTTTTCTCCTCCCTCATGGCCTCCTTTTGACACAGTACCCTAATGTAGAGTTTTTGGCAAGGTTGTTTCTCATTCATACATTCACATAAGGTTTGTTGTCCACCCCCGCTAGGTCTCTCAACACATGAACTCTTCTCTTATGTGTTGCCACTTTTCATATCAGATCTCCAGCATACTGAATACCCTCTTTACCTAATTGTGCAACACATATCTGCACAGTTTCAACAGGGAGGTATAGCAAGGTCAGTCACAGGGTATCATTTGTTACTTGAGGCATCGTCATTTGGACGAGCATCTGCTACTCCCCCAGTGATACAATTCCAAATGATGCATGTATTGGGGCTTAAGGGGTTTCATTTAACATAAAAATTCCACCAATAAGGAGAAACTCACAGAGAAATACAAAAGGCTAACAGGCTGTGAGAGCATGTGTTTCATTGTCCACACATAGGGTTTTCTGAAGAAGCTTCTTAGATGGTTTTCCGATCTGAGAATACAGAGAGTGGAGAATACAAGGAGGAAAACTGCATAGCACATCTCCACATTAACATATCATCTCTGGGCCTGTGAGCAGGATGATGATGAAATAGGTGTTTATAAGAACATGACTTGTAAATAAACAACATGAATCTACTCATAAGAAATGACTACTCTATGTGGGAGTATGTGTACTTATGCTTAGATATTGTTCCCAAAGACATGAAGTGATTTTCCTATGCCAAGGAGCAAATATTAGCATTTTAAGTTGGTGTTGGAAATACTATGGAGACTCTAATAAATGATGAAATGTCATGGAAAAAATTTTTATGCCAGTGTTAAGAAGGTGTATTAGTGTTTGGTTTACAATGGTATCTGACAAAAGCTATACACAGGAGGGAGAATTATTCTATTTCCAATTTCAGAGAGTTTGGTCTATCTGAGTGGCATGAGGAACATCTCACTTTACGGTAATTATACTGTAGGTCTGAAGACATGGTTGACTAGATGAAAGAGAGAGAGATCCACTCACAGTGTCCCATCTATTTCTGTGAGTTGTACCTTCTTAGATTCCCAGAGCCTACCAAACTAGTGCCTAGAACTGAGGATCACTTATTCAAAGTATGAGGCTAATGAAGCATTTAAGATTGATATGCTGCTCATTTGTTTGTCTTGGCGTCTTCAGATTTGTTTATTTGGAATATTAGTGTACAGATACCTCTATTTTTTTCAAAGAAAGAGAACAAGAAAGGTTTAGTTTTTTGTTGGGTGTTAAAGTGGGAAGGATCTGTGAGGAGTTGCAGATGGTGAAACCATAATCAGAATATACTGTATGAAAACTTCTTTTTCAATTAAAAGGAAAAAAAGAAAGAAGGAAGGAAGGGAAAGAAAGGAAGAAAGAAAGAAAGAAAGAAAGAAAGAAAGAAAGGAAGAAATGAAGAAGAAAGGTATTGCTCTAGGACTCCAAAAGCTTTTACTGAAACAAAAGATAAAATATATTTAATCCAATTTGAGAAATCTCAATGTCTTAAATGTTCCAATATTTTTCATATTTATGATCCAAATATCTCTTCTAATAATGTTTAACTTTGTTTCTTAAGTGTACAATGGAAAGGAGTACCAGAAACATTTCCAAAGGGAGGAATGAGTGCAAAATGTTGAGATGAGAACAAACCAAGACCAAATTCAGCAAAACAAACTTAGTGTACTAGCTGACTCACATGTCACGATTTGAAGGCCTGTGGGGGTGGACAGTCTTACATACAGTCTTGTGGTTTGTAGCTCAGTGGCTTTTTATTGGGTTGGTCCTCTTTATTACCCGAAGATTTTAAAGAGGATGTTGAATATTGCTAGCATATCTTGGTTACATCTTCTAAACTAACATTCTCAAGCCTTTTCATGGAATTTCTGACCCTACTATACTTTGACTATCCTCGCAGTTTTTTCCAGACTGAAATGGCAAACACCTTGTGTTCTTTCTAATCTGTGGATCCTGGCTGTGAATCTTGAGAAGTGAGGATATAATCTGGAATTACTGTAGAACCAGGGAAGTAAAGAGGTACTACTGAGAAAGGGAGAAGCACAGAAGGGGGTGATATTAGGATACAGGTGTATGGGGTAAATGGACAATGAATGTTTTATTTTCTAGGAGGAGAAAGGTCAATACCAAAGGACTAAATAAAAGTAAGGGTGTTTGGAAAAGGAATCATGTTGTCCTGTATTCACCTAAAATTATGTGTAATTCATGTATGTGACAGGGTGACAATGTACTCCATTCCCAAAGGCCATAAACTATCGAACAAAAACCACAGTCAAAGCACCAGAAAAATCCCTTCAGAGTCAAGACAGTTACAAAAGAGTCCCAGAATACTATAACTATTGATCAACTATTGTTTTGTTGGCTTATTTTTTTTCGTTTGTTACTAATTTGTTTGTTTGTTTGTTTGTTTTTGTTTTGTCTTCCAGAAGCTGAAGTTAAGTTTTGACATAACACTTGCAGGATCTTAGCTGGACCTAACCGAAAAAAATCCTCCTCCATTAGAAGTAGCTCACACAGCACAGGACCAGACTGCCAAGCAGGGGGCAGGGGGCATGGGGAGCAATCAATAGTCTTAGCCAGCTATGATGACAATGAACCACAACAGTGACCACCATGCTAAAATAGCCCTAAAAGTGCAATGGTGACACTTATAGTGTGGCAGGAACCAGAAGCTACCCTTTGTGCTTAAGGCTTATGCAACATGAAGAAAATCATTGCTGGTACCGGACTCATTGCTACTACTTGTTACTAGAGAGGTCTTGAATTTGAGAGACTAATGCCACTTTACTAAGCAAGTATAATTCCTAAGTGTATTCTCAGTACCTACCCTTATATCCACAAATGAGTGTATTTCTCAGAACTAAATCAAAGAAGGTTCTCTTTGTAGTTGATGGAGACGATTATAGAAAACCAGAATTGCTGGAAATGGACTGGAAAACTGGTTGTGGAGTGTCCAGGACCAAAGGACTTATCTACAATCCAACTCTAATACCTAAGTAGAAGAACATCACAGAAAAGGGTGTGGGAAGATTCTAAGAGCAAGAGGACCTGGTACTAGGCTGCACGATTTTGTCTCCTAGAAACAGCAGGTAGTGTCACCCATGTTTCTGTCCTGATGTGACTGCCTAAATAAGAGAACGAGGAGAATACCAATAAACATGCTATACGGGTGATGGAAATCTCATGGGATCTCATCCCTTAGATAGTACTGGCAACCTAGTGACAGATGACAAAAGGAGAAATAGTCTTCTCCAGGGATGAGCCTAGTAATTGATTATCCAATACAAGTAGATAATGCAGGAATAATATACATTCAGGCACTATTGTAGACACTAGCAATAATATCAAAGTTGCATGAAGCATGGCCTATAATTTACTTCTTCCTGCTTGCAAAACAACAAACTACGAAACCTTCTGCTGTCAAATCAAGTGGTAGCTGAACCCTTAGACCTTGCTACGCCACAATGGGGCAATTGATTCTGGGGGAAAAATTCTCTAGGTGGCCCTATTTTGGCAAGTTATACCGATGGCTAAAGATGTTGAAATACTAGGATAACAGAAAGAGCTTCCCTGAATTTGCTCTCTAAACAAGGATATTTCTTCAGAATGAATTCACAGTTTTATACACTAGAGTCAATGATTATAGTGGTGAGCATTGGGATTAGGGATTGCTGAAATATTTTCATTGTCAAATGTTTCCTATCATCTCAGTGCAAAGCACAGCATGGATTGTTTTTAAGGTAATAATCTCTTGAAGAAGCATAGCTTCTTTGCCTTGGAACAACCTTTTCACTGAGATTTGGACTGGAATGAGTTGAGAGTGAATTAAAAAGTAATAGCATGGTTATTCAAGTGTGTCTAAAGCAAGATTTTAGTGAGAATTAGGGACAAACAGCAGAGCATAAAACAGTGAAGAACACAACTGGGAACAAAGAGTTTAGCTCTAGACAAAATGGGATTAGCAGTCCTCCAAAGGAAAAGTCCCCATACACATTCATAAAAATTTAAGTTTTCTGAAGAGCTTGGTCATTGTACTTTGTGTATTTTAGCTCCTAAATTTCTCATTCAGAATATTTCACATTCTGTTTACATTTTATTTATCTTCGATTATTTAATTCTTATTTTTGATTACTTGGGCATAGTATAACTTCGAAATTGGGATGTGGACAGTGTCTCACTTTTAATACAAGATGGACCTTAATTTAGGGACCTTCTTACCTCAGCCTCCAAATGCTGATAGAAGAGAGCCACAATACCCCACTAAACGCCTCTTTTTCATTTAACAGCATCAAGAGTTAGAAAGGCAAAGATTTATCTTTTTAAGACAACACACACACAACTAAGAAAAAATGGTAGAGTGAATATGGACAAACTGGAAACCTTATTAACTGGTGGTAAGATTACAACTTGCTACCTTCATTCAAGGAATCAGAGTAGAGAATTCTCCAGAAGTCAAAAATAAATGTACCATATGAGTCAGCTATAGCAGTTCTAGGCATGGGTCCCAAAATGTTGACATCCTACACCAAAGATAATTGCTTGGCTGTTTTCATTGCTACTCTACTATTGATAGCTAAAAAATATAAAGAAACTGAATTTTCTCCAACTGATAAAAAACACAGTGATATTGTTACATATACAGGGTGAACTATCATCAGCTGTAACAAAAAAAGAAAGAAACTTTCATGTAAATGGATAGAAGCAGAAAATATAGCGTGAAGTAAGTGAGACTAAGCAAAACTAAACAAAGAAAAATTCAAAATACTGCATGTTCTTCTCATCTGTGATTGCTAGCTCCAAGTCATCAGATTTGAGCACACAAACCTAAAATAACCGCAGAAATCAAACAAGAAACTACTAGTATCTGGGACAGTGCTAGAGTGGGGAAATAGAAAGATACAATTGATAGATGGGAGAAAATGGGGAGAATATGGAGGACCTTGAATTAAGAGAGCTTCAATATGAAGCGGGTGACAGGATTGGGAATAGGATAAATAACACTAAGGATATTTTCAGATGCAACAGTGAATCATATTTTCATATATATTTAAAATTACATGTAGACAGACACACACAAGTTTCCATGAAGTTGTGCAACCTGGGTAGAGCTTGCCCCTTAACAGCAATATTATCTGCAAGAAGCCCCCAGTGCTGGGCATGAGATATCTTGTTCTGGGTTGACAGTAATGGGGGTCCAGGAAACTCCTCAAACAATATACACTATTACTGTTGTTCCCGGTTGCCTCCCAGAAGTTTAGGGTAACATGAATTCTTGACACAGTCTTTAGAGGATTAGAGCAAGATTTGAATTAAAGAATCTCCCATGAGGAATAGATTTCCAGAAGGTGCTATGCAAGTTGCATAAGGAGGGAAGCAATCATTCGCCCTACTCATTTATAAATAACAGCTATGACTGAATCAAGATGACCAGCATGACAAGATATTCCTAATGGTGCAATAGTGGAACTTATATCTTAGTGGAAACCAACAGCTATTTAATTGAACTTAGGTTCACTAAGCAGGAAAGAAACATACTTGATAATGGAAACCTAGTCAATTATCTGGAGCTACTGAGATCAGGAATCTGAGATCAGAGCCTGCTACAGCCGCTTCACTAGGCCAGCAGAATCCCTAACTGCTTTCTAAACATTTGTTTTTTGTATTATATTGGTTCTTTGTGAATTTCATATCGTGCACCTCATTTCCACTCATATTTCTCCCCCTCATACCCATCCTTCATCATTAGAATGCCCTGCCCCAGAGAAAGAAAATAAAGTTTCATTATGGAATCTGTAATAAAATTTAATCTTTTATCCACAGAAAAGCATAGTTTTAACTTTGTATTGTAGCAGATAGAAAACATTACAGAATGTCACAGGTAATCAAAATGTAGAAAGGAACTGATTATGGGGTGCCTATCCCG
This sequence comes from Rattus rattus, assembly GCF_011064425.1. NCBI lineage: Eukaryota > Metazoa > Chordata > Mammalia > Rodentia > Muridae > Rattus > Rattus rattus. The sequence goes on from NC_046158.1 coordinate 24,554,588, forward strand.
AGTAGATAATTGATAAGACAATTACCAAACCAAAGGTCAAGGAGTATCACAGGAAGAGAGTGTGGAAAGCTTAGAGGAATTAGAGAATCAGGAGTCTGTTATGGGATTGGGTCACCTACAAATGATAGGAAACTTGGCCCATGATACTTCAACGGTATGGATACCTACATAAAACGTGAGTAATTACAACACCAGTGGAAAGATAACTATGATAGGAGGAAATTTTATGGGGTCCCCATTCCTATGCAAAGAACTAAAAACAAACTTATGACTGCCAAAGGAAAAATTGCATTTTCCTAATTAGGTGTCCCTAACTGGTTATCTAATATGAAGTAGTTCTACAGTTATAATATATGTGCTATATGTGTGTGTGTGTATCCATGAATATATACATATGTGTATGCATATATCTCTATTCATATATCTCACATGTATGTATATATACATGTACATGTATTACTCATGTATTTTTCATACAGGTACATACACATTCATATTTATGTAATTTTTTTCTTATAGAGCCCAGGACCATCAATAATGGCCTGGACCTTCCTCCCTCAATCACTAATTAGGAAAATTACATACAGGCTTACTTTCAGCCCAATCTAATGGAAGTATTTTCTCAATTAGAGAGATTTCTTTCTCTCTAATGACTAGATTGTTTCTAACTACACATGTATGATATGTGATTTACAGAAAAAGGTACTATTGAAGGAGCAAAGGGGGAAATAAGAAGGTTATGGGATGGGGAGGGAAACCTCGCAATTGTATTTTATTGTTACATTTTCGCCTTGATCTCTACTGTAATGCTAAGTGCATGTACCCAAGACTACTAATAGACCCTGACATCAAGCTATTTCTGATTGGTAAATAAAGATTCCAACAGCCAGTAGTTGGGAAGAAATGACATAGATGGGGTTTAGGTTTGCTTGGGCTTGGGGTCTGAGGATAACCTCCAGTAAAGAAAGAACATGGTGGATGAGGAGTCAAGAGAACATGGCCGTGAGGGCTGGCCAATTGGAGTGAAGAGCAGCACAAATGGAGCATTATAAGGAGTGAGTAATAATTCTGGGTTATGGATAGGAAAGTAGATTCTAATAGCATGGACGATAGATAGACTATGGATATTTGGCCAACTCTTGTTCTTTTCAAGGCTTATTGTGAATATATCTTTTATGCAGGAATCATTTCGCACAAAGGCAGGGTAGAAACCCCAGGTTTGTTTTGAATTCCTACAAAAAAATCCCTACAACATTCTATCTTAACAAATATTGCATAAAATGAAAATCATCACTTGGGTGAGAAGGAAAGTAAATAAATAAATAGATTTTGTAAAACATGTTATAACACTTTCCTATTTACCATTATGTATGGTTACTAAGATATCTTACTAAGATAAACTTAGTTGATGGAAACTAGAGGCATCAGGAGGAGGGACCCTCAACTGAGTAAAGGCCTCCATAAGATTGGGCTGTAGGCAAACCTATAGGTCATTTTCCCACTTAGTCATTGATGAGAGATGATCCAGTCCTCTATGGTTGTTGTCACTGGGCTGGTGGTTCTGTTTCTATGAGGAAGCAGTTTGAACAAGCCACAGGGAGCAAACTAGTCAGTGCCCCTCCATTGCCTCTTCATCAGCTTTTGTCTCCTGGTTCTTGCCCTGCTTGAGTTCTTTCCTAACTTCCTTTGATGATGAACTGAGATGTGAAAGTAAGTTGAACCCCTTTCTTTCACAAGTTGCTTTGGTTATGGTATTTATTAACAGCAATAATAGACCTATCTAAGACACAAAGTAGTTTGAATGAAAGAGATGTTTTAATTTGTATTTTATGGATGAGATATAATTGCTACATATAAGTACTCTGCTATAATATACTCCATTCAAAAGCACATCATCTCACCTTTAATCATTATTTACACTGTACTTTGTGTTTTGAAATGAGCATTTATGAAATCAATACTTATTAATGGCTCTTTTCCACACCTTTGTATTTAATTTAAATTACCTGTGATAGCATTTTAAAGACAACATATGTATTTCTTCAGCAAATAATTAAAGTAGGATTCATGAATAGTTGATTTCCTTATTTGATTTCCTTAGCAGAACACTCAGAAATCTTTGTTATGTCCTATCTCAATAAATAAAATCTGAGGTGAACACTTTATAGCTTGATTTGCTCTTTTTTTTCTAGAATATTGATATTGTAGACTGTATGTACATAATGACTCAATTTTGTTCTGCATTTGTTATTCTCTTGTATTCGGTAGAAATGTGTTATGTTTACTTTGCTTATTGAGTATATCATGTTACTACATAGAACTATGCTATAGTTTATTCACTTAATCTTCTCTTGATGGACACTGGAGTTGTTTCCTCTTTTGATCTACAATGAAAATAAAACTATTGTCATCATTCCTTTGCATGCAATTTGGGAAAGGAGTTTGTTTATGTATAGTCTCAGGCAGAATTGCTGTGATTGCAAGATTCCAAGTATGATCATTTTTATAGGGACCTCCACATAGTTTTTCAGAGTCATAAAGATATTTCAGGTGTCAAATATTTTGTATGATAGTTCTAATTTCACATTAACCCCATTATCATCTTTTTTTTATTTTTCACTTAGTGATGGATGTGTATTATGCCTCATTTTGGTATTAATTTCAATATCCTTGGTGAGTAATAATGTTGAGTAACTTTTCACATGCTTACTGATGAGTTAGGTAATCTCTTTTGTAATGTGCTGTTTAAGTCTTTTGACAATTTTTCAAATGAGTTGTCAGTCTTTATACTGCCATTGTAAGAGTCTTTTGTATGTTCCGTGTAAGAATCTTTTGTTGGATATATGCATTGCAAATTTCTTCTTCTACTCTGCAGCTTGCCTTTTCACTCTTTAATATTGTCATATGATGAACAGAAGTTTTAAATTTTAATATAGCACAAATTACAAATCTGTTCCTTTATGATTAGTGCTTTTATATTCTGCTTAAGAAATCTTTGCCTGTTTCAAGTTCATGAAAGTTCATTCCTGTGTTATCTGTAGCATATTATCTTTCAAATTTAGATTATGATCTATCTGAGATAGGCCTTTGAAGAAGTGGTAAAATATTGGTCAAAGCTCTTTGTACTTAGCATTTGAATATGAAATTGACTGAATACTATTTATTGAGGGTATTTATTCATTAAATGGAGCACTGTCTTTTTCTATAGCAATTCAATAAAGATATGTGACCTTCTTTTGTTTCTTTATTATATTTTCTGACAGCATTCATTTTTTCCTATATTTATTATGTCTTTATATGTGTATCACGTGAATTGTGAAATTTTGTTTTAGTTCCAAAGTTGTCTATATTATTCTTAATTTTTAAAATCATATTATGATCTTAGATGTCATAAACAAGAAATTGCATGAATCAAAAGCTTGATGCTTACAATTAGATTCATTTAGCTTATTCTGACCATGATTTTAAAGATTTGAGGAAATTATTAAAACTAATCTTAAATAACTGTTCTAACTTGAAACTTGTCAAACGATGCAGTTAATAATTATCTATTTTTTCTTTAAATACACTATATGTGCTATTCTCTACTTATATTAATAAATTAACCTATCTCTGAAATATTTTTGAACACGTTAACACTCTGCACACTCATTTTCAAACCTATTCTTACTTCCATGTTGCCTTTTTCTCTTATTATTTCATTTCTAAATTTGTGTTTAAATCTGCAAAATTATAGTGTTCTCATAACAACCCACTAAGAGGTACAAGGTAATAGAGAATCTCATCTTTCTTCTTTCCATTAAAATGTCTGATGATACATCTCTCAACAGCAGATGGAATTATAGCATCAGTCATCATACTTTCTAAAAACTAACATATTTACTAAAGATAATGTTGGTAGGCTTCTTATGCTTCTGTATCTTATCCTTCTGGATGATAAATCAGCAACTGTGTTGACCTGGTATATTGGCCTGGACCTCCCTACTATACTAAGAGATACCATGTGTCACAGAATCAGAATTTCTCTTACCAAGTCTGGCTCTGTTTGTTTCTGTAGGCTGAAAACTTTTTTAGTGCATCAAAGACAAAGATGGGGAATCTTTTTCCCCAGGGCTGCATTAATCAGTTGCAGTGAGACAAAATAAACATAGTAACAGAAATGCAAGTTTGATCAAGCCCTCTAAATATTAAATATTTATTTACACAATAGTCTCTCACTGCAGATCAGAACTTACAATATAATACTAAACAGTAGACTATCTGATAGAATGTTTAATTAAGATCCAGATACAACAGCTAAAATGTCTAAGGTTTACTTTTGAAAGTCTTAAATCGTATCAAAAACAAAACAAAACAAAACAGGAAAAGCACAGAGTCTGCAATAAAAGACAACAGAAAGATGCCAAAGCTAAGGTATAGGTTACAACTGTCTGATCAAGATTTAAAGACAATATGAAAAACGATTGTTGATAGGAATGTCAAATTCTCTTCAAAGGAAATATTAGAAATCCAAAGTAAAAAGTAGCAGTTATAAAATGTACCAGACAAAGTTTAAGAGCCCTCTCCAAATATACTGTTAATGATAAAAAAAAATCTTCAATGAGCTTAATGGTAAAATGTCAGTGATAAAGTACAGTCAGTAAACTTGAAGACAGAATAATAGACAGGAAATATGGTCAGCAGGAGCAAACTGGTCAAGAGAAGAGCATGGAGTAATTATGAAGTACTGCAGCACATGGACAGTCTCTAACCCTTGGCTCATCAACTTTCCAGAAAGACAAGAAACAGAACATCCCAAGGAATATCTAAATAAACAACCCTAAAACATTCCTAGAACTCATTGAACATTCAAATATTTAGAGGGAAGAACATAACAGAAAGCCAAAGATGGGAAACAAGAAAAGCATAATTACATCTACACGCATTGTAGTTAAACTGCTTACAACAAGCACATGGCAAAAGCTTGAGAGAAGAAATCTGTTACCTCTAAGGTTATTTCTCTTTACAAAATAATTCTTATTTATTATTTGACAATTGCACATATATTTTTTTAACAATATTGACTGTCACCTAATTGCTCTCCTTTATCCTCTCCCAATGTTTTGGAACACTTCTTTCTAAAACAACTATTTCCAAATATATTGCTTTTTGTTGATGTATTTGAATTTAATTAGGACTGCTTGAATATGCATGTATGCATATATATATATACATATATATAAACAATTCAAAAAAATAAGCTACAAATATGGAAGAAATTGGAGGAAAGGATTAAGTTATGTAATTATATATTATAATCACAAAAAATCAGAAAAGAATAGAAAAAATACCTAATTTGTAGCAGTTTAATTGACAATAACTTCTTTGTATAAGGTTAAGCTAATGCACTTCTCTATTGTTCATGCTGTGATGTTACTACACTCAATATTGTGATGGTCTTATGAGTGTAACCATAGATGAATTCATAACTATAATAATGATATCATGTTCAGAAGACAGCATTTCATAACACCCTTTCTCATCCTCTGATTTTTACTTTCTTCCTGCCCCTTCTTCTAAGATGTTCCCACTGCCCCATTTGTGACACAAGACAGGAATATAAATGTCCCGTTTAGGGATAAACATTCAAAAAAGTCAATTTGTCTCAGCATTATGAACATTTATGAGTCTCTGGTTTAACCACTACACATTCAATGAGGAGCTTCACTGATCAAGGTTAAGATCTCAAAAGATGCTACAACATGCAACAAAGACACATGCTCCACTATGTTCATATCAACCTTATTTATAATAGCCAGAAGCTGGAAAGAGCCCAGATGCCCTTCAACAGAGGAATGGATACAGAAAATGTCATACATCAACACAATGGAGTACTACTCAGCTATCAGAAACAATGACTTCATAAAATTCATAGGCAAATGGATGGAACTGGAAAATATCATCTGGAGTGAGGTAACCCAATCACAGAAAAACACACATGGTATGCACTCACTGATAAGGATAGATATTAGTCCAAAAGTTTGGATTACCCAAGATGCAATCCATAGTCCACATGAAGCTCAAGAAGAAAGATGACCAAAGAGCAGATGCTTCACTCCTTCTTAAAAGGAGGAACAAAAATATTCATAGGAGGGGATATGGAGGCAAAATTTGGAGCAGAGACTGAAGGAACAGTCATTCAGAGCCTGCCCCATAAGTGGCCGTTATATATACAGCCACCAAAACTAGGTAAGATTGATGAAGCTAAGAAGTGCATGCTGACAAGAACCGGATATAGATGTCTCCTGAAAGACACAGTCAGAGCATGTCAAATACAGAGGCAAATTCTAGCAATAAACCATTGAACTGAGAATGGAACCCCGTTGGAGGAAGTAGAGAAAGGATTGAAAGAGCTGAAGGGGCGTGCAATCCCATAAGAACAACAATGACAACAACCAGAGCTCCCAGGGACTAAACCACTACCCAAAGACAATACATGGGCTGACCCAGGGCTCCAGCTGCATATGTAGCAGAGGATGGCCTTGTTGGTCACCAAAGGAAAGAGAAGCCCTTGGTCCTGCCAAGGTTGGACCCCCAGTGTAGAGGAATGTCAGAGGGGGGCAGGAAAGGGGGAGTGGAAGGAGAGGAGAACACCCTTATAGAAGAAGGGAAAGGGGATGGGATAGGGCACTTATGTCAAAAAAGGGAATAACATTTGAAATGTAAATTAAAAAATCCAATCGAAGAAAAAAAACCAAAAAAACCAAAAAATTAAATTATTAAAAAAAGAATAGATCTAATCCACATCAAAAAACAAAAATCCTCATAAGGCATTTTGAACAGAAGCTCATTTAGCAAAATCACAATAGTACATTCCTCATCTCTTAAGGCTTATGGTCTCCATGGCTATTGGGATTTTGGCCAGGGTTTCAGTACTTCCTCCAATGGTACAGGGCTCAAATTGAAACAGCAGATGTTTGGTTACTCCAATAACATATATACCAGTATTTTACTAGTTAGCTCATCTTACCTGACAGATTAGTTAGTATTCACCATCTACCACAGGACAATACCATTGATGATGTTCTCACGTTAGAGACCTTCATAATACTTTCTAGCAGCATGAAACCCAGTCAGCCTGGAGAAATTTCTGCATTATTTTAAACTTGTGTTTTTCTAAGCACTGTAACAAAAGTGTGTAGTGTTATCAGCAGTGCAGTCTTACCATTAGTTTCTGGTGGGAAACCAAAATGCTGTGGCAGTAGCCACAGTGGGTTGTTTGTTTGTTTTAATTGGATATTTTATTTATTTACATTTTAAATGTTATCCCCTCTGGAAATTCCCTATCACATCCTCCCTCTCCCACTTAAATGAGGGTGATTCCCCACCCACTCACCCACTCCCACCTCCCTGCCCTGGCATTTCCCTACACTGGGGCATTGAGCATTCCCAGGACCAAGGGCCTCTCATCACATTGATGTTAGACAGAGCCATTCCCTGCTACATATGCATCTGGAGCCATGGCTTCCTCCATATGTACTCTTTGGTTGGTGGTTCAGTCACTGGGAGCTCTGGGAGGTCTGGTTGGTTGATATTGTTGTTTTTTCTTATGAATTGCAATGCCCTTCAATTCTTTCAGTCCTTTCTCTAACTCTTCCATTGGGGACCCTGTGCTCCTTGGACATCCTTAACGAACAAGTCATTAAGAAATACTTTAGGCCTGTCACTGGGCTTTTCATTTAATAACCAACAACTTCTGGGAACAACACTGTGTAGTGCTGTTGTAGGAACATCAGATTAGGCAGACTTCATAGTGGGGCAAAGCTGCTAAAGGCAATAAAGATCATTGTGAAAAGACTTTCTACCAGAAAACATAATTATTTTGACTGTATATACATTAAATAAGACAATCTTAATTTACACAAAATTAAGTCTGCTACAACCAAAAAATAAAAAAAAATGAAAACAGAGAAACTTCAATTATAGTATAAAATCTTCTGTTAGAAAATGGAATTCACACACACACACACACACACACACACACACACACGCACGCACATGCACATGTATACACACACACACAAAAATACAGAAAGAAAAGACAAAACAAAAAAAAGAATGATAAGGATATAGATTATTTAAACATTCTGGATTATGGTATAACACATTTAATATAAAAACCTCATATGGAGAATGTTCTCTCAGTAGGACGAACCTCATTAAATTCATGAACAGCAGGAACATATTTTCATCTACTGCAGAACAGCCCAACTGGCCACAAACAGAAAAACAAGTCCCTTTCAGCAGGTCCACACCATGAAATAACTCAGTCAGATTTGCAAATTTTTGAATTAATTATCCTATCCTAACTGGGGGTATGGGTTCTGGTTCTTAAGTTCAAAGTGAGACCTGACCACTATATCGTACCAAGTCTTATGTCTGAATGTCATTTTCAGTCTTAACTAAGCCCTTCTCTTCCAGTCATTGTGTCTGTAATTTTTTCCTTTTTATAATTTTTTCCATTTCTTTTCTTTGCAGTCCAGTCTATATCCCCTTCTTGGTCCACCCTCTGACTATTCCACATCCCAAACCTTCTCCGCTCAACCTCCTTCTCCAAGAAGATAACCCCATTCACCATCCCCCACCCAACCCACCAGACCTCCCCACTCCCTGGGGCTTCAATTCTCTTGAGAGTTAGGTGCATCTTCTCTCACTGAGTCATGATTTGGCAGTCCTCTGCTGTGTGTGTCAGGGTCTCCTATCAGATGGTGTATGCTGCCTGGTTGGTGTCTCAGAGATCTCGGAGTTGCAGGTCAGTTGAGACTGCTGGTCTTCCTATAGGGTCATCCTCCTCCTTTTAGTTTGAGATAGTGACAAGTCCATCACGAACTTTTTTTTTACTTTTTACTAATTCATAGAAGATTCAGTTTTTACCACAGATTTTATAAACACACACCTAAAAACCTTTTGGTCACCTCTCTCACTAGAAAAGTGACTCTTACCTTTTAATGGGAAGGAAGTAGCTCATGGGATCTCTTTGACCCATCTGTCCAACCAGCATTGAGACCCTGTGCTTGGGACCATCACAGTATCACAGATATGCCACTTGAAAACAACCATTGTGATGAAAGCAGCAGTTGATGGATAGCTAATGTAGGCACCTAGTAGAAAATATGCAGACAGTCTACATGAAATTATTGGGCACAACTGACTCATAGGTAATGGGCAGCATAGGAAACGAAAGCTTTGTTCTACAGTGGGCACTGAAACTCACATGGACTCTAGTGAGGCTATGGGGGAAAATAAGCAAAATATAAAATCCTTTTGATTGTGTGATTTCACTGTATTACACAGCTGGAAATACAGCTGTGGTCAAGGTAGGAATAGTGATTAATAGGTGTCTGGGTGACTGGCTCAGGAAGTAGAAATGAATTTTAGTAAATGAAAGTATAATGGTTGAACTATTCAGGGTCCTTCCTATTCTGGCAGAGGCGTAGGCTAGCACAGATGACAGAACAGTGGGCATGTACAAGAACACACAGACGGACAAGTACAGATGGAACTGGGCATGATGGATACAATCAGGGAGTCATTATCAGTGACAGCATTCCTGATTATGTCAATAGCTTCCAGAGCAACTAGATCCGTAATACAAAAGAACCTCTCTAAAGAATTTTGTACAATCGTGAGATAATCTACCATTATCTCCAGATTAAATAAAGAAATGTATTGTATTATTAATTCATTGCTATGAATATCAGAATAACTCTCTTTGAACGTGGTTTGGAAAATGAACATATATACTCATATAAAATAAATATATACATACTATATATATTGCATTAAACAATAGTGTTTTATGTGATGAGACATACACAAAATTTTTCTAAGAAGACAAGAGTCGAGACTAGAGAGATAGTTCACTGGGGAATAGCCCCTGTTCTTCTTAAAAAGGACCCAGAGCTCCATTGATACAAAGCTCACAATAACTGGAAATTCCAACTCCAGAGATCTGCCTCCCTCCTCTGCCCTCTATAGGTAACGGCATTCACATTCACAAACCATTCCCCGACACCATCCTCCACAGAAGTACACATAATTAAAAATAAAATAATTTATTTGAAAAGTGATAAAGCTAAAGACTATCTAAATCTCACGAGGAGCATTATTCCACAGTAAGTTACGGTTCATGGCATTCATTCCTTCACATCGAAACTTCCTTTCAGTACCATAAACATGAAGTTCAACAACTTTCTAAAAACGTTTACAAGCTCTATATAGGAGAAAGTGTAAATATAGTTTCAGTCAGAAATATTCTTTTATTTATTCCCAGGGATAGTATGGAAATAAGTTAAGCTATCACGATGAGAGTGATAATATAGTCTATGTTGACGGATTTAAATTTTAGGACACTGTATCAAACAGCTTCTCATTTCCAAAATTGAACTATCTCCACTTTAAAGGGTTAGTAATTAACCTCCTCCCATACATTTTAGTGGTATATAAGGTATGTAAGTCCAATGAATATGTATTCAAATCCTTAGCTAAGTATATTAAAATTAGCCTTTCTTTCTGAAGTTATCAGCATGAACTTTGGGTCTATCAGTTTTGAGAAAGGGTAAAGTGGTATTTTATATATTATAGCAATACTGAAAGTTTGATTTAAACTTCATTGCTAGTAAAATGAGGGTGTAAGAATTGGCAGGGCCAACTCTTGTAGTATGTTATCACCATATTGTCAGGCAGTTTGTGGGTGCCAACTCTGACGACACTGGGTGTGTTATAAATCAAGTATGAGCCATGGGTTTCTTGCAGCAATAATAGATTTCAACTCTTACCTTATTACCACATTTCTTGGACACCACAGGATAATATATTTTCAGCTTTTTTACTGCTTGTATGTAATCACAAGCAGTGTAGCCAAATGCAGTGAGAGTTCAAAGTCATTTCCTGACACTGGTGTACTGATGCACGAGTATTTGAATTTCCAAACCCTTATCCATCTGTGAGGTGTGTTAAACATTACCTTCTTATTACATAGGTTACATTTAAGAATTCACAGGAATAGGACTTTATCATAGAAGAATTCCTTTGTCTCAAGCCACTGCTATAAATAATGAGCAGATGGGTGTAATGGATGAAATATATGTGCATTATATTGTTGGAACATTGTGTATGGATATTAAAAGAAGAAACGTGTTTCCTTAAAATACATCATTTAAGCCCAAACTACATTTAATGATATAGAAACAGTGCAGTATTCTGACAAGTGTTTGGTATAAAATCAAAGCCACATCATATATATTCTGGAAGTAGGAGAAAGTTGAATCCTCTTATTAAAAGCAGACTGTGTGACAAAAGAAATGTGTCAAAATATTTTATTTATCTTTTTATGAGAAGGTTAAACACTTTAGGAAAAGGACAGTTTTTTTTTCATGTTAACTAATCCAGACAAAAGAGAAGAGAGATTTGCTTTCTTCGGTTTCTACTGATATTAATTGCTTTATTGAACCAGCTGTGGGAACTGGGATTTCCCAATGCCAGCATAAAGGATCATTATTTATAAGCTAACTGATCCCACAAATTCTACACTTAGCTCAACGTTTCCGTTGGAAAATACAGAAAGAATTCTTTAAAAAACTGTTATATTTCAGCCTTCTTACTGTATGTGAAATCACATGAACTAAATGATAAAACGTTTTTCAGAGAAAGGGGAATTTTAACATCTCATATATTAGGCCTCAAATCAGTTCCTGAAATACAGCTTATTATGATGTTTTACTTCCATTTATTTTTAATTCTTCCCGTTTGGCTCTGTCTTACAGGTGTCCCTGGTTACAACCATGAGTAAAAACAAAACACATATGTAGCTCGTAAATCTGTTATTTGTGCTAATGCATGGGAAAAAGAGTCGTCAGTGCCTCCTTCCAATTCCCTTCCTTTGAGCACTAAGAATCCCTCTACACGTTCTGAACTTATGATCATAGAAATCAACCTTGGTCCCGTGTGATAGGTCAGTAGGATAATCTCTGTATGCCGTTTCTAGTTGCAACTACAGCAGCCAAGGCAGAAATCCCCCAGGTTATTTAGAACATGACAGGCCCCAGGAATGGAGATTTGGTAAAAATAGTGAGCTGCCAATGCAATCTATTAATTTATACAAACTTGCCAAATCTGAGATAAGATCGTTGTTGAATATAGTAGAAATGTTTTGTTAGGGATTGCCTAACCCGGCGCCAAGAAAGGCCTTTACTTTTTTGCGGATATTCAAACTATAAAGGCACCAGAGATAATACTGAGACAAACTGGGCCAAAGTTCAACTGAATTTCCTTATAATGTCTAATTTTCATGTGTAACATATCATATGTTTTAAGTCACATCACACTGAAATGTGCTATGAAAAGATATGGTAAAACTATTTTCTTCTTTCTCCACTTTGTTTTGAAACTAGGAATTAGGTCTCTAAGACGATTCTTTTGTCATAAAATACGTCAAAAGTAGACGTGTTAGAGTTATTGGATGTTGTATTTGCTAGATCAATAATCTATTTTTACATTTTGCTTTTCAAATATTGTTCTCTCCTATGAGAAATGAATAAGTCTGTTCGTGAGGAAAATGTACATTCATAGATGTAAAAACAGTCGTTATTACAATTTAGTTTACAAATGTGAGAATAATATCTGTATGCTTATTCAAAAATTAAAAGCAAGCATATGTGTAGTGCTGTCAGGATGCCCTAGACTTGATTATGAAGTTAGTTTCTGTGTAGATATGCAAAGACCATTAGGGAACCAGTGGACTGGGCTCATAGGTCATCATCTCTTTCTGACAGCACTGAGCTCTGAAAAGCATTTCAGTTACAATGGGAGTGGCTTGGACACAAGGTTTCCATCATTTCTTGGTAGTGGTAAATTTATACCTATAGCCATTGTACTGGAAATAAATGAGTCTTATAGCCGACTTCGTTTCTCAGTTTCTCTTAGAAAACTTACAATCAATCATTTGACCTCTGTTCACTTACATAGTTTTTGTCTTTTTGTTCTCTGTTACTTGTTCTATGCTCGCCTATCCTAAATTTGTCAAACATTGACTATAAGATGAAACAGATATACCCCAAAAGCGATGAACATTGGACAAGTTTGGGTGAGGAAACATTAGCAAGTTTGAAGTAAGCCATGGAAAGAGAACATTTAGTTTGGATAAAAAGGGTGACACAGTCATTTCAACATGAACAATAACCCATTTGGGAAAAGAAGACTCTGGTACAATTGTACTGCACAACCATATCATTCAGTCACCACCATGCTGCAGGACATCACCCATTTCAGCCAGACTACTCATTCTAAAATGCCAATGTCGGGAGGTATTAATATTTGTTCTTAGATCTCAAGGACAGCATGCTATGGCAAGAGGATGACAAGGGAACACTTTTCCACAAACAAGCAATGTCTGCTCTGTTATGAGCAGAGAGCCCCATCCAAGGCTACTTTTAAGCAAACAAAACAGGATTTCCCTCAGTATACATTCAGGCTAGAAAATTGTAAGAGCAGAATGATTCTTATTTGAGATCCATAATTTACGGGTCTCTTGAGTAATGATGGGCTTACAACTTCACTCACGTGTCTCTTCCAAAGCTCAGGCTGAACTTTGTTTCCATTAAGTATTTGGCCTTTATAAGATGTATTATCCTTAAAATTCTCTAACTTTAAATGAAAACACTAATTAGATTATCCGTAAATATCTAAAATCAATCTGTCACTGGGCGAGAAGCTTCCTTAATGATAAGCAACTTTTTTTTTAAATTGGATAATTTTATTTATTTACATTTCAAATGTTATCACCTTCCTGGTTTCCCCTCTGCAAACCCCCTATCCCATCCTCCCTCCCCTGATTCTAAGAGGATGCTTTCTCACCCACTCCTGCTACCCTGATATTCCCCTATACTGGGGCATATATCCTTCATAGGACCAAGGGCTTCTCCTCCCACTAAAGCCAGTTAAGGCCATCCTCTGCTACATATGCAACTGGAGCCATGGGTCTGTCCATGTGTACTCTTTAGTTGGTGGTTTAGTCCTTGGGAGCTCTGGGCAGTCTGGTTGGCTGATATTGTTGTTCTTCCTATGGTGTTGCAAAGCTCCTTCAGTCCTTTCCCTAGTGGGTTTTCCATGCTCAGTCCAATGGTTGGCTGCGAGCATCTGCCTCTTTATTTGTCTCCGGGGACAGGCTCCTACCAGCAAACACTTCTTGGCATCATCAGCAATACTGTCTGGGTTTGGCATCTGTATATGGGGTAGATCCCCAATTGCTGCAAAGTACTATGCAAGCAGCTGGAGAGAACATTCATTTACAAATTAAAATACCACCAGAGACATCCTATTGGAGACAGCTGGGAGGACGAATGGAATGAGGAATGGTGAGAAGGCAGACGGGGGTAGGGGGTGTTAACGACTGGACTGAAAAAAAAATAAAATTAATACAATAAAGTAAATAAGTTAATTAAAAATACCTAAATAGGGATGATGGGCGCTTCAAAAAATTTTGGCAAGGCACTCCAATGCGTGTTAAAGTGGCAGGAACGTTGTGGGTGCAGTCAACTACTTTCTTATTTGATTTAAGGTCCAGTCTACCGAAGGAAACTTCATACCTAGGACTGTAAATCTAATCAAGTAACAATGGATTGGAAGCTCATAAGTCTAAGGGTGCACTAGTACTACTATTTTATTAAATGTACATAATTTCCATTTACCTTCTAAATATGTATTTCCAAATTCTTAGATTAGTACAACTCCCAGTTCACATCAGGCAGACCTTACCATTATGCAGTAGATCCAAATTCAGAGAACAAATACCGATAGTATTTTTGATCACATCAGGGACATTTATATCATTTTCCCTCCTCCTGAGGCTCAGAGAGTACTGAGGAAGATGAAGCAGAAAGAGGTCAAGAGGAGCAAATCAAGATCTTAAGAGAAGCTTTGTATTCATGACTCATAGCAATTGTGGTTGCCTGTACTAGACCTGGAGAAGACCAAGCTAGTCAATATTTCAATATGTATGGGCTAAGAGTACATGGGCCACCACTCCTAGCTGAAGAGTTAGTAAGAGCGAATGAATGCTGAGAAAGAGCAGTGAAGGCAGTGAGGGCAGCAAGAGCAGCGAGGGCAGCGAGGGTGGTGAGAGTAGGGAGCACGAAATTCTTCTTTTTAGAATACGGTCCATTGAAGGTTAATGATGCTCTAGTGATGAGCCTGTAGTAATGTATGAGGAAATTAGTTTCAAAGGGCAATAAACAAAAAAGGGAAGCTGAAGAGCTACAGAGAATATAGATGACAGGAAGTGTTGGAGGCTGACATTACAACATGAATATGATCAAATTGCCTTGCATGCATGTGTTAAATTTTCAAATAATCAGTAAAAATGTTTTACTTAAAAATAGCAAATAAAAAATAATCTACCAATAACACAACATTTTTTATGTTGAAAGAATCTTGAGTTGGAAAATATTAAAATAATTGGAAGGCCTGCACAGATTTGAAGTATAAATAACTATAAAGTTTAGAAATAGGTCAATGTATAAAATGTGTTTTGGCAAAAATGAATGAACTCCAGGTAAATTAGCATACAAAGAATGGCATCATGGTCAACAATTTTTCAAATTAATTGTTAATAATGAATGCTGGAATATTAATTTAATAGTTATAGATAGGTAGATAGATATTGTTATACAGTACCAAAATTTTCTTGCTGGCTAAATGTCTAATAAAATTAGATAAAATCATTTGAATTTTTGAATATAAAAGTCTTGGAATATATATTCTTTCAAAATTTTTAAATTGCCAATGAAGCATTAATAGGTTTTAAAATATAAAATAGAATTTTAAAATACTGTGGTTAAATGTCAGTAAGAGATCCACTGCCTACCACTTTCAGGATCCCAAATTAAAGTTTTAGTGCCAGCAAAAATGAAAAATTTAATTATCAGAAAAACTTATTAAAGGCCCAGGACAAATGTATACCAGAAAAACCTTGCAAGTAATACAATATCATCATGGAGATCATGCTAATATATAAAAATCTCTGAAGTATAATAAAGGATCAATGTTCAATTAAAAAAGTTCACAAAGTAAGAACTACAGTCATTTTGTGCATTAAATTTTATTCTTCTCTTACTTTACTATAAATATGCTTTAAGAACATTATTTTTTGAGCAGATCATATCTTTTGTTGATAACTTGGTATATTTATGAAAATGTAGTGACTGTGGAAAAATTATGCCATGAATTTAAAAACACAACACCTCAATTTTAGATGTTTGATGAATTGCATTTTTTTTATGAATTTCTTAACAGATTTTTGTTTGTCAATGAAGAGTTCACCAAAGATGGGTTTATTATGTCACTCCTTAGGAAAACAAGTCAACAGGGAAGATGACTTTCCTAGGCAGTTGTAGGGAAATGTATTCTGCTCATCACTCTGTAAAAGATAACTACATCATCACAATCAGAGGATGATCAGCCTGACGTCTTTAAAATTATACTTGGAGTATGTAATGACGTTAGTTGCAGTACTCTTAAGAGCCCTAGCTTTTATTTTTCTGGAGAGAAGAAATGAAAAATAAAACGGTGGAAATATATTATTAATACACTCAAGAAACATAATGATAACTGAGTGACAGATTCAATAGACAGGAAACAAAGAAGCAATGGTAAATTCGTGAAACTCCATTTATTATTTCTCAACCCAAGGAAAAAAGTAATAAAAAACAAAAACAAAAGCAACCCCCCCAGGAAAACGGGTCCCCAAATTACTATCAACTACTACATTATCAGATGAAAATTGTTTTTCTGTTCTTCAGTCTGATTCAGGGCCAAGAAAAGGCTCTTTGTCTTCTCCTCCCACACAGCCGGCTGCACAAACGCGTAGTTCTGTGACTTTATTGTTTCCTGCACAGCGACTTTTAACGTTTGCCTACCTTAGTCAGAATCTCATGATTCCACCCCCAGGCCTCCTCCACTTCCTTTTAGATTCCATTTCCCGATACAAGGCCTCAAGGAAATACCTATTCACTTAGCCTTTGGAGAACGCTCAGGGCTTGTGGCTGCAGAGTTATTTATACTCTAATAAGACTGAAAAAAAAATTAAAGCACAATATCATTTCTTCAATTTTAGCCATTTAAAGCCCCATAGGAATTCACCATTTCTCATGGAGAATTTGCAAATAGGATGTCCAGTGACTTCACCTTATCCCATTATATTCTGTGAAGGAAGTCAAACTGGACCTAGAAGTCCTTCATTTCTTACCAACCCTGCCTCTTCCTTATACTATCTGATAATTTGTCACTGTGGTTTTGCCTCAGGCTGACAATAAATTAGCCACTGAAGTTGATAAGTTCTGTGAATGTACACACTTAAAGAAAGATTTCCTGGGCACTAAAATGGTGTGAAGACTGGAAGTCATAGAGTTAGACTTCGAGAACCTAAGCAGAGCTGCTGTCTAAACCCACTCCAAAGATTTTGTTCACATCGTGTCATGTTTCTTTAAAAAGCTAATATACTTACTCCTGCCATAATTTCCAAGAATATATTATATTATGGTTCTGACTTTTATATAATAGAAGACTTTTGCTCATGTCAGCACTAAAGAAGTCAGTGCACAAGTATAATGCATCACAAAATATGCATGAAATGGTAGAATAAACGCCCTTGATGTGCTTATACCGACAGATATGTTGAGTGTAAATACATATATAAAGATGTCTGTGCTTGCATTGAAAGAACAAGATACTTCATGGAGAACCCTGTAAATTTATTGCAAGAGAGCTGCATGGTCTGAGTAATAGTTCATTAATGATATCAATGTGTTTATTAAATTACTATAATTTACTGCCTCTATTTTACCTTTACCATCCACAAAGAAAAGGAAAACATGATTTAAAGAGCCCTGGTCTTGGCATGTTTCACTGAATACCTTTGAGTGAAATTCAGTAAGGCAGTATTAATGGAAACTCTCCTTGCTGATTTCTGGCAGTCAATGTTACGTGATGGAACATGGTCCAAGATACAAGGCGTACTATCCTGATATTTTTTAATTGAATATTGATGGGAATGTTCAGAATGTCATTTTCACCGCATCTTTTCTCTGAATTCATTGAAAAGACAGTTTTGTTAGTCATGTCTCAAATTTCAATCAAGGTAGGCCACAGACTCCTTAGCAAACTTCTCCATCCCTCTGCTTCCACTGAGGTTTAACACTATAACTACTTTTACATCTCCTGATTCTGTCCTGGTACCAAATAAAACAAAACATGCATAGACTTTCTGTATGATTGTTTTGCTTTAATTTGCTTTTTAAGTTCAGAAATAAGCTCAGTGTGGAGGCAGGAAGAATTGAATATGTTATTTATAGAACAAGGTCCAAGGCTTGAGGTAACTAAATCTTTAAAGAAAAGTCCTATGGTTTCAGTAGCTGGTCTGAGCAAGTCTTGGATATCAGACACTTCTTACTTCTATAGACGTTACTTAAAATTAAAATGACCAAAATGATCAATTAAAGTCTTTTCAGTGTCCTATTTCTATTTTAGAAAATAGCTCTCAACAAGTCACTACACAGGGATTTCAGCTGAGAAGCAGATTCCACTGTGACCACGAAACTTATTCATTTTTTTTTTCGTCTTTAAGTGGAGCATCTTCAACTGGGATCCAACATACACGCTCAACACTTTCTTCTTTCTATATCCCCTTTATATTTTTAGATAATGTCAGACACATAGTTTGTGACTGAATATTGTTATAAATAAATAAATATGAACTAATAAACTGCACATCCTTCATAACTTTGAAATATAGGAAGCATTTCACGCAGCATATTGAAACCAGAGTCCTGTCATTATTGAAAACTTTCCTTGCAAATATTTTAAATTGGAAATGGGTTATTTTCATTTTGTTAAGTGGGTAGTCCTAACAGTAATAACTGACTGAAATTTTTACAAAGTACATCTAATGCATTTGAAACAACGCTGGATTCAATCGAACAGGAAACCTTGCAGAATAATGAGGATTAGAAGCTTTGCTGGCTTCTATTATGCTGCCGATAGCTACATTCCCCAAATTTAGCTGCTTAACCTTGTCTAAGAACGTTTGCTTTCTGCTTCAGAAGAAGAGCTGCAACACTAGTTTTATGAGCAAAGCTTCCCAGGACACTTGAGTCACCAAGTCCTGATGGAGGTATAATCTGTGAGGACATTGCCACTGGGTGCCAACGCAGGGCAAGAACAAACTAAATCGTTAAGATTCAGTCATCCCTAAAATTGCAGCTTGATCTTGAATTTGTTCTTCTCCTTGGCCATCTGTCCAGGATTTTGTTGCTGTCGTGGTTTGGTTGATTAAAAAAATGCTTTATTGGAGTACACACAGAATCCCCATGCAAAAACTGTGGCAGTAAGACAAGAATTTGAGTACAGAAAATTTATGGTGAAGACAGTGTCCTCACTTAGGCTGTGTGAATCCTGAAAACACCACTCAGATTTGGCCGGCCTCCTAAGAGAGGCAAGAGCAGATTCTAGTAGCTTGAAACGTTCTCAATCAGTGTCTCATAAACATTGACATGAATGCAGACCCCCCAAGGAATTTTGGGAAGCTGCAGATGTGACGGAGAAAGCTCTCGGGGTGTGAGGTCTTGGATTCTGCATTTCTGTCCAGTTCCCAGGTGATGTTGCCAGGCAAAGGAGGAGACTTGAGCAGACTGGGTTTCTAAGCTGTTCTTCCTCCAGTGTTTGTATCCAAACTCACAGAACTTTTTCATTTTTTAAACTTAATTTATGTCAGTTGTTGTTCTTCCAATTGCTGATTTCTAAAAACTAATACTGGATTAATATAAATGCTGGATTAAATGAAGTAACAAAAACACGTTAAACATTCAGAAATCTTAAATCTTAGTTCATATTGTTAACTGCCACATGGCAAACTCAAGCTGCTATCTGGCAGGACCTTTTAAACTTCAAACCTTTCATATTATCCATCAACTACTGTGTCCCACTTTGCTCCTTGTCATGATTCTGTTTGTGGCTATCCCACAGAAGTGTCTTTTTACATATCTATAAACAATGGGTGAATTGTACATTAAACTGGAACGTGTTACCATTCATAGTAACAGGAAATCCCGAACTCACACTATTATGTACAGTAATATCTGAATACACAATCAGACTCTTTGAATTACACTGTAGGATCAACAAATACAGCAAAGAGCCTAAAAATCTGTTTCTCTCAGGGCATTTACAATGCAAATGAGCCATGATGAAGGAGAAAATATGGTTAAAATCACTTACTACGCATATACGCATATCTAACCTTTAATCTTCAATTTCAATTTTCCAATTTAATGGATGACATCTATTATAAAAGAAAAATGTAATGGTCAGTGCAGTGGAATTAAATACATTCCTCCAAACTTACTATAGGATAGTTCTTCCATCGCGCATTGCAGATTCTAACGCATAGTTTTACTTAAACACAGGGAAAAAGCTATCGCTTGGAAAACAGTGTCCCTGAAGTCCACATATTGTTGAAAACATGTGTGAGAACTCTAGAATGGCCTCTGTTCTTGGGTTATTGGCTAAAGAAAATAGTATTGTATTGCTTGTAGAAAATACTACTACCACCTACTGGCATACTTTGTACATAAAATTGAAAATGCTTCTAAATCACTTTAAACTGGTCAAATAAAGGTATGGAATATGAGGAAAATATTGCAGTAGTATTACTTCATCTATACTTCCAAATTTAGACAGAGTAACTTAAACTTCTAAGTACCTGAATATGCAAAAAGAAAATACAAATAACTCACCAAAGAAGAAAGTACAAAATTAGCATTAAAATTCATCATGCTACAATTCTCCAATACAAAATATCACAAAACAAGAAGGTCTTCTTCTCTATGCTCTAAGTATGGAAATAGCCCTCCCTTTTACCTGTTGATATGCTCGTTTTTCTTTTTCTAAACTCAAGAGGAAATATGAGATTTGCTTCAGTGTAAAGATTCCAAAAGAAAGATACAAACTGCATTTTTTAAAATCGCAATGGGACAGCCAAACTATTCAAGGCACTAATTTTGATTAAGTGAAATACTAACAAAGTATAGGTCCAATGGAGTTTTTAGTTCCACAGTTCCATAATCTTTTCTGTCAGCATTAAATCAGTTTTTTTTTTCTTTTTTTTTCCGGAGCTGGGGACCGAACCCAGGGCCTTGCGCTTCCTAGGCAAGCGCTCTAACCACTGAGCTAAATCCCCAACCCCAAATCAGTTTTTTTTTTTAAAACTTTCCTCAAGAAGGCGTGATGTTTCCTCAGTTGCTCTTGGGAAATTTATCCTCAGACAATATTGTCTTTTGTCCTACAAATTTCCTATCTTTAAAGAAAATATCTCTTGCATAGAATCTATTTTCTTGTTCAATAGTTTAATATTTTGCACCAATGAGCTGTAGACCCACCAAAGGATATGGGATTAAAGGCAGTAAGTTCTCTTCCCAAAACTTTTCTGTGGCACCTCTATTTTTTAGCATTTTTAAAATGGACAAATTATCCCTTCAATGACTTTGAATCATTGAAGATATATTTAATAACATCTAGTAGTACAGCTAAGACACATGGAGGCTTGGCTGTATTAAAGTCTAGATATTAAAAGGAAATATTTCTCTTAAAAATTGTGTTTATACATTCTATCTTGATTTTGCTCTTCTTTTGCGGACATTAAATAGTATAGATAATAACTTTAGATTATTTCTCATCATCCTATGGAAATGATCACAAGTTCCCTACTATCATATTGTTTGATAAAATTGTTTTGAAAAAACATATTGTTCCCCCAAATGCTGTCTTATATGAATAATTAGGATGTATTACTTATTGTAAATTACTGTCTTTGTTGAGTGTTTGACAGTGTGCATTTTTTTTTTTTTTTTGCGTATTTGCCTTCTTTTTTTTTTAATCTCATAATAGAGTGTGTCTTCTTCATTTCGGAAGAAATGGGTATGGCATCACTATATACTTAATCTTGATTGGCATAACTGCTTCAGTGGTGGGTGGTCACAGCAAACCGCTCAATCTTTTGCACTTAACATAAGATAATGGAGAAACGCAGAAAGTTACACGCAATACAAAAGAACAAAGGAAGAGGGACGCACTGCTGTAATTGTGATAAATGTGCAGGAGCAGGAGAGAAAGTATTTCAAACTGTGGACAGGGAAGTTTTCTCCAGAGATAAGGGAGACACCAAAATCCAAGTCAGCCTTACAGAGAAGCTTAGTTTTATTTGATTGGCGAAGCTTACTTGCCTAATTGATGCGAATATATCACCTATTAAGAGAATTTAAAAGCATTACTTACAACTTTCTCTGTCATATTTCAGGTGATTTCACCTACACTCCCAAAAATCACAAACTGGGTTTACCCATCTACGGATGATTCCTGTGCTTCAAATATTGTAACACTTTTTAAATGGTGGTTGACGATAATTTAGCTCCTTTTGGATATATTTATAAAATATGAAGAACTAACTAATTTTATAGTAAGTTAAGAGGTTATACAAAATGAAATTTGTAAGCATTTTGGAGTAGAGCTGATAGAAAAAGGAACCCCAGTTTTGAGAAGCTTGGGTCCTATCAACGTAGGGCAAGGTTTCCCCTCCCCTAGTTACTAGGGTATTCTTTGTAGCTATAAGTGGCTGTTCATCCACTCTTATTTTACTAATTCTATACTAATACAAATTCCATGTTTTAGATATTAGCTAAAAAAAAGTACAGAATACCTAGAATACAATGCACAGAATTCAAGGTTAATAGGCAGAAGGGCCCAAGGGAAGATGCTTCAACCCAACTTGGGAGGGAGAAGGAAATAATCACATGAGGCAGAGGGAGGGAAGGACCTAGATGGGAAAGGGGCAGGAGAGGGGGAAAGGGGAACATAGTCAGATATGGGGGCAGAGATAGGAGAGAAGGCCTGAGTGTCAGCAGAATAAATGGAAATATGCAACCTTGTGGAGGAAAGTTGGGGGGGGGCTTTAAAATGTACCAGAGACCTGAGAGGTGAGAGACTCTCAGGACTCAAAGGGAGGGACCTTAGATGAAATGCTCAACAGTAGGAAGAGGGAATGCCTAGAGTCCACCTCCAGTAGAAATAAGAGTCATCGAGTAGAAGTATGGGGGCTGGGGACTTAGCTCAGTGGTAGAGTGCTTACCTAGGAAGCGCAAGGCCCTGGGTTGGTCCCCAGCTCAAAAAAAAAAAAAAAAAAAAAAAAAAAAAAAAAAAAAAAAAAGTATGGGGTTGCTCTCCCACAGTCAAAAATTCTGACCCAGAATTGTTCCCGTATAAAAGAACTGCAGGAACAAAAATGTAGAAGAGACTGAGAGAAAGGTAGTCTAGTGACTGGTCCATCTTGGATCTATCTCAAGGGGAGGCTCCAAGGCCTGGCACTATTATTGTTGCTATGCTGTGCTTACAGAAGGGAGCCTTCCAGGCCTGTTCTCTGAGAGACCCAAAAAGCAGCCAAGTGAGTGACTGAGACAGAGACAGAGAACACCCAACCATTGGACTGAAGTCGGGGACACCTATGGTTGAATTAGGGAAAGGTTGGAAGAAGTTGAGGAGGATGGCAACCACATAGGAAGACCAGCAGTCTCAACTAACCCTGATCCCTGAGATCTCTCAGATACTGAGCCACCAACCAAAGAGCATACAGGAGCTGGTCCAAGGCCCCACACACCAAAGCAGAGGACTGCTGGGTCTGCCCTCAGTGGAAGAAGTGCCTAACCCTCAAGAGAGTTGAGGTCCCAGGGTGTGGGGAGACCTGGTGCAAGGGGCTGGCGTTCTCTTGGAGACAGGGGTAAGGAGGAATGGGACGAGGAACTGAGGGAGAGCAGGCAGGAGGGGACAAAGGCTGGAATATAAAACAAAAGTATAATAAAAAATAAATAAAAGATACTTTATGTGGAAAAAAAAGGGAAAAATGTAATGTTCATGTAGGGACTATCCCAAAAGCTGTTCTGTGTGTGTGTGGGTGGGATATGTTAGAGCTGGGCCGCTTTGTCTGGACTCAATGGGAAGGTAGCCCTGGTCTCTCAGAGACTTGAAGTGCAACTGACAGGGGTGAGGAAAGTGTGCTACAGGGGGTGGGGGTGGATCCCCTATCTGCTCAGAGGAGAAGAGGAAATGAGATGGGAAAAGGACTGTGGGAGACATGACTAGGAGGAGGGAAGTAAATGGGATGTAAAGTGAATTCATAAAGAAGTAAAATTAAATAAAAAAAAGAGAAAATGTTCTTGACTACGGCTGAAATAGAGAGAAAGACAGCTTTATAAGGTTAGTACCAACTTTTAACGACCCATTTGACAATTCCTTCAAAATAAGTGGGTAAAATATCTATAAAGTTAAGTCAAGCAGGAAATTTATTTAACGGTGATGAGTGTGTAGTTAAGGAAGGGACAAATATACTACAAAATTCAGAATATTTCAAGTACATTCCCGGGCTTTTCCTAAATATGTCAACATATTATTATTTCTCTACAGTATTTTGGAAAATTTTTAAATTCAGTATTGTTCTTACTCTTAGGCTTATGAATGCTGCTCATTAGGTGGTGGGTAAATAATAACGCAGATGCTTTTAACATGTGTTTGCCATGACTAGATGAACAATCCTCTGGCCACTGTAGTCTACTAAATACATTATTTTAGTGATTTTTCCCTTAATTTGTTATGGAAAAGCCATAGATAATTTAAATCTTTATCTGGAGAAGCACTTGTAATCATCCGAGGATAGAAAGAGTTAAAGTATCTACGCTAAACTAAACATTTGATTATTTCAACTATTTCCAACAAGTTTCCATTTTATTTTTAGGTAATTATTATATAGAACCCTAAAATATAGATTGGAAAAATATTGTTCAGGCTTATTAACTAAGTAGTGAAGAAAGTCAACCAAAATAATGGTTTAATCTTTGGAACCATTAATCTATAGTCCTTTATGCCATCCATAATTAGATAGAAGAGTTGGTTGCTCTAGCCATTGAAGAAATGTACTCATTTGTTAGGATGGTTCTAAGCTAAAATCATTCCAGACTGTTTGCTTGTAGCATTCCAGTCGGAGGCCTATCACAACTTTGTCTTCATAATAATCATTAAATTCAATTCAAATGCTAGTCATGGGAATTGTTGCTTGACATTTATTTATTTTGCAATTTATCTCAAACTGATTTTAATAGGGGAAAGAAGCAAGAAGGAAGCCAATCTGCTGTCTCAGCACTTACTTGTTTATAGAAAATTTCAGCGGAGGTGACCCTGTTCTGGTGGGAAACTGTGATTAGAGCCCTTTCTGCCTCAGTGACAAGTACATGCACTTTCCTTTTTGTTGAAGCTATCGCAAAACTTTTAAGGGAAACAAATTAAGATAACGGGCATTATTAAATGGTCAGATGGAGGACAACATTTGGATTTTTAAAATACCTAATAATGTTAAGGTAGGAGGAGATTGTGATCTGATAGCTTGTCATTTGATATATTAGTGTAGCACATTTGTTTCAAATAAAATAGAGAGAAACATGAGAAATCCTAAGTAGAATTTATGTACAAGATAATAGCAACCACATGATTAATATTTAATAGTAAATTATGAATATTAAAATAATATTAATGGCCTTGGGCTTTGGAAATATTACTTTTTCAAAATTATTTTTCTTTTCTTTTGAAATGGGCCCCATACTCTGGAATGGTGGCCTAACATGAATTAGACTTCAAGTTCTAGGTTTTATTTTATTTTATTTTATTTTGAGAATAGGAGACAAAGAACAAGAGCTTTCATAGTTAGAAGAATGGGGGATATCTAGGAGGAGTTATAGGAAGGGTAAAAATATAAGCAAAATATAATATGTGAGTCTCAGAGAATAAACAAAAAATTATAAAGGTAATATATAAAATGAAATACTACATTCTGGACACATGTTTATGTATTATTGTGGGGAAAAACAATTCTCTGCTCATTTTTTTCTTCTAAATATTGTCTTGTTTGATTTTGAAACTTTTTCCCCTAAGTTCTTTTCTATTGTACTCTAGTTCTGATGTGAGAGAAGTTAGAAAAAGAATACTGGAATATTATGAGAAAAGAATTGCTTTGCAGAAAGCAATTATCTTTTTTCAAAAATAAAAAACAAAATTATCCAAAATCTAAGACTTTACTTAGTTTCCAAAGGGGAATCCATAAAATAAAAGTATATTGCTTTACTACTGTGCTTATCTTTGTTTAAACTAAAAAGTTGTAATTCTTCAGTGTTGATTCTGCTGTAATAATTGGGTACACCTTTAAAAGAAGAAGAAAGAGAAGAAAAGAAAGAAAGAGGAAGAAGATGAGAAAATGGAGGAGGATGAAGAGACAGAGGAAGGAACGGAAAAAGGAAGGAAGGGAAGGAGGGAGGGAGGAAGGAAGGGAGGAAGAAAGAAAGAAAGAAAGAAAGAAAGAAAGAAAGAAAGAAAGAAAGAGAAAGAAAGGAAGAAAGAAAGGAAGAAAGAAAGGGAAGAAGAAATAAAACCAAATTTCAGAAAACAGGTAGGCATTCTGAGGTCCTATAAACTCAAGAGTAAGCAGGTGAACTACAGGGTTAGACTTATTAAATTGCATAACATCAGTCAGTTTTTTCACAGGAAAAGAGGAACTTAAATATATCATGTAAGCTGCTGTTGATTATTGGTCAGGTTTCCCCTTACCAATTTCAGTTCCCTGTTTTAAGAAGGTATTGAGCAACGTTCATTGCCACATTGCTCTGTAATCCCAATGCATATGAGGTGCAGGAGGGTCAATCTTGAGGTCAAAGATGCCTACACTACATCTTTGTATCGATGTATCAAAAACCAATGTAGGATCTTGTCAAAAAACAAAACAAAAATGTACTGAAATTTTTAAGAAGATATAATAAAAAAAGATGTTCCTCCTTTTACTGTATTCTCTATAATGAAGACAGATGGAATCTATTTGAAACAAATAATATTTACCATCAATTCTTTTGTCTAAAGTTAAACACACTTTTATTTCTTGGAAAGGAACCAAGAGCTACTTAAGCATTTAAATTTTATAATGGAAGTTTCTTCTAGTATTGCACACTATAGATGTATATTTCTTGGAGATTTGATGGGATTTTTGTCATTTCTATGCATTAAAAAAAATACAAATGTAAGTTTTTTTACCCTTGTACCTGGGTGTCATCCTTTTAGGAAGAACATAAACGCAGGAAATGCTTCTTAAAATTATGTGTAAATTCAAGAAGGGCCTTTGTTCCTAATGAAGGAACCACTGCTGGATAGCAAGGTATACAATTAGCAATCCTGCTATTTTCATTGTATTTTAAAATACCACCTAGAGATTCTTGTGTTTTGTTAATTAAAAAATATCCTATTTTTTTTTAAAAAAATTCTATTTCATAGTAGGATTTGAAGGGCTAAATGGAACATGTCTGTAAATCGCCATTACAATTTTAAGATCATCAAACACTCTTGGGAAACAGGTTGTCATTAGTTTCCAAATGAAAACTGATTCTAATATATGGTCCAGGAAATTCTGGCTTTGTAGGATATTGTTGTTTCATGTTTTGTTTTTTTGTGTTTTTCTTTTTGTTTGTTTGGTTTTTTTTTTTTTTTAGTCAGAGTTCTGAGTTCTTCACTTTGTTGTTAGTCATCCATTCACTACAAACCAGGATATCAGCTCTTTTCACTGACCAAGTTTACAACTTCATCAGGGATGTACTTGACCCTGTCCTCATGGCCTATGGCCTTTCAGGCTGCTTGGTTCCATGACTCCATGAATTTCCAGCCTCTCTCCAATTGTATCTTTTTAAGGTGGTAACAGGGAAACAGTCACCTAAATCTCTGTGTATTAACATCATCTAGTCTCTGCCCATGCACCCGTAGAGTTTTGCTCCCAAAATGATTGACTTGACCTGCTTCTTTTGTGTTGCCCAAGTGCTAAAACTTCTGATGCTCAGAGAGAAGAAACTCAACCCTTGCACAGTTCCCAGAGTGATAGTAACTAAATAAGAGCTAAAGATACAGGATTAAAATGAGATAAAGCCAGATCGAAGGAAGGAAAGTTTCAGTCAGAGTCAGTTTTCTTTAACCCTTTGTTTCCCTGCCAGGTCTTTCCCCAGATGTATTTTGCTGAACCGGGACCCAACTGGTGTTCTACTGCAACTCTGGCTTCTGCATCTTTACTATGGAATGTGGCTTCTATGAAATACCTCCACATCTGAACTGCAGAGAATTAAATCCAGAAACTTAGAAATTTAAAATGATCGTAATAATAAAATTTGAGGTTATTCTATGGCAGTAGTATAGTTAATTTTTGGTTTGAATACACAACTTTAAGATTTCCCTAAGAACTTGGAAATGCTAGCTAATACTGCTCACTGGCTTGCCGTTTCCTCACCCACACCTACCTCTTCAGTAAGGAACCTTTTGATTTGGACAATCCACAGCACTGCAGTCTACCTCTGCAGAATGCCTGGTACCACATGCACAGGACAGGTTTTGATGTCTGAATTTTAGTTTGAATGGTACGAAAGCAACTTATAAACAAGAGAGTTTTGCAATTAGTTAAAATAATAGGTAGAACCCGTTTTTAGCATCTGTAGTCTCAAGCACTACAAAACCTACACACACACACACACACACACACACACACACACACACACACAGAGAGAGAGAGAGAGAGAGAGAGAGAGAGAGAGAGAGAGAGAGAGAGAGAGAATATGTTAAATGCTAAATAATGCTTCTACCATTTCAAAGTGAAAAATAAGCCCCAAGGGACTTTGAAATGTAAGGGTCTGTTTGTTTTCATGAATATGATGAGCTTTGTGTCACATTCATGGACTCTCATGCAAAAATAAATTACTTAAAATAAATCTCAATAGACTTGTAATAATAGATTTGAACTCAGAAGAATGTCAAGTCTTAATTCTTTACTTTGCTGTCTTCTCTTCTATGATTTATTCACAGAGCAAACCAGAGAAATCTCACTGATCTTTTTCTTAAAGTAAGATCATCTGATGTATTTCTCAACGTATTTATATTTGAGACGTGCCCTTGTGGGAGGAAGAAGCGCTCTTAACCCTTTTTATTCTCCTCTCCACAGAAGTCTTGGACTTCAGAAAAGCATTGTTCTTCCTCAGTTGAATTATAAATAGCCATGGAATTTTCTACTTAGAAAATTACTGCGTGTCCTGATACAGGTTCAGAAACCAAATGTTTCCCCTGTTTTGTTTACAATCTCTAGTTCCTATCCTTGATGCTCATTACCTCCCCCCACAACACACACACACACACACACACACACACACACACACACACACACACACACACACACACACCAAATTCTAGTGCTGAAGTCAAAGCGGGCCACCCCCAGGGAATACCAGAACTCCATTTCTGAAATGCATTTGATTCTCTTTGGCTAATCTTGCAGTCTTTCCTGCTTCTCCTTTCTTCCCCCTACACTGCTGCGTGCTTTAATTTCACGTTCAGTCAGTAGTTTAAAAACTTTAGCTTCTAATAACTGGAAAAATGGTTATTTAAAGATAACCGCAGCTTGCTTTACATGCCAGGCTATCATATGCTCAGCGCTTTGAAGCTGCAAATTAATGACGAGCAGAAACAGTGACTATCTTTCAGAGGAAACTGACCTCTTTCTAATGGCACATCGCTAATGTCATCTGTCTACTGCATCTCATTATGTGAATTTCACGGAGTTGGAAAAAAAAAAGTATCTTAAGGCTGTGCACAAATAAAAAGGACCTTACAGTATTAGGCACTTTGAAAATTTTTGATCTCTCAAAATACCTTCCTTAGATACTGCTCCCCCTTTTTTGTGCACAGCACATTGCTTATGTCATCTATTCTCTGTGACTAATTATGTTAATTTTGTGCCATAAAAGTAACTGAAGGCTGTTGAGAATAAAAGCTTTGGAGTGGCCTTATTTCATAAACACCCTTTTGAACAGGCACATTCAGTCATATTTGCAGTAACAGAGAGGGTCTTGTGTGCTAAAAATACAACAAAGGCTCTTGAATCTGGCCATTTATTCCCACTTTATTAGGTAATTTATGAAAAAGTATGAAGGGAAGCCTTTTTGTTACTATAATTTGCATAAAGCTGGTGCCCCATTAATGAGATAACTTCCTGCCTTTTGTGTATGACCAGCTGGAAATAGAAACGGACGGGACTTTTCCTCAGCCCAATTACTTAACCTGCTGAGTTCAGAGTTGGAAAGTAAACAGGAGCCCTATTTGCCAAAGAACTTTTTATTCCTCTTTGGTTCTTCTAACTTGACTTAAAAAAAATGATTCAAAGATGAACAACAAATGTTAAAATTAACTAGATTTCACTAACACTTTATGCTATAATATACATCAGTATCTGAGAATATTGCATATTTCCTCATGTACCCTAAGTCGTATTATGCTTCCTCTTGCGTTGGGTGAAAAAAAGTAACATTTGGTGGTCTCTTTAAGTGTATAGAGACTATATAAATATGACAATTGGAAAAAACGGGTAACAAATTCTAGATTTAGTTTTTGAAGAGCCATCCGGACAAACACATCCACCAGTGATATACAATTCTCTAATGAAAGCTATTAAAATAATTTACAGGCACAGCAATATCTTATGCTACTAAAATGCTTTAATGATATGAAAGCTATCAGGTATGAAGCAGATTCTAAATAGAGCATAAGGTTGTCATATGGAAATGAAATTGTGTACATGTATAATAATGACAAGGACCAGGAGTGGATATAAGTTCATAACATTCACATATAAGCAGAGACATACATGCATACATTACTAGAAGAAAGCAAATCGAACCTTACAAATTGAATCAACAAGTAAGAAATTGCTACTTACATATGCAACATCATCTAGTTTAATCTTTGAAAACAATAGTTTTAGTAAATTTACCCATTACATTTTTTCTCTCCACCTTTTAGGGTCAAATCTATACAGCTCCAAAGATACGATTTCAAGTTTCTCAGTGGAAAATAAGAGATGGATAAAAAGTAAGAGATAAAGCTCAGCGCTTTCCTGGGACTCGGAAAGAAGTGAAATACATGGATGCTAGACTCAATGGACGTGAAAGTTAAGTTTTGGTCCTTCTGATGACATTAAAGAAATTATCTTATCATGGAAGCTGAATCACCATTGTTGGGTTATTTTGTTGTTGTTTTTGTTGTTTTGTTTTGTTTTTTTAATAATCTCTGTGGCATCTTGAATAAATTACAGTTACCACACTAATAGGACTGGTTGCAAACGCTTGGACTTTGGAATACATCACTATTGTACTGTGCTGGCATATGTCACTCCTGGGGACCCATTAGCTAATTTAAGATAAAGCTGAATCTTACTGCCGCTCTACATAGAATTTATTTTTTTATACAGTCTTGCAGTAGTTATCTACAAAGTATGTCTTCCTCGGTTGTCATTATTTCCACTCTTTGGTAATCCACATCTTATGCCTTTAGTGGGAATGAAGAATGCCCTATGGACGGTACCATCACATCAGAATGCCATATCTCACAAACTGCTAACCTGACATAGCTCGTATAACTTCTCATATACCCTAGAGCTCGTATAACTTCTCATATACCCTAGAAAACACGCTTAATGAAGAGGCTCTAGAGCTCAATGCCCTTTCCTGGGCAAATTTCTCTTCAGGTCTCAAGTTGTTTACATAATACAATTGAAAATTATAAATAGCTAAAACCTAGTACAAATAAATTCAATAAACACAAATTGCTTTGCTCTGTTACATATTGGATTTTAAGCTAAGTATCAATCTGGGATTAACTGACTATGGATAAAAACTAACAGATCCCATAGAATCTTCTATGAAATTTGCCAACGTATCAGTTAGTCTAAAAATACTAATTTTCCTTTCTTCTTTCTTTTTTTTAACTACCTACAGAGAGCAGTGCATCACACAAATAAATCATAGTTTCCAATTCATTTGCAATTGAACCTGTGACAAAGTTTGTCATTTGGATTTTCATACGGGTTACTCATTTTATCCACTGGGAGGGATATAGAGGAAGGAGCTAATGTAATGAAAAAAAACTTTCAGGAAAAAAGTAAAATTCTAACGCAAAGTTAGTTAAACTCAGTGGAGAAAGTAGCCAGGGCAGCAAGGTAAACACAGAGCTGAAACACTTAAATTTAATTATTTTGGATCTCTACTAACTTATGGTCCCTATAAAATATTCATATTTGATGACATTTTCCTGTATTCTGACTCATACACAGACCTGAAAATTAATTAATCTTGCAAGGTTTGAAATTATTGAGGAATTTTTATATTACTTAGATAACAGATATTCTTGGATTTTAGAATAATAATCGTGCAATAGCTTCGGGATTTATTAAGTAAGCCCATTTTAAAGCATAAAGATCTTATTAATATAAAGGCAACTATTTCTCCTCACTGTCACTTTTTCTAAATTCCATACAATCTCTTCCATAATAGCTGAGAAGAAAAGAAATCACTCAGCGCAAAGTTAAGACTCCGTAAAAAGCTACGCAGAAGCATCGGGAAGGATGCAGGGGGAGTGAGCGTCCACCGGTGCTTTCTACATTCCTACTGGAACTCCACAGCCTTTCCCCCTGCTCTTTTTTCCACCCTCCTTGTCGGTTACAAGTTATGATGTGTGGATGAAGGCTTTTTCCCATGCAGTAATGACTGTATACTGAGATTTCAAGGGGCTGTTCATGACAATCCCATTTTCTGTGTAATTTCATGGTTGTCTTCTTGAATGAAGATATTGGCTGCTCTGAGGCAGGGGGTCAGCCTCTCTTGCTCCCTTTCAGTATTGTTCCGGAGTATGTTTCCTTTCAGCTGATGAAAAGTAATTCATCATTTACACCCCTGAATTCTGCCAGCATTTTTTGAACAACTTTTCTTTCCCTGTGGTACCTAAGGCCCTTGAAAGAGATAAATAGGTTCAATACAGCACTAGGCCCGAGATCCTGGGAGCAGGTTAGGCCTCCGAGGCCCGGAGCTGCCCCTTTCTCATGATAGAGTTTGTCACCTTTCTACCTCAAGAAGTCAAATCCTGTCGACTCAGCCATCTTTCAGGCTCTCTGAAGTGGCTTTGGCACCCACTGGGGCATGTGAGCTTAAAATTGATTTTTTTTAAGATCTGTCAAGTTCCCTTAAGGGACAGAGTTGACAGCCAGCAGGCCTCAACTATCACAAAGCGTTCAATGTGTAAAAGACACCTAAGGAACTTCCTTTGAGGAGCCAAAGGGCTTCAGACTTTGTGACACATTGAGAGGGTGCTGCTGCTTAGAAACTGGCTTTTGGCAATAGGATTTTTCCTGCGGCTCTGCCATGTTGGGAAGTGCATTAAGGTACCTCTCTTCTCAGAGTAGAATACATTACCTATTATAAAAACAGGATATCCCATGAAAAAGATGCTAAACAGATCATCACATGGTTCTTTGACCCACAGAGCCTAACCCATCTGCCACTCGAAAATTAGTTAATGTGAATGCATGCTTTCAGAAGAAATCAAGTCCAAGGCTTTGAAACCTTAACCAACCTAAGTCACTATAACACCAGTCATTTGCCTTTTTACAAAGGACATCCACTCTTTAGAAATCTGAATATTGTGGAAACTGTTGAGAGATACATTTTCCCCCTCAACACAAAGTAAACAGAATCTGTGGTATCTCCCCAGGAGGATTGCTGTCACTGATGGAGTCCAGGTCCTCTTTGTAGAGAAGAAGCCACAAATACCCACTTGCTACTGTCTTTAGTCTATCAGTTCAAGAGACAGTAATCCAGTCTTTCATTTAGTTTTGTCTTCTTGTTTTATATATTCTCTGAGAAGTCAAAATAACAACAGCCAAACTTGTCTGTGTGGCTTGAAAAAACTAAGGAAACATTCTATTATTTCCGATATTGATTTTAAATGTTTCAGTGTGGCAAGCGCTTCTGCTTTTGTTGTTGTTCTAAGTCGAAAAGGCAACACATTGACCTCTTCCCACAGTGTAAGTGCTTTTCCTAAGGAAGCCCCCTCATGCTCTGCAAGCACAAGATCCCTTGGAAGATCAGAGATTCTTCAAAAGAATTCAGGAGACAGGTTTTCAAACTCATTTTCAATCTGTGTGGCTTGTAGGCTGTGAAACTTTCAACAGCACTATAAATACTGCATTTGTCTCTCCCCAGGCTGGATTTTGGCGACTGAAGGTGAAAGGTCACTTGTATAACCAGGTGTAGGTCTGAGTGAAATAATTCAGTGGCATTAATCTCTTTTTCAGGGTCCTGTTTTTCATGTGCTATTGTCAAACCTAACTGGGTTGCTGTCTGACTACAGCCACAGTTATCTGTCCCTTGTCATAGAGCAGCAGTTCCCAACTTGGTAAACTTAGGAACATTTTTTTACAGCTGTGGTGAGCTGAGACCATAAAATTAATTTTATTTCTTCTTCATAACTGTAATGTTGCTACAGTGATGTCTAACATAAACAAGTGTGTTCTCTGGGTTAGAGAGAGGGCTCAGCGGTTAAGAGCACTGACTGTTCTGCCAAAAGTCCTGAGTTCAATTCCCAGCAACCACATGGTGGCTCACAACCATCTGTAATGGATCCGATGACACTTCTGGTGTGTCTGAAGACAGCAACAGTGAACTCAATACATAAAATAAATAAATCTTTTTTAAAAATTTATATGTTCTGATGGTCTTAGATGATCCCTGTGGAAAGGTCTTGGACTCATCCGAAGGAGTGGTGGCTCACAAGTTGAGAACCTCTGTCATGGAACCTTTCTGTAGCAGAAGAGGCAACTTTTGTCTGACTTTTTCAAAGATAGGCTTGATGTGGAAAGCCGTGTGGTAGGAGCAAAAGAGATGAGGCTCTGGGGCCCTTGACTTAGCAAATTTTAAATCTTCTCTGAGAGAAAATTTCCTTGTACATTAAATGGATGTTTGTTTGTTTTTGCTTTGTCTTGTTTTGTTTTGTGTGGAAAAGACATATATTCATTAGAACATAAGCAACATAAGTCTTACACATCATTACTACTGTTGACCAAACATATCCTGAATCTTCACAGCCAATGTCACTGAAGCTTAGACTCTGGCTATTAGTTATAGACTTTGAGCAATTATTCTAAGACCAAAGGTACACACCAATTTCCAAAGTGAAAAGATTATAATCTGTAACCTGGGGTTAAGTCAATGCAGGCCTGACAGTTGCCAAGAGGTATCAGAATAGGAAAAGGAACACTGAGACGTTGTTCAAACATTAACTGAAAAGCTTATCAGTGCAAGTCGTTAGTCCAACAGGAACAGGTAATGAGAGTGAATGCTGCTCTTGTTTTGCTCTTCTTGCTAGACAGATGTAAGTAACTAGTTTCACCACGAATGTGTGACACATGCCTGGTCCTGTAAATGTTGCTCCATTTCAGTGAGGATTAAGGTGGTCATCTCTCCCCGTTTCACAGCTTTATAATCGTCTCTCACTTCTGAATTCCAACCTGAGCTTAGCATTATTGCCCTTGATTAACACGGAATATTAATTATTTATTATTTCCCCACAAAATATACTCCAGGCCAGGCACCATACCTACTTTTGCAGACAAAGAAATATTGAGGCAAACAGGAAGTCATTCAACTGCCAGTGACAAAATTAAGCTGCTGAGATTGAGAAGAAACAGAAATCTGTAAGATCAGAAGCCGCTGCATTTTTATCTCCTCGTTTCTTCTTGATAACCAGTAACTCACACGAGCTTTCTTGACAGGTTGCATCATTTTTCATCTCTCCACCATGTTTATAATATTTCCTCTTTGTAATTGTGCACATATGCACACTAAGGAAGAGAAAGGGGCTACTTTTGGAGTTTGGCTGTCCAGTGAATCTTGAAGCTCTCTGTTGCCATTTTCTCCTATTTTACCTGTCATGTAGATGTAGGGTTCTGTACTTCTCTAATTTCCTTCAAGTCTTTCCCAGCAAGAGAGCAATGGAGCAGGAGTACTGACCATAGAGGAACTGGGGGGTGGGGGGTGGAGGGTCCTAAGCAGAGTGCACTTTTTTGTTCCCCACAGCTGACCTGGAGTTTGTTGATCTCAGGCATTGACGTAATGAACGTTTGCTGCATGTAAGTAAGTGAGCCTTTCCCACCAAGGATTTGACAATTTAGAAATCTCGGTAAGAAGAGTTGACGCTGACATGGAAAACGGATGTGCCTACTCCACCTTCTTTCCACCTATCTGACAAGAATTCAGGAGAACCTTCATCTTTTGTTCCTATGAAATATGAATCTTTGTGTCAGCATACCTTCGGAGAGCACTGCAAAGAACTGCAGTCAGATGCTTGTTAGATTCTTGCTGTGGAAGTGTATGGAAAGGGTGAGAAGAAATAAATGTTTGGTCCGTCGTGAACATTTTTTCAGCCGTACTGTCTCTGATTAAGAAAAACTGCAAAACATTCAGGGCTACCCGTGGATGCGTCTCCTGTTCAGGGGGTTATCATATTACAGTCATTACGGCTGGGGATCACTTCCCTCCTTGGTCCATTATAACTGACCGTAATGTACCATAGAGGCTCTAGATGTTCTCTTCTTGACTGAGCCTGGAGAGTATCTATTTCACAGTATATTCCCCTTAAAGGGAGAGTCTAAAAATGGCAATAGCAGAGGCACTTATCTGTACATAAGCATCAAAGACAGAATGGGAGTAAATGATGCACTTCATAGAGTTGCGTTTCTTCCTCAATACAATTTGTTGCCTTAAAAAAAAAGAAGAACAAAAAGTTATTTGGCAAATTGACTCTACTGGCCTGAAAAAAGTTAATGTGTATTTTCCAGCAACAGACAGCAGGCAGTTTGTATGGGGAAGTCCTTTCTCTTCTTCAGAGCCACATCGGGAGATGTCTGAAATGGATCTTTAAGGGTTCTCAGGATAGGGTAGGAGGAGTTTTTCATATCAGGACTTAACTTTGTTAGCTTTGGGTGTTGCTATAGGGGTGACATTATACATTTTGCTCCCACAGTATCAACATGCCTTGAGGAACGATGTTCTATAGTTAAAAAAGAAAATAACCAGAACAAGGCTACCCTGTCTTTCAAGATGTTGTCAATATCTAATAATCAGCTTTCCTCTACATTTTATTTTCATTATTTAATATATTGCTTAAGGAGAGTTTTGCTGAGGTTGATGTCTTAAAATCATACAATTTATTTTATAATTTCAAATGGATAGTAATGCATCATAACATTTTAATCATAATTTTTCTCATAAACTCTCTCTGCATTATAATATTTGGAGAAACATGTTTTGCAATTTGGTACTCTTTCCAAAAAATTTTTCTGGCAGAAGTGCTAACAAGAACATCTATTTTCATAACTATATTTCTGTCTGTTTCAATAGCATATAGTTCTCAAAACGTACATGTTTACCAGAGTCTGAAGTACCACTGTACATGTTATTTCTTTTAGTTCATTACAGCTCGCACTCTATTTTCTTTTTATATCATGGAGCTACTATTTAACAACCATATATCACCCGTCTATTCTTATTTTCCTTAATTTTTATCCAAATGGTGTCAGTTAAAACACTCGTAGTTTTCCCCCATCGGCCCTCTAAATGGTTTTTACTTTCAGTAAACATATCCTTGCATTTTAAATCTGGAGTTGATCCCCTGACGCAAGCATAGTACTGCTATTTCAATAATATCATGCTTATCCACGATACTCACACATCATCAATAAGGCTTTGATGTAATAAATCCTTGATATAATATCATACTTATCCATGCTTTGAGATATAATCAAAAATGAAAGCAGAATCTTAAGATACAGAGGAAAATATATTACTTGCCAATTTTCCACAGTAACTTTTCATCATTACTCCAAAATTACTTTTTAATGCAAAGAGTAGTTTCAATCACATTGAGGCCCACATGATTCAGATACTATCATAATCACAATTAGATTACATTACTGCAATCACGAATGGAGATCATTAAGAGAAAGAATATAAATTGCTTTAGTTTTACAAGTACTGAGCTAGCAAAATTATAATTAATCTCCATTTATAATCTTTTCTTTCATAGAACTGCAAAGCATGCTACTTTTTTTTAGGCCATCAATACAAATTAGAACTAAGTAATAAAGCCCTAACTACTACGAATGTGCTGCTCACAATCGAACAGGCTTGCCTGGCGTGTATAGGATGCTTTGGAAACAAACAGCGCCTTGGAGGAGATTGCTCCAGTGCAGAAAGCACAACTATTACATGGTGCCTTGAGAGCAGAGTGCTGCAGAAACCAGCCTCTTGCTCATAGTAATCAGTCCGTGCATGTCAGTTCTTAAATGAGATGGTGTGACTCCTGTGAGCTGAAGTAATGACTTGGCAGTGACAGTAAATGCATCATTCTGTACATTCTGAGGGCTAAATAGAATTGGTATGATATAGCAAAACAAAAAAAAATACAAGAAATAAACACAGGGCACACAGCCCTTCAAAATAAAAATAATTACAATTATTCCCTGTAATTTTAAAAAATGAATTACATGTGGTTATATTTGGTGTTCCACGTCACTTTGAAATCATATATATGCCTTTTAACTGTTGCTCCTTAAAACGCATAAGAAATCATAGTATTTTATTGAGGAAAAACAGTGCAAAATGTAGACAGTATGTGATGTTATAAAGGTGGCCACTACACGTCTCATGTTGCTGTGTCCTAATAGTTCTAGGGCTCAGACAACTATTTTTTTTCCATTTTACAGTGCCTAGTAGGCCCAATTTGCTCATTGGAAGACATGACATGAATTAATTTGGTGCCATAACTTGACCAAAAGACTGGAAGAAGTTACTCATATTCCTTAGTCCCTTTTGACAGATATTTTATGTATGTGCAAGTTGATGGGTTTGGATATATTATAAGACTGTATGGTCCACACTACTGGTTCATAGACATAACCTTCCCCTTACACAGACAGCATCTTCATGAGTGGATGAAGCTCTTACAAGCTGCCCAACACATTTCAGTCCACACAGGGCATCTTGCAAGTGAATCAAATACCTTCCCTAATTTGATTAAAAGACATTATTCCCTTTATCAAGCTATCAGATGCATATACTAGTCCTTTCTAGCTACCATGAAGTCTCTATTTCTATGAGTTTATTAACTTTATTTCACATATTGGAACTCTCAGGCCTTTGTGTTCAGTGACTAATTTTACATAGAACTCCTACGTCATATGTGTTATAAAAATATGGTAAAATTTTATTTAAGGCTAATTTTACAGAGTATGCATGCCATATTTTCTTGAGCAATTCCTCTGTAGATGGGCTCCCTTATAACCTGCTGTAAACTTCTGTAATACAGTCTATAACTTGGCTGTTAAGAATGATACTTCAGTGAATGTGGGAATTCTGATTTCTCTTTAAGGCATGGTTCGATTTCACTTGTCTATACTGAGAATGGAGTTTGAAGATTCAAGAGAGCATCTACATAGTATTTTCCATGAGAATCATTCCAA
The DNA here is from genome assembly GCF_011064425.1 of Rattus rattus. Lineage (NCBI taxonomy): Eukaryota > Metazoa > Chordata > Mammalia > Rodentia > Muridae > Rattus > Rattus rattus. Next base: position 24,594,129 of record NC_046158.1, read on the forward strand.
CTCACATTTCCCTTGATACACATAAATTCCCATTTCTTCATAACCCTATGATTATTTATCCTTTGGTTTTTAGAAAATAGTCATCCTGAAAAATACAAAATGATAAAAGTTCGCTTTGTTTTATATCTCCCTGGTAATTGTGATTCATGGGGTCTTCTGGATACCTGCTGAATATATGAATTTTCAGAAAAAGTACCACTGACATCTTCTGCTCAGTTTTTAAGAACAGGTAACTTCTGCTTATATTACTGGGTTTTGCCAGTGTCTTATACATTTTAAACACTAACCATTTAATAAAATGGTTATTTAAAATATTCTAAAATTCCCCAAACTGGAGGTTTACTTTTCATTGTATTGATGGTATACACTGCAAGACAGGCACAATTTGATTTGAGGTAGCCCCACATGTATTTGCCCGGCTACAAATGTTTGTATCCAAGAGAATCATTGGCAGACATGTGTCAAGATTCCCTCAGTCTATTTTGTTTTTATTTTTGTTTTCCAATGTGACTTCTTATTCAAGTCTTTAATCTATTTGAACTAGTTTTTGTAGATGGTGAAATCGTCAAATTTCATTATTTTCCAACTGAGTATTCAATTCACCCAACACTATTCTATAGATATCATATTTGCATATATATGCAAGTATATTATATATTATATATAAATAATTGTATTAAAGATTATATAATTCCATGAGTATCCATTGATTTCTGAAATATCAATTCTGTTCCATTGGTGACTCTTCTAATGCCAGGACAGGAATCTTTTAATGGGCAGAACTATGTATTTTCATTTTTAATCTAGAAAATGTATATCAATACTTTTCTTTCCTTGATCTGGCTTGTTTCAGGCAGAAACCTTTCTAAAATTCATATGAATTTGAAGACTGAATTTATGCTTATGAAAATTCCATCGGAATTTCATGAATGAATGAATGAATGAATGAATGAATGAAAATAGCTTGGAGTCAGTACATCTCTAAGTTTTTTGTGCTGCATAAATATTTTAAAACTATTTTCTGACTCTAATCTATATTTTTTCTCTTTATGCCTCACTTTGTGTTGGTGTGCATGTGTGTGTGTGTGTCTGCATGGGTGCCCACATGTGTGCTTTTACGCATAAAACTATTTAAAGAATAAGAACACATAAATATAGGAGAGGATCATGGGAGAGTTTGAAGTTAGGAGTGGACATAGTCTAAGTACAGTGTTCATATATAAAATTATCAAAATTAAAATTGATGAATAATAAAATATCAATTGTCTCTTAAACTATCTTTAAATGTTGTGTGAAAGATATTTTGTTGTGCAAACTATTGAAGAAATAAATTTAGGAAAGAAGATGAAACCATGCACACTTAAAGCCATATTACTTAGTCTCAGGGAGTAGGGTGAAGAACTCTGGGATGGGGGAGAAGAAGAGAGAACAACATTTGAGATGTAAATAGAAAAAAATGATTGAGTGTAAAATAAAATAAAAATGAGAAAAAACTAAAAGAAAAGCAAGACTGCATTGATGATGGAAAGTGGCGAAGAAAAACATAAACTAAATCATTTCTTAGAGTAAACTGAGATGGCTGGGAACGTAAAATATCTATTGTGAGAGCTTGATCATGTGAGTTCAGATACTTGGCGCCCACATAAGGGCCATAAGCCATGTGTAAAGTTGACACTGCAATGGAGTGCTTCATGGGACAGACCTGGCCAATCTTGGGGACTGGCAACCATTCTCTCTCTCTCTGTCTCTGTCTCTCTCTCTCTCTCTCTCTCTCTCTCTCTCTCTCTCTCTCTCTCTCTCTCATTCAAATGCATTTTTGCTTATATGTATATAAATTTAGCAATGACTAATTGATATGGGGTTTATCCCCAGGGAATATTGGTTCACATCCATTCAAAAGTGATTAATTGCCCATAGGTGTTCAATGGGTATGGGCTTATGATATATTCTCCCATACAGTAGCATGCCAATGAGTACTGATGATCATTTACACACTGGCTAATCAATATGCAAACATAATGTTAATTTCACAAGTATAGCTTCCCTGTAATATCTAGAAGACAGAATCACATGGCAAATATTTTGAAATTATGCCTCTTATATTATTTTTCCATCACTCTCCCACATATTTCTTATCTTTAGGTTAGGGGTCATATTACAAATATGCCACTGGGGCATGAGCACCTAGAGTCAGTTGCTCTCTGCATTTTGAAAAATTTTGAATCTCTCTATATTTCATAAAGAAGATTCATTGATGAGAGCTGGGAGCCAAATTAATATGTGGGCCTAAGAATGTGTAATAGAAGGCTCTTAGGAGTTATCTTATCTAGTAAAGTGCTAGTAGTAGTTTATGTTCTAAGACCCAATATTTCATTAGTCTGCATTATAATTGACTATGCTTCCTGGAGCAGACATCATTTTCTTCCCGTTTAAGAAGCCTTAATTTTAACTCGAGAGCTGTGGTTACTTCCCAGACATGAGTGCCACTAGTGCACTTTAGGGATATTTTTTCACACTGGTCATTCTGTGGATCATAGGTGTCTCAGTTATATGTGGCTATGGATTCTCTTCTCCCTTGGCAGTATCCATAGCATCTTCTAGTATTATGGAAGCTACTTTTTCAGATCCAATCCATGAAAAGAGACTTTCAGATTCAACCAGTCTAGCTCAAGTTTTCTGAGTCCTGTGTCTGAAATACATGGTATATGATATCTTCAGAAACAGGGATCTATATTTAACCACTGGAACTCAAATAAGAGCAATAGCAAAGCCTGTACTGTTTGGGGAGACTCATGGACCCTTTTGATCAAAAAGATGAAAGGGTAATCCTGATGATTGTCGATGGGGTACTTGGTGGTGGTATATAGTTCTTGTGGGGAACATTGTCAGGTTAAATAGAATTTTTCAATTAATATATATCTATATACATGCATATATGTATTATATGTAATTTTAAATAAATATAAAATAGGATCATCTCTTAAGACTTTTCTTTTTCTTTTCATTAATTGAGCCTAAGTGTTTTTCACATACACTATATCCTGATTATATTTACTCTTTCCTCTACAAATCTCAATTTTGCCTACCTACAGATGGTTTCTGTCTTTCATTAAAAAAGATCAGGCACCTAAGAGATAACAGGCAGACATAACTAAATAAAATACATTAAGATGAAGCAAAACCTATCATATTGAAGCTGGATATGGCAGCTCAACAGGAGGAGAAGAATCCAGAGAACAGGCACAAAATTCAAAGACCCACTCTTTCTGATAGTCAGGAGTCCCACAAAAATATTAAACTGAGGATGGAACTAGAAAATATTATCCTGAGTGAGGTAATCACAAAAAAAACATACATGGTATGCGCTCACTGATAAATGGATATTAACCCGAAAGCTCAGATTACCCAAGATACAATCTACAGACAACATGAAGCTCAAGAAGAAGGATGGCCAAAGTGCAGATGCTTCAGTCCTTTTTAAAAGGTGGAACAAAAATATTCATAGGAGGGGATATGGAACAAAGTTTGGAGCAGAGACTGAAGGAATGACCATTCAGAGCCTGCCCCACTTCGGGATCCAGTCCATACACATACAGCCACCAAACTCAGACAATATCCTGATGTGAAGAAGGGCATGTGGACAGGAGTCTGATATAGCTGTCTCCTGAGGCTTTGTCAGAGCATGACAAATACAGAAGTGAATGCTAGCAGCAAACCATTGAACTGAGAACAGGGTTCCCGTCGGAGGAATTAGAGAAAGGATTGAAGGATCTGAGGTGCTTGCAACCCCATAAAAACAAAAATACCAACAGACTAGTACTCCCAGGGACTAAACCACTACCCAAAGCATACACATGGACAGACCCATGGCTCTAGCTGCATATGTAGCAGAGGACGGCCTTGTTGGGCACCAATGCTGGACCCTACCAGTGTAGGGGAATATCAGGGTGGGAAAGCAGGAAGGGTAGGTGGTTGGGGAGGTGGTTGGGGAGCCCTTATAGAAGAAGAGGAGGGACTTGGGATAGGGGGCTTATGGATGAGAAACCAGGAAAGGGAATAACATTTGAAATGTAAATAAATATCCAATAAAATATGTCCAATAAAAAGTAAGAAAAATATTAAGTTGAAAGCTATAATACATATTCAAAGGAGCTGTTTAGTACTCTAGAGGTGGGAGGAACTGGAGAATGAGCCTATAGTCAACCTTATTAAGAGCATCAGACAATTTATACTTCTGTAATGGTCTGTGATTCACTGAAGAGTGATGCCAAATGCTCAGAGAGTAGTCAAAATCCAAGAGCATCTGATTCTGCAGAAGTTCAGCATGCAGCAATCTACTATTCACCAAGATAGAGACATAGAGGTAAGCTCCAGGCTCAGATTAAAGCAGATTAGACTAATGCCAGGGAGGAGGAGTAACCTTTCTCTTGATTCATGTTCTCTAACTCTAGGAGTATGGCTGGGTATCTTTGGTATTGGTTAAGGCTCTATAGACTTTACAGGGGAAGCACAGAAACCATTGCTGATTCATCCTGACTGACAACTTATACCTAGGGCCAGATGACCAGGCAAGTTCTGATTTGCTGCCCTCAGGCTATGTTTTTTTTCAGAAACTGGCTTGCCCAGAATTGTCTAGTTCTGGGGAACAGAAACTTAGGCCTAGTCTTCAAAATTGCCAGTTTGGAGCCTGCCAGGGATTTAGTCTGTCTCAGTCCTTTCACTTCAAGAGTTAAGAAGAGTCATATGAGTAAAGTGTAAAATCACAAGGACAAACCACACATGGCAAACAAGTCACATTTCCATAGAGGCGTACTGGCAAATAGCAATAGACAGTTGTAATGAATAATTCTTTGATTTCTTTATTTTCTGTATATTCTATGAAATATATAGCTGGAAAAGATTCTATATAGACCATTGATTCATTCAGTTGATTTTCTTCTTTGCTGTATAGTTAATTGTTTACATAACTTACCAGGCAAATGGCTTATGTTTTCTTCTATCCTATCTCCTTTCAAACTTCTGGTTTTCCAATTGAGGTCATTTATCTACTTTAAATTGAAATAGGTGCTGGAGCACTATCAAGATAAAGGTCAATATAGATGATAGTGATAGAGATTCTAGATAGAGAAAAAGATAGAGATAAGATGATAGTAACAGAGATGATAGAGAGAAAAAGATAGAGATAGATGATAGTGATAGAGGTTATAGATAGAGAAAAAGTGATAAGATGATAGTGATAGAGATTATAGATAGAGAAAAAGAGATAGATAGTGATGAAGATATATAAAGATACCCACACACATATGAATGTGTTGTACATTTTTTGCATCTTTGTCAAATATCAGATAGCTGTAGTTATTTACATTTATGTATAGATCTTGGCTTTCTTCCACTGATATACAAATCTGTTTTGTTGCCAATACCATACTGTTTTTATTACTATAGTAATAATGTATCTTGAAAACTGTAATTCCTCAGCAATTTTTTCCTGTTGTGGATTTTTATGGCTAGCTGAATACCTTTGTGGTTCCCTACAAACTTTAGAATAATATTGTCTGTGTACAAGAATTTTGAAAAAACTTCTTTTATTTATATTTTTAGAATAATTTAATTAGTATTGGTTGCTGATCTTCATTGACGTTAGATAGGTAGAATTACATTCTAAATCCATCTGAAACTGTTATGTTTTACTTGGAAAGCATTTATTAGTGTTTCCATCTTATTATTGCTCTGTTAAAACTCTTGACCTCTTCTTAGTTTCTTTAATGGTTTGATGAATTTAAAAACTTTTACATTTCTCTTAGATTTTTAATTTTTTTTTCTTTTTTTTTTTTTTTTTTTTTTTTTCTCGGAGCTGGGGACCAAACCCAGGGCCTTGTACTTGCTAGGCAAGTGCTCTACCACTGAGCTAAATCCCCAACCCCAGATTTTTAAAATTTTAAGTATTCTTTTACTTCATTCTAAATGACGTGTATATGCTGTTTATACTTGATTCTTTTAATTTAGGTTATCTTTTTCTTTTGCTTAATTTACTCAAGAATGATTTTTTTTTGAATATCATAGTTTTTAAAGTCATGATTTTTATGCTTAAATATTTTTTAATATGTCCTCAAGGATTTCTTTTGTTCTGATTTTATTTTCGTTCATTTCTAGATATGCTTTTCCTTCTATTTCTTTCTCTCCCTTCCTTCTCTTTTTATCTTCTATTTAATCTTCATCTTTAATACAGTGTTATTTAATCTCATGAGTTTCTGAGACTACTAAAGGTGTCCTTGTAAAGGTAACTTTTATTTACCTGATGTATTTGTCAGTTCTGAGATTAACTGCCTCTGTCTGCTAACCTAGGCCTAGTCTTGGAAGCTGCTTGCCTCTAGACAATCTAATGTAGGCCTAGAATATTTTCAGTTTATCAGATTAACTGATGAATAAGATCACCATTTATTGTTCTTTCTGATCCTTGGGTGACTGGCTCAACTCAGCTGTTCTGGCTTAAAACTCCTTTCCACCTTAGTAGAAGCAATAGGGCTTCTCTCAGCGTCTACTGAACTGTTCTGCTTGGCTTCATAATAATTTTGGCAACATGTTCTAATCTTCTTGCTCCTTCTCATTCTCTTTATGCTCATTATGTCTTCACCTGTGTCTAGCTTGTGTTCTCTTTGCATCCTGTAACCAGGTAAAACTGCTTGTGCTTCTCTCTCTCTTCTCTCTCTCTCTCTCTCTCTCTCTCTCTCTCTCTCTCACCTTATCTAGCTTCCCATCAGTTCCCTTCTAGGGAGTTTCTGTCAAATCTTTGATTTACCACATTGGCTACCACTCAATGAAACTTCACTTTCAAACATTAGTGTTTGCTTCTACAAATTAACTTCACCTTCATTATTCGGAATTAAAGGTGTGTACTGAGGGCATGTCTGTATTCCATTCGGAGGGAAGAAAGGCATGTGTTAGGGGCTGAGCCACACCACAGCTAGAAACAATTTTTTTTTCAGTAAATAACACAATTTGGGGTTCACAGTGTGATCCAATATCTTGATACAACCTGGTTTTTTTTGTTTGTTTGTTTTTCTTTTGTTGGTGTGTTTGTTTTTGACAGAAAGATTCATGGACCTTTTTTCTGTACTTACTAAGTTTTGTTTTGTGCCCATTCTGTTTCCTTTTAAGAAAGAAATAGGCTACTGAATCGAATACATTTTCTTTCTGCTTAGGTGGAATTGTCTGTATATAGTTCTTTCTGAACTAATCCTATTTAGTTATGGTGTTTAACCTGTTAATATTTGCACTGTGGATATATTACTTTACGATCCCCTTAGATGTTGCGGTAAAAATTAAAAAAGTTGTGGAACTGCTTCCTGCACATAAGCTGGTGGTAGCTAGTTCCTGCTCCAACAGGCCATTGGAACGAGCTCTAATTTATCTCAGATTAGTATCTCTCCCAGCAGCTCTCTGCTAGCCTTGAACTCTCTGGTTCCAGCTACCCAGTAAAATCATGGTTCTTGAAGTCCACTAGCAGCTGGTCTATCGTGGCTCCCTGCCACCGATGGACTCTGCCCATACCCCCAGCAATCACCCCCTGGTAGTTAAAGTACAAATGCCCAACTACCCTGTAAAATCAAGAATCAACAAACTCTAACTCAACAATTAGATGTAAGTGTTAAATTCTCAAACCACAATACAACCATATAATATCTTCTGATCCAGTTGATAAAATATAATTTGCCCATCTAGACAACACAAAATCCATCCCTTAAGAATAGTCATAACAACCTGTAATATGTGCAGAGAGGAATCTTTAACATACGCTGCCGCCATGTTCTCTTAGCTTCCTCCTCTTCCTTGCTCTGGCCTACTCTGCCTCTCTAAAACTTTTCTCCCGCCCAACCTTCCTTCTCATTCAATGACAGGTCCTTCACCTGCATAATGACATCAACCTACACTTACATAAAAGATTTTGCTAAGATACCTGGTGAGAGTCCAACTAAAACTTCCTTATATTTAATATTCATTTGTCTTAGAGTTTCACTCAATCTTTTCTCGTTAATTCACAAATTTTTCAAGTTGGCTGTGGGAGCTTTTACTGGCATCTTTTAATTAATAATTTTATTGTTTAATGATAATTTTGTTTTCAAATGACTTCTATATGACAACACATTTTCTTCCTGTTAGTATTATTTTTATATATTACATGTTAGTGTTGATGTGCTCATTTCTTGCTAAGAAGATTCAGTATTATTAAATTAATTAGTGATTCTGAATAAATTAATTGTTTAAACAAACACACATGTAAACATAAATGTAGTTTTATTTCCTAAGACGAAGGAATGAGATGGAAGTTATACCCATGCTGTACATACACATGGCTTCGGACAAGCTCCATGCATTTTTGACTAACTATCCATATGCTTAGGCCTGCAAACTTCTAGCATCTGTATGATTTAATATTCTACAAGTTTGGACCTTGAATGTATCACTTTCCAGCCTCCATCTGCTAACTAAAGCCTAGGTTATTTTAGCTTCTGAGACTTACTGCTGGATAAATTTAACCATTTTAGCTCTACCTGAACTCTGGCTGGTTGGTTCAATTCAGTTTTCTGGCTTAAAATCCACTCTTAGCTGACTGACTCAAATTTGCTTCTCTCAACTTCTGACTGAATTGCTCTGCTTGGAAAGACTGCCTCTGAATTTCAAGAGCTGAACTTCTGTAAACTCAACTGAACGGAACTGAATTCCACTGTACTAAACTGAACTGAACCTAAGTAGTCTTTCTGTCTCTTCCTCATTGCTAGTTAAAGTAGTCCCTCTTCCTGTCTCTTCTTGTGAGAATTGGTCATATTCTGTCAAATCAGTTTTTAATTTTTCCTGGAATTAGACATCATTGTTTTGAATTAAAGGTGCACACTACAGTCTTGTCTCTATTCTGGCCAAAGGGACTAAAGGTATGCATTAAAGCCAGACAGATTAAAGGTGTGTGTGGAATATTTGCATTCCAACCAGATCATATCTTTTGGATGTGATCCCTTGCCAGAGAGAGAGAGAGAGAGACAGAGAGAGAGAGAGAGAGAGAGAGAGAGAGAGAGAGAGAGAGAGAGAAACACACACGCACACACACACACAAGTACACACATGTACAAGTGTGCACACGCACAAGTGTGCACATACACATATACACCTTTGGGCTAATTACTGAAAGGCAGGCTAAATTACTCTTGTCACTGTGTGCTGATTTCCTCCAACAGCAGCCATTGTCAGTAGCTCTTCTCCTTGAAGTTGGAGCTTTGTGTGCTTTCCTTCATCCATAATTTTGTTGTCATTGTACAAGTCCTCTATAGACAACCGTATGGTTGAGATTTTACAAATTGAATTTGCTTGTCATATATACAAATCATTATATCACAAGGAGCTGTCTTGATCTTTACAATATTGCTGTTAGGTGATATTCCCTATGTAGACTTTATATTGTTCCTGTCTCCTTTGGCTCTGTCCTTCCTTTGGTCTGCATTTTGACTAGTGAATTTATGTAATAATCACTGCCTGCTGTAAAACTAACCATTTTTGATGAGATATGAGCTTTATTTATTTATGGCTATTGAGACTGCAGTGCAAAATTGTATTGGTTTAAGAACTTCCACTACATTCTGTCAGTAAGGAGCTACCTTTACAATAGCAACTATAATTTCCTGACTATTGAAGAGGCCTGCAATCAAGTTTGGTGGCTGATATTTACCCCTATCATGTAAGTGCTACTATTGCACTTTTACCAATACCTTCTGTTCTGATTGTTATAGCACTCCATACACATATCATCTAGAAATAGCATATGATGGTTTTTCTCTCTTGCTAGTTTTCATAATTCCTCTCAGTAACATGCTAATTTGTAACATCAATACAAGGATATGGGGTGAATTAAAAAATTAATTTATTACTTATTTAAAACATCAGTTTCTTAAAATAAATAATCCTATTTTAACATAAAATTTAGTGAAACAAATAGTGTTTAATGATACTTAATTCAATAGACATTGTAGATGGCATTATAGTAGGAAATATGCAGATAATCAGAGCTAAAATAATTCAAATATTCATATACAATTTTTTGCTTATTTCATCTAACAGTCATATATATTTTTAGCCATATATTTCTCTCTCTCTCTCTCTCTCTCTCTCACACACACACACACACACATATATATATATATATATATATATATGAGGCATGCAAAGACAAAATATAGTGACTTGTGAAATTTCTGTAGGAAAATGTGTAAAGCTTAAGATAGTATTCTAAGTAATACTAAAATACTTAAGACAATATGATTTAACAGTCAATAAAACTAAAAAGTAAAGAGTATAAGAAAAATTATAGCTTTTGTAAAAAATTAAATGTCATCATTAGTTGGTTAGGTTATAAAAATTAATCTAAAATATGGTAGCAGTAGAATAAAGTTTCAAATTACAGAAATATTAAATTTTTACATATCTAATAGAGAACTCATGGTTCATGCCCAACATAAAATCAAACAGAAGTTATTTTTCTTGAATCACTGTGAAAATTTTAGAACATAATTCCTTGATACACATTTCTCTCAACAATGTGCATAATTTTACCATATTTACGAACTACCATAGGGTCAGTTATTATGCTTCAGTAAGAATCACTTTTATTTAGAGTCAAAATACCTGTACATTATTTAACTCTCAAAGATAAAAGATATTGACATTGTTAAAATTTAAATTACTGGAAAATTTTAGTTTATAATCTCAATTAATATAGAATTAAAATGACTGTATTAGTTTAAATATAATGATGATTTATATTTATATTATATAAATAATTTGAAGGCCTCAGTTTATTCACTTGTTATGTGTACATGCATACATATTCATATGTATATTAGTATAAAATATACAAATGTATATAATGCAGAATGTTATTTATTAAGAAATTCAAGGCACGCAAGATGGTGTCTATTTATTCCTCAATATTCTATTTCTAACATTTTAATTCTCTTACTTTAAGCAGATGCTGAGAATTCTAAGATGAAAAAGTGTCTGTCCTTTTCCTTAAGGGAAAAGGCCATTAGACAGCACATTCAACTATATGTTTCTGCCACTGGATATGACAGAATAAGAGGAAAAAGGGCGCCAATTTTATCTGAGATGTTTACACTCTTCTGTCAATGTTGTAGAAGATTATTTTCATCTTAATCTATACAGTGCTTAATTTTCAAATCCTGTTAAAAAGAATATCTCTTCTTAATTAGTTTAGGAGTTATGGTAGATTATCCACTGAAAGATTAATGGCATGCTTTCTAGTGAAGTATTGTAAACCATAAGTTTAAAGTTGGACCAGATGCATTTTAGCCCTGAAAACTCATTAGCCATCTGACCCATTTGCACATATGGCAACAAAGTGAAGAATGTATGCAGTCAAACACACACAAACACTTCATCATCGCAGGGCAGCTTCGTCTTAAGGCATGCCAGTAATATTTCTACTTGCAATAGCTACAAATATCACAGGAAGAGAGGTTTCAAACAGGGAACATGTAAATTTACACTGATTGGCAGAAAAGAAGATGGTGGTCTCTAGTCTACATCTATTATAAAGTTCAGCATCCATTTCTCTAACTCTCAGGTTTAAACAAACCTTTAGGCTAAAAACACAAAATCTCATCTTAACAGTGGACATTATTTTTTCTGCTGGTGAGGTCACTGGCAATTATTTTATATGCAAACTGTTTTGTGGCCCCAAAGTCTTGTTCTCAGTTATTTTTAAATGACTATTCTCTTCATCAGGAAGATCTCAGAGCCTAGCCATATTTTAGATCACCTCCTCAATTGTCACTGTATAAAAGTGCCATCACTATCAAAATAAGCAATATGTGCAAGGATTCCCCTAAATGAAGATGTCCACTGGCTTCAAGGAACTTGAATGGGTGCTAGGGTTCAGATGGGAGCATTAGGCCATTGTGTGCATACAGCTAGCATAGGGTTGAAAGTGTCTTATGCTGTGGAGAAAGTTTTAAGCTGTACATGATGACACTGGAGATTCTCACATTGAGAACCTGCATAGTAGGCACAAGAACTCAACTTCAGTATTACACACACACACACACACACACACACACACACACACACAACACACATTCACACATATACACATATACACACACACACACACACACACACACACACACACACACACACAAACACACATACACACATACACACACACACACACACACACACACACACATACACACACACACACACACAAAAAAAAAAGACACATTAGAGGGAGTCTAATACTTGTGGACCTTAAATAATTCAAGGATCTATATACTTATTTTACATTTACTTTTTAAAATACATATTTCTCTATAATTATAAAATTAAATGTATTAAAGAATTCAAAGAGAAAACTAGTGCATTAGGAATCTAAAAAGCTTGACAGCTTTTGATTTAATATTTTAGTTTAAAGTGATCTACTGTAAATATTCTCCTCAAAAGAGTTAGATATTTAATATTTTTGTGCTTTTAAAATTAATTTTTGGTAACAGCCAGTGTCCCAGGTAGGACCATATGTAAGTGAAATATGATTATTAGCTTTGTTATATAATTTATTTTAAAACAAATTTGACTCTTAAGATGTTGGCATTTATGTTGATAATGTTCACATCAGTAATGGGACATTTCTTTGCACAACTATGACTAATTCTTTATTGAAACATCAACTGTCATAAAGAAAAGTTGATATGGCAAAAGTCAGAGTGATCTAGTCAAAGTGGCTAGGCAGAATGTTCAGAGACAGGATCCATAAAAGTCTCAGGATGTGGCACACCTCCCTGCTTTCAATGCTGGCTATTTAGCTCACCAGGCATGAGAGTTGACAAAGATAGACAGAGAGTAGCACATGAGTAGTGGACACAGATGGGGCTAGAGATAGGATAGGTATGAGAAAATGATGCAGTGGACAGGGATCATGTCCTTGTGGAGTAGAGCCAGTGGTGCAGTGTATAACAACTGGGAGTTCAAGCATGCTCTAACCCATGTCCTGAACATGCTGCCCAACTGGTGGGCAGTGCTGACTCCAAGCAATGAAAGGATGTTAAAGATAGAGAACTATAGGCATGATTTTTTTCTCAAGCTACTTAATAAGAGTTTAACCTCTCCTCTAGCCTATCACCCATCATAGATAATAGAAAAGTTATTAGGACATGGGGGAAGTAGACCTGTTTAGGAGTCATTGTTTGGGGATGGATGAGTCCAATATTCATTGTCAGAATGTCAACAGTCCAGTCCTCTAACAAAACACTAACATGAATCAGCAGTGGCAGTTCAGTCCATTCAACAATCACCACTCATAAATCAGCATCTGGAGACCAGTCCACTCAGCAGATCCCACACAAGAATCAGCGAGGGCAGTTCAATCCAGAGGAAGCTGAGAGGTTCACCAACCAGCTTGACTCTACTGAGAAAGGGGGCAAGAAGCCTCATGAGAAGTTTTTGCTGAGCTTCTCTCTACGACGTCACCACAAGTGAAGCTCAACAACACAATGTAGGCAAACCAATGCATGAGCGCTGTGAGCAAAGAATAGCCAGTCAGAGCAAAGGGAACCAAGTCTTGAGTTCCCATTGTGTGTGGGTCATATTTATATTCTTTCTAAACATCCTATCACCTCTGTCTGCTTCAGAGAAACATTCATGTGTCGGCTTTAACAACACATCCTTTCACCTGTGTGCCCCAGCTAAACATCATCTGACATAACTGACTTTTCAAAGAATCCAGAGGTTTCCACTTCAGAGAACAATTCATTTTCTGGACTGGCCATCCTAGAAAGACCTGCATGGTCCACGCTGCCCTCAGAGGCTATATTGGTGTCCTTGGTCAGTGCTACAACCAGGAGACATGCTGGGTTCCATGGTCAGTGCTGCTGCCAGAAGCTGTGTTGGTATCTGTGGTTTGCTCCTAGTGGAAGCCAAGATGATGTCAATGAACCTTGTTGCCAATAGAGGCCATATTGGTGTTTGTGGTCTGTGCACCTACCTGAAACCATATTGATGTTTGTGGTCCATTGCTGGAGGACAAATATATGTTCATGGCCTGGGCTGTGGCCTGAGGCCATGTGTAAAAGTAACTTTTATTTACCTGATGTAATTGTCATCCCAGAGGCAGTAATTTATTTTCTTGAGCAGTGAGCTCAGTAAATTCATCCTCTCTAGCTCTTTGTTGCTGGTTCAATTGAGTTGTTCTTGACCAAAATCTTCTACAAGATGACTAATTCAATCTTACCTTTCTTAGCTTTTCACTGAATTTCTCTACTTGACCCCAACGTAACTCTGGCAATCTGTCCTAATCTGGCTCCTTGTCATTCTCTGACTCATTCTGTCTTCACCTGTGTCTAGCTTCTTCTCTCTGTAACCTGTCCCTGTAAAACTGTTCCTGCAAAAACTCCCTGTCAGGAACTCTACTCCCCTCACTGCCACTCAACTAACTGAGTCAACCAAACTGATCGACTAGAACTCAGAGACCTGAATATCTCTGTCTTCAGAGAGCTGGGATAAAAAGATGTGTACCCTCACGCCTGAACCTACACTTTTCTTTACCTGAACCTTGCTCTGCACTCGGGTGGCTTTGTACTCAGAGATTTGCTTGCCTCTGTCTCCTAGGATTCTATTTTTCTGTATTCTAAGTAAGACAAACTTTGAATGTCTTTGGATGTTATCCCTTGGCAGAACAGCCATGTTGCTGGATTAAAATTCCTCTACGCCATGTTAGTGTCTGTGGTCCCTGCTGCCATAGAAGCTGTATCTAAATCTGTGCTCTTGTAGGAGGCAATGTTGATGTCTATTGTCTTGGTTACCACCAAAGGCCTTTTGGATATCCATTGTCTGTGCTTCCACCTAATGCCAGATGTCTGTAGTCCTCCTGAGGCAAGGGCAAAAAGCTCTGTTGATGTCTGTGCTTGATCCTACCACCAGAGACCATGCTGTATGCTGTAGTCCATGGTCTGTGCTGTTACCAGAAACAAGGTGGAAATCCATGATCTCTTCTGCTAACTGTAAAGGACAATCTTGGTTTGCAGTGGTATTGCTAACTTCAGACTCATAGTAGCGAATGAGAGACATAGAAAGCTTCTGTGACACCCCCTGTCCCTGTAAAAAAGGACAGTCTAGAAAGAAGCCATTGAAAAGAATTCTTCAAAATAATGATAGGGATGCTGAAGTATAGCTTTCCACAATTTATGGGTTCTGGCTGGGGTAAGGATGAAGAAGGATTCAGTTTTCTGTAAGGGGCTGACCTTGGGAGTTTGACCATGCTCCAGTGAGTACATGGGCAACACAAATTGAATTTGGCATACTATTTTTTCTTTTCTTTTTTCTTCTTCTTTTTTTGAGAAGAATCGTAACAGTAGTAGAGCATGGACTTGGGAGGACTGGGAAGAAAATGTGATCATGGTGCATTATGTGAAATTCCCAAAAAAATCAGTAAAAATACAATGTTGAGAAAAACTATAAAAGTAAAAGAAAGTGATGGTAAGATAGCTGGCCTGATCTCCGCAGAGTTTCATATGATCACAGGTACAGATGGCTTCGACAATGCTCAGGAACTGACAAAAGGAAGAGTTATTTTCTCTCTATAAATCTGAATAAATAAATGGTAATTTGACTTGCTATCTTTTCTACTTTTCAAATGTAATGAATAGGACTGATGATAATTACTAAGTTTCATATTATAAACCCAAAGTTGCTTACATGGTTTTAATAAAAACCTGAGATATTATCTCCCTTTTTATATGGTTTTTTTAGGGTAAGAATTATTTATTTGCTGATTATGAGTGTTTATTCTTACAGAAGATCTGAAAAGAGTGGAGAAAGTTCTTGAAATAAAATGACCGAGAGGAAGGAATACAGCACAGAATACAAAAGAAAAACTCATAGCTGTTTATGCTTTAAATATAACTTACATACTTTCTTTTTCTTTTCTTTTTTTTTTTCTTTTTTTTTTTTTTGGGCTGGGGACTGAACCCAGGGCCTTGCGTTTGCTAGGCAAGCGCTCTACCACTGAGCTAAATCCCCAACCCCACTTACATACTTTCATATAAATTTATTTCCTCTAATTTCTCTCCTTATACAGAGAATAATAAACGGTGGAAATTTACCAAATATCGAGTGAAAGAATTATAAAATTTGTATTATGTAATACAAATGCATGCATGTAGCATCATTTAATTAAACAATTATTTAGACATTTTAACTAGTATTCTATTTACACTACATACATTATACAAATGATTCATATTATAGAATGTTTACTTACAAGTAAAATTCTACTTTATTTTATATTATTTATTGATATTAGATTATAATTTTGTTTCCCCTTCCATTAATTCATTATAAACTTTTTCATATACATCTCGATATTTTTCAATTTCAGTACCTTTCTTCCTTGTTAATTGTTGGTTTACAAACTCTCATGTAAAAACTGATAGCTATAGATATATAGATATATCAATAAATAGATAGATAAATAGATAGATTGTATAAACTGCTAGGTATGTATAATTCTACCTGTGTGTATGTTTCCATTTGGTATAAACTAAGTCAAAAGCTCAAGTCACTTTGCAGGTCAACCATTTCTCTAATTACTGTTACTGCAATAGCAACTTACTACAAAACAACATAGGAGACAAAGCATAGATTTGGCTTAAAATTCTAGGTTGTAGCCCATCACTTTTATAACATCAGGGTAGGCTCTCAAGCATATCCAGTTTGCTTGCCTATTGCTTTGAGTTGGACTAGCATTCTCTACTACAGTCACCCAGAGACCATGCCTACAGGCCTAATGATACAGGTATTCGTGCATTAATAAATTTAGGTTGAGTCAATTGATGGTAAAAGTAAATAGAACAAATGTTTTCTTAAATATTTTCTACAATAAAGTAAAATTAATAAGTGCAAATGAAAGAGAGATAATATTAGAAGGAGAATAAGGGAAAGTTCAGAAGATATCAAATTCCAGTCAATATATTCTATAGATTTACCTAAGAAATAGTTTGATCATAACCATCTTGAGGTCAGTGCCATCCAATACAAACTTAGTGCTTTAATTTTTAATATCATTTATTAAGAGGAAAATTAGCTATTTAGTGCAATTTTTATTAAGAAAAAATGGACAAATAGAACAAAAATAACAGAAGTGATTAAATTATCAGAAATCACCTTTCATATAATCAAATAATCTTAGCATTTAGCACCCTGATATTAAATTCAAGGATGTAGCCCATGCAAAAAGGCAGCTGTGTCATTTCTTTATTTCAGTTTTAAGAAAATCATTCATTGACTGTTTTCCTCACCATTTCAGCTAGATTGGCTGGCCAGCAAGTATCTATAAAGAAACAGAATTGTCAGATGATTTCAGGCATACCTCAGGTGATCTGCCATTTCTCTTCTCTATATAAAATCCAGAGGTGTTCAATTGGAGAAATTATGTCTGTAGGTCATGATTGGACCTACTAGTTGCAAGTGCCTAATGGCAGTCAATACTGAGGCATCAAGGGTAAGATAGGGGTATTTACTGTAGTGCACAGCATAGACAATGTAACTATTAGAATGTTCTCACTTATGTAGAATATTGTCATCAGTTCATTAACCAGAATGTTTCCAAAAGTAAACTATTTATAATATGACTGTGTTATTGCTTGATATTATAGTAGAAAATTTCCAGAGCAAATTATTTAAAGGCTGATTTAAATCATAACAAAGGAAAATGATAGTCTCTGAACTAATATCCAGATGAGTTAGTTATCAGACACAGAACCACTTGAATGAAAAAGAGAACCAGTCTTCTTGATGCAGGCCCTGGTTGTATAATGCTGAAAATTTTGACTAATGACTTTTGACTAGGGTAACAAACAACTTGTTTGGGACAAGGAGATAATCAGACTTTCCAGGGCTTAATAGAGACTGGCTTTGACTGGATATTGTTTCTAGAAATACCCAAGCAAACTTACAGGCCTCCAGGTAAGAGTCTCATGGTGGTCAAATGAACAGACCAGGCAAGGTAGAAGGCATGTTGTGATTTACACACACACACACACACACACACACACACACACACACACACACATATATATATGCAGAATCTCCACATTCTTTCTAAGACCTACAGAGTGGGATCTAATGTGTTTGGAAACAGTGGAATTCACAATGCATGGCATGCATGTCTCTACTAGCAAATACAATGCAAACAAACCAAACAAGCAAAAGAAAAATACAACACTAATGAGCCAATATCAAAATCTGGAGACATGAATTACTGCTCTAATCAAGGAATAAAGTATTCAGAGGTTATTGTTCTTGACTTAACCCTTTTTAACACTCCTACTGGGCTTCTCCATTAGAACAAATGGTTGGTTAGAGAAAGGTTGTCAATTACAAGAAACTTACTCTACTAGTGAATTTGGTTGTGCATTGTTGCCTCAGATGTGGTTTTCTTCCCTTTGTAAATTAGCACATTTCCTAGAACCTGGTGCACAGGTATTGACTTTGCACAATTTTTATCTCCACAAATCTTCTTGTTTCCTTTGTGTTGCTGTGACAAATTCCATGGCATAGAGAAACATAAAAGAGAAAAGGTATGTTTGTACAGAGGTCCAGTCTCTGTGTGAGGTGGATCCTGAGAAAGAGGTGGATGGGAGCAGCCATGATTCATTAATGACTCAGAGTCAGGATTTAAGTACTCTCTGTTTGCCTGGGGATTCTCTTCATTCTTCCATATCCTTTTTTTCCTTTTCTTCTCATTCTTTTGCCTTTCTTCCTTTTCATTCTTTTGCCTTCTTCCTTCTCATTCTTTTTGCCTCCTTCCTTTTCATGATTTTTTCTTCTCGCTGCTAGAAAGCCTGAACCCAGTCTTTTATTTACTAAAGCTGCATCATCAACTCATTAAATATTGTAAATATTTTTTTTGAAATCTTTACATTTACATAAATTTTACAATATCTGGATCATTATTCTCAACCCCTGCTTCCTTAAAACAGAAACTAAACACAAAACAAAAGCACATTTTCTTAGATATTTTACACAGCCTGTCCTTCATGAGTCTCTGGGCACATCTCTTGCGGTTTCCTAGTACTATAGGTAGCAGTCTTTAGCGATTACTCCATGTAAGAGTAGAAAGGTGACAAGAATACTAGGGTTAAAATGATTTCTTACAAAGTTTTAAAATTTATACCAGTAAACCATCTACCTCTCTTTAATATTTCTCTAGGAATTGTCACCTTCAACCCTTTAAGTAGCAAGGAACACAAAGTCCTAAGTTTTTATATGCTTATATATTATCTTTTATTTCTCTAATTTCTCCTCATCCCAGGATTTTAATTAAAAATTATTTGTTATTTATGTTTCTTGGATATTTTATGCATTTATATCAAATGTTATCTCTTTTCCCCACTCTCCCATACTGCCTCTCTCCTCTCCCTGCTTTTAGGAGGACGCTCCCACTCCCACCTACCCACTCTAACCTCAAAGCCCTGGCATTACCCTACATTGGGGAAAGGAGCCTTCACAGGATCAATGGCTTCTTCTCCTATTGATGCTGGACAATGCTAGTCTCTATTACATATGTGGCTGGAGTCATGGGTCCCTTCACATGTACACATTGATTGGGGCTTTAGTCCTTAGGAGCTCTGATAGGGTCTGGTTGGTTGAAATTGTTGGAGTTACAAACCCCTTCAGCTCCTTCAGTTCTCAAAAAGGTTAACAAGCCAAAAATACCTACATTTCTATATTTCTAAATAATGTATAAGTCTTTCTCCTGTAAGATAAACCTATCCATCATTTGCTTGCTTTTTGTATATTCCTTCTTTTCCGAGTTATGCCTTGTCTTCTTGAGTCCACTTCCACTCACTTATCTTTGAGGTCTCCAAGTTCATCCTAGCTAATGTAGCAGTCATTGGACAAGAGGGTCCAATTACCTCCTTATAATTCCAAATTCAGGACTTACAATGAACTGTTTCTACAAAGAACTATGTAGGCTTTTATGCCCTGTGTGGTTATGTTGTCTAGATCCTTTCCCATGTCCCTAAAGGCCAAGCAGAAGGTTTGTTCCTCGTCCTCCATAGCCTGATGACAACCTCCATTCCTCATTCCTAAGAACAATATCTATTTCATTTATCAGGGCATGATTAGTTCTGAGAAATGGGGGTTGAATATTCCCCAGAAAGAGAGATTGAAAGTAAAATACAAAAGAGAGCAGATCAGATTCAGAAGAGCAGTCATCAGCACACTTGGGGATCATGGGAATCAACATCCTGGTAATGTTCTATGGGCAGTAGCAGTGTCACACCTTCCCTTACACAGCCATGCTGGACCTGGCATATTTGTCTTGTATTGGAAGTCATATTCAATCAGTGAGAAAATTCAAGGATAGAATTCAAGCAGGAACTCAATCACAAACCATGAACAACTGTTTTGTGTTTGGGGTGGTTGTTTGTTTGTTTGTTTTCTGCTTGGTCATACTCATACTTAGTAAGCCTTCATATAGATTCCAGCAAAAATTCTCCAGGGAATTCAGACATCACAGTGGGCTGGGATATCATACATCATTAAGGAACAAGATAACACCCAAAGACTTACCCAGAGGCCAATTGATGCTGCTCTTCTTAGATGACTCTAGGCTGTATCAAGATGATATTTAAAAGTAACTAGAACATTGCCTTTCTATAAAAGCCACCAGAGACAGTTTGCTTTTGGAAAAGCCAGCAGTACATTTTATGGTTCTACTTATATACTTAAATACTAGTATATTAATTCTAAGAGTAGTGGCCTTACTTAATTCACAGGCGTCTTGATCTTTTGTCTCTACAAAAGCATGTTATATTGGACCACTTTGTGGATAACATTATTGTGACTGAACTCAGCAAAAGTAGTGATATTTCTAGGCAATATATAAATGTACAGGTAATATAAAATAAATCTATGCAGGATTCAAGGTATTTCTACCCAAGTAGAATTTACAGGAGTCTCCTGGTATGAGGTATGTAGATATATTGATACTACTTTTAAGATGAAGAAATAGTTGTTGTATTTGGACCTTCTTTCCACCAAAGATGAAGCACGACATGTAGCAGGTCTATTTGTATTTTTAGAGAGCGTTTCTCACTTGGGCATATTACTTTAGTTCATCTACCAAATTACTTAGAAAAATGCTTACTTTGATGGTTCCTAGAACAAGAGAAATCACCACATCAGGTATAAGATCCTTTGTGGACTACTTTGCCATTTGGGTTATATGCTCCAACTGTTTCAATGGCACTTGTGATGTCAGTGGCAGACAGAAATACTGTTTTAAGCCTTTGATAAATCCCCATCGGCAAATCACAACATAGACAATTTGCAGTTTTGAAGAAGGCCTTGGGGATATCTGAGGATCACTAATCTTTCACTGAAATACAGTTTGTGACTTGCTTCTGAGCCTTACTAGAAACCGAATTCTTCTCAATGGGCCACCAAATGAACATGAAACCTGAGTTGCCCATCAAGACATGTATTATTTGATTTACCAAACCATGAAGCTGATTTGCATAGCAGTAATCCATCATCAAATTAATGGGGCTCTTAAATATTGAGGCCTAGAGAATATTAAAGGAACAAATCATTTCATAGGAAATACAAATATATTATTCTTATTTCTTTTTCTTTTATTATCATTTCTTTCTTTGAGCATCAACATCATAATTTGTGTTCTATCATTATTTGGCCTAGGAAAAGAACACCAGGACCAATTTATAGATGGTCCCTTGTACTATGTAGATATCACTAAGAAATAGTCAGATATATTTTTTCAACCCCTTCTCTGAAAAACCCAAAAGGATAAAGGTAAATAGAAATTTTTATAATAAGCAGAAATTTTGGCAAAGATGAGGTCATACAGTTTGTTTGGACTGGGCATGACGGTCACAGATATGGTTGTATACCAATTTAGAAGCTATATCCATTGGTGTACTGCTTTAAGAATTGATAAGAACATGTTTGTAATCTGGTAAGAAATATGTTTTTACAGGAGGAGAATGTGGAGAGACCTCTCTAAAAGGATATGACGATATGTATACCCAGATGTCACATAACAGTGACATCAACAAAGGATGTTGTTCAATGACTATGAGTCAACCACTTTTCCTAGACATACCTGAGTGAAGTGACCAATGTGACTGTTGTTCTTGTAATTTTTAAGCAGTTGGTTTTAAGTAACAATCTACTGATTTTTTTACAGGTGTAGTTATAGTAGTAACTTCAGTGGGAAAGCCTGAAGGTCCGAGGAAAGGGTCTCCAGAATCCTGTGCATTTTCTGAATCATCATCTGTTATATGAAAATGTTTTTCCCATAACTAGGTCACACTGGTCCAGAAATGAATGGCTACAAATGGGGATGGTACCATTCAACGTTACCTTTAGTAACCCACTGTAACATTTCTTTTCTGTTCCTTTTACTTTCTCTTTTGCTTACCTACATGACTTGGTTCTAGAGGAGGCTGTGCTTGTCTCAAAAGGCAACACAAACTTTGTTTTGTCCTCTTTGGGCTGTGGTACAGGTTATTCAGCAGGCTAAGAGAGAAGTCACATTGTTAACAGAAATGATTGATAGAGACTGCCAGGGAAAAATAGAAATACTACTTCTCAGTGCAGATACAAGAGTGCACCTAGAGTGCAAGGATTGTTCAGGGCATTATTTCGTGTACATTTACTCTTTATGGGTACATTTCTGATGGTTAAGGTCAAAGAGAAATGGAAACCATACAATAAGACAGGCTGAAGAATGGCCTAGAATGTTCAGGAATAAAAATGTGGGCCATCATGGCAGTAAAGATCCCAGGCTTGCTATGGGTACAGGATATACAGAATACATAGAAAAATAGATGTAGTTTTAAATGCTAGATCTACAGGGATGTGATCAGAAATGAAAAAAGGATTACAATGGCCATAGTGGTTCTTTTATATGTTCTTGATATGATTGTGAAAATGTACTCATACATTAGGCATACATTTGTGTTTTTTCTCTACTAATGTTTTACTATATCATATGATATTTATTGAGATAATATTAGCATTGTGGTTAAAATGTATTTATTGTATTTAATTGAAGGATATTAAAAGAGTAAACATTCCCACAGGGGACTTTGCATCTAGTGTATTGTAAATAGTATAATTTTGTCTGAACACGAAATAAATAAGGTTAGATGGAGTTATGATCTTCATTTGGAAAAATCATAACATGAGATTTGATGGGGTGTAATATTGACTAGGTATAGACTTGTGATAGCAAATTTTGATTGTCAATTAGATTGACTCGAGAATCAATTAATGGACTTACTTCTTGGTGGATCCAGAAGTGTATTTCCAAGAAAGTTTATGTGTGGTGGGATAAACTTTCCCCAGAGTAGGTAGTATGTTTTGTCAGCAAACTAAACATAAAGCAATCCAAGGGGAAAGTACTATGTACTTATTTAGAAAGTGTGTCTACTTCTCTTGCAATTTCCACTTTTTTTCTCTGATTCAAAACTCCAAATTCTTCAGGTTCCAATATTGATTGAATAACAATGATTCCACAAGAATCTTCAACTTCCATGTCAAATTGGGCCTGTTGACGAATCTAGGTTTATATACTGAACAACTATCAGGATCTCATATTCTAGAATGCAGAATGATATTGTTGACGATCTAGTCCATATTAGGTGTAATCTATTTTATTGTATATTCTCTGTAATATATATGCACACTTATTTATTGTGTTCCTGCAGTAAAACCTGCCTAATTCAGTTGCTTTTAAAATTATTTCTGAGTGCGTATGTGGGGGGGGTGGCCAATGTTAAATATTTAAATTTTAACTTAGTGCTAGGTTTGTTAAACTACTAGTATTCTTTTAATTTTTTATTATACAAGTTCTCATTATTTCTTTTTTCTTATATAACTATGGAATTATAACTTCACTTTCTTCTTTTTCTATTTAGACTTTCAATTAAACATTTTAAATTGTTTTTATTTTTATCATTTATGTGCATTGATATTTTACCTGAATATGTCTGTGTGAGGGTGTATGGTCTGTAGATGGAATTGTGGAATTGCAGAGAGTTGTGAGTTGCCATGTGCACGCTGGGAATTGAACCTGAGTCGTCTGGAAGAGCAGCCAGTACTCTTAACCGCTAAGCCATCTCTCCAGCCCCTTAAACTCATTCTGTATCTGCCTTAATATCCCTTCATGATATTTAAACCTTGAACCCCTTGTTTCCATGATTTTGACCTTAACTTTTACTTTACATTAAAAGGATATTTGCACTTGGCAGAGTGTTTTTAGAGTTTCAATACTTTCTGTGATTTTTTTAACTTTTAATACTGCGTAGATTCCATTCTAATGTATTCTAAGTTCTGCTGCTTCTCAGGCTCATGTGAATACTGGATCTAAGTTCAATTTTTGCTGAGATAGGATCTGTTTCTTGTGTATTTTGTCTTGTTTTCTAATTGTTCTTCACAAGATATTGATTCTCTGATATAAGCCATCACATTATAATTGAGATATCCTTTAAAATCATCTTTTAATCACAAAATAAAAGAAAATATCGAATTATATTTTATCTAATTAAGTATTCTAGTACCTCATTGTGTGTTTTACTTTGATGAGTTAGAATGAACAGATACATTTAATCTGTGTACATATTACCTCACAGAAGCTAGAATTTTTCCTTGTGTTAGGCCTTTGTACTTTGAAATTATTAATTTTGATGAACTCTATTAATCATAAGTATGTGACCCAAAGGTCCATGTCATTGAGGAAGCATGTATTAAGTAATATAAAAACCACACTCTTTATATGTGTAGATTAATATTTTCTCAATGCTTACAAAGTTTATAACAAATAAATAGTATAAAATAGTGCAAATGTTAAATATGATCATCAATTTTGATAATTTATCTAGAACCTTTTCATAGAGAGGCATCTTTTACTTAAGGTGATACAACTAACCACATATTCAATTTAAGGCAAGGCAGTGAATAAGAAAAGAACCTTTAGCTCCCTATGAAAACTGAAAATAAAGATGAAGGAACACATAGATATAAAGGATTAAGAAGAGAAGAGGAAGACCAGAAAATTGCTATGGAGAAGTAGGTAAAAAATCAAAACAGGAATGAATTGTTACCAACGTTCAGCACTCCACTTTTTCCTTACTGAATTGTGGTCTAAAGGAATGTCAGAGCATCTCTCAGTGTAGATTCTGAGTAGGACAGAGAAGAAAAGATACATGGGCTGTCCTCCAGAGGACAGTTTGCTACCTGAGATGAAAAGCACTGGACATGATTTCTTAAGATTCTAAAAGCCAACTTAAACACTAAATGCAGTTACTGTGCTGCTTCAAGAGAAAATCTTCTGAGAAACCTCCACATTGATTTCCAAAGTGGGTAGACCAGCTTGCAATCCCACCAGCAATGGGGAAATATTCCTCTTTCTCCACATCCTCCCAGCATCTGCTATAACCTGAATTTTTTTTATCTTAACCATTCTGATTGGGGTGAGTTAGAATCTCAGGGACATTTCTATTTTCATTTCCCCGATGACTAAGGATGTTGAGTATTTCTTTAGGTGCTTCTTGGCCATTTGAGATTCCTCAGTTGAGAATTCTTTTTTTAGTATTGTACCCAATTTTTAATAGGGTTATTTAATTCTCGGGATTCTAATTTCTTGAGTTCTTTCTATATTTTGGATATTAGCCCTGTATTAGATGTAGTGTTGGTAACGATCTTTACCCAATCTATAGGTTGCTATTTTGACCTATTGACAGTGTTCTTTGCCTTACAGAAACTTTTCAACTTTATGAGGTCCCATTTGTCAATTCTTGATTTTAGAGCCTGGTCTATTGGTGTTTTATTCAGGAAATTCTCCTTTGTGCTCATGTGTTTGATGCTCTTCCCCACTTTCTCTTCTATTAGTTTGAGTGTATCTGTGTTTTTGTGGAGGTCCTTGTTCAACTTGGACTTGACCTTTATATATGGTGATAAGAATGGATCAATTTGCATTCTTCTACATTCCAACCAACACTTGAACCAGCACCATTTGTTGAATATGCGGTATATTTTCTACTGGATGGTATTGGTTTCTTTGTCAAAGATCAGGTGACCATGTGTGGAATTACTGCTGGGTCTTCAATTTTATTGATCTATCTGTCTGTCTCTGTACCAGTACCGTGTGTGTGTGTGTGTGTGTGTGTGTGTGTGTGTGTGTGTGTGTGTGTGTGTGTGTGTTTATGACTATTGCTCTGAAGCACAGCTTGAGGTCATGTTGATTCCCCCAGAAGATCTTTAATGTTGAGAATAGTTTTTGCTATCCTGGAATTTGTTATACCAGATGAATTTGAGAATTGCTCTTTCTATCTCTCTGAAGGATTAAGTTGGAATCTTGATGGGGATTGTATTGACTCTGTAGATTGCTTTTGGTAAGATGACTATTTTTCCTATGTTAATTCTGCTGACCCATGAGCATGAGAGATCTTTCCATCTTCTGAGGTCTTCTTTGATCCTGGGCCTATACACAAAAGATGATCCAACATATAACAAGGACACATTCTCCATTATGTTTATAACAAGCTTATTTAAATATCCAGAAGCTGGAAACAACCCAGATGTTCCCAAACAGAAGGGATACAGAAAATGCGATACATTTACACAGTGGACTACTACTCAGCTATTAAAAACCATGACTCCATGAAATTCGCAGGCAAATAGAAGGAACTTGAAAATATCATCCTGAGTGCGGTAACCCAATCACAAAAGAACATACATGGTATATATACTCACTGATAAGTGTATATTCACCCAAAAGCTCACAATAGCCACAATAAAACTCATAGGCTATATGAAGCTTAAGAAGAAGGAAGAACAAAGTATGGATGCTTCAATCCTTCTTAGAAGGGGGAAAAAAATAACCACTGGAGATAAAGATAGTGAGGGACATGACAGGGACCAAAGGGAGGTCAGAAAAAAAAAAGGATGGGCAGTATCAGGTATGGGAAGAGACAGGAGAGAAGTGCAGAAGATCAGGAAATGGAACTGAAATATGTAGCAGTGGGGATGGGGAGTTGGGAATAGCCACTAGAAAGTCTCAGATGCCAGGCAAACAAGAGGGTCCCAGGACCCAGGGGAGATAACATTAGCTGAAATACCCAGCAAAGAGGAGAGAGAACCTGAAGAGACCACCTCTAGAAGATAGGCATGCCCTCCAGTTGAAGTATACGGCCACACAGCCATCTCAAAGTTTTTAACCTGGAATCATTCCTATCTCAAGGGAATGCAGTGACAAAGAGTTAAGCAGAGACTGAAAGAAAGGCCATCCAGAGACCGACCCTCGTGGGGTTCCATCCCATCTGCAGACACCAAACCCCAACACTGTTGCTGATCCTAAGAAGTGCTTGCTGACTGGAGCCTTCTATAGGTGTCCCCTGAGAGGCCCTGCCAGCACCTGACCAATACAGATGCAGACACTCAGAGCCAAACACTGGACTGAGCCTTGGTATCCAAATGGAAGAGTTAAGGGGAAGGACTGAAGAAACTGAAGGGTTTTGCAACCCCATAGGAAGAACAGCAATATCAACTAACCGGACCACTCAGAGCTCCCAGCGTCTAAACTGCCAACCAAAGAGCATATATGGACAGACTCATGGCTCTCCAACTACATATATATGTAGCAGACAATTCCTTTATTTGTCATCAAAGGGAGGAATCCTGTGGAGGCTTGTTGCCCCAGCACAGGGGGATGCTGGAGTGGTGAGGTGGGAGTGGGTGAGTGGGTGGGTGGGGAAGCACTCTCATATAGGCAAAGTGAAGGAGATGGGATGGGGGTTTGTTGAGGGAAAACTGGGAAGGGGGACAACATTTGAAATGTAAATAAATAAAATAACCAATAAAAGAGAGTGAGAGTCAGTCATTTTATTTCAATACGAAAATAGAAAATATTAGACTGGAAAAAAGAAAGATGTGCTTAAGGACCAAATCTTACAATTTACATAGAAAATATTCTTAAAGGGCACATTTTATTTAAAGCAATAAAGCTAGTCATGTTTTAAAACAAATAATAAAATATGTCTTCATAAAATAAACAGTGGAAATGTTAATTTCCATATACATTCTTTTTTGCATTTTTAGAATTACCACTGGTGTTATGAAAATAAAAATATTTTAATCATACACTATAACTTTGGGGAAAGTAGTGAATGTTGACATGTGGGTCTACCTATTACCACTGAGAATTGCCTAGGCTGAACAGGCCTCTGGTGACAGTTTCGAATACGTAAGTTAAGCAGACATTTAGTTCTGCTCTTCTTGTCAGAACCACAAAATGGCTAATCTCCAAAATTTGAAAACTTCAAAGCATCGTTGGAAATTGATTAATACTGTAAAGCTGTTTTCAGGAAGGTAAGTTTTCTTCTTTCACTCATTTATCTTAGAGACATCTGTAAATATTAAAGATATTTGGAGTGCACAGAAATAGTAAATCTTTAATTTATTTAAATGTCTCTACTGCTTTTCTACTGTTATCTACATATTATACAGCATAATATATGGATAAATATACTGAATGTATGGATAAATATATACTTTTAAAGATGCAATCAATAACTTGCTATATTTATCATTTTAAGGTGATATGGTTAGATTTTTTTCCATGAACAAAGAAAACTTTATGGGCTTGAATCAAAATATTTAATTCATTAAAGTACTTTTATTTTACATAGAGGTTTTTCTTTTGTTTGTCCTCTTTCTCCATCCCTTTCTTATTCGCTTCCATAGCAGTTTAAATGTGCCATATGTATATAAGCTAGATTTATATTAACATAAGCTTATATATGTATATTCCTAATAACTTATATGCATGAATAATAAATGTATAAAATAACTCCTGTTTCTATTGCCCTAATTTTCATTATAGAAAGTCGTTCCATACAATCATTCTATTCAACTCAATTAATAACTGTTCTAAAATGTGGTGCTATGTTGAAGTAGCCATGGTCTTTGTTCAATGTCTGCTGTCTTTGTCTTGGACACTTAGCTTCAAGGCATGACAGATCAAAGTAGTTCAAGTCCTTTACCTTTATATGATCAGTGTCAACTTGCCAAGGCTTCACCCTGAGACTTCTGGAGTTTGATCTCTCTAGTAGCATGCTTGTATGCATATATTTGTGCTTATAAATAGCACAGAAGAGCTATTACCCTGTGGGTACATTTTATTATATTTACTCGTGTATCATTTGATTCCTCAAGCAGAAATGCATCAAAAAAAACATATTAAGTGAATATCTATGCACATCTAAAAGTATTTTGCTATATTGATTAGAATTGCCAGTTATACCTGTATACAAAGTTAAATAAAGTAGGAGTTTGCAGAGTAATTTAATGAATCTTTCAACATTAAAACAGATAAGTACGAGTCCAGTTACATAAATGTAGATATAGTCAGCTTCTCACTGGTTTATTGGATGAAGTCCTCATCTAGGCTTCGAGTTTACAACTGGAAGAGCTAGTTTCTAACATTAAGTATGTCAAATGAAAAATACTGCTTTATATTAAAAAATTCAGGGTTCACCAGTTCAGGGTTCACTTGATACTCATTTCTGAACATGCACCTTGTTTTCTCTCTCAAGCCAACCATTGCTTTGTAAAAAATTCCCTTTCTAAGTAATACATAAAAGTCAGATTCATGTGTTAACACTATAATGAATACCATTTTAACAGTTACCATTGTTCAAAACAGCAGTTTGTCTCCGATCACCACTGTGTCTGCCCTGATTTTACTTTATTTGATCTTCACTTAATATTTATAATTTTTTCATAGTAAAAAAGCTATATTAATTTCTGGAGATAGGATCTTTTAAGTATTCATAGTTATTCTGCCATAAATTATCTTATAGATGCTCCATACTTATTTCTCCTAATCTTTTAAATATTTTATGTATAACTTTTAATGACAGATTATGTGAATATATATATATATACATACATACAAAAAAACAAATTATTCTAATGGAAACAACTTTATATTACTATAATTTGGAACTAATATAAGATCGTATGGATTACCCTTTAAATTAGATGACAAAGAATAAGATTCTTAACAGATTTATAGGAATAACGTAGTCTTTGTTAATATTTGATTGGTGTCATCCACTAATTGCTTCGTGTTGATAAACAGCTTTAGGATCTTGTATTTGTCCCATGTTTCCTACGAGAAGCATCCTTTGATCCCCATAGTTATCCTGTTAGGATCTCGTAGCTGCTGGCACTCGGCCGTGTAGCATCGAGTGTTCATTTAGCTGGGCTTGCGGCAGCACGTCAGTACAGCATGCCGTAAACACACCGAACCACATACCATGTATTAATGACAGGGATCTTTTCCTACAGCTGCCTTGCCTTCTTCACTCAGTAAAAGATTACCACACGCATCATTTTTCTTGCTTTATTAAAGAGAATTCACTACAAATTGCTTGGCCTTTCGTTAGGCTGACCTTTCTGGCCCGAGAGAGCCAGCCGTAAAAGATAGCCAGAGTTTTCAGCCTTTTTTGCCAGGCTTTTCATAAACCAATTGAGTATAAAGGAAATAAAATGAGGGACTGACAAATGTGTATATATTAACACGCAGACATATGTCATTTTTATTTATTTTGAAAAGTGCAGATATAGGAAACAAAACAAAAATTGCCACCCGTTTTCAGCATCATTAAAGAAGTCAAGACCAATTTATGAAAAATATGTAATAGAACTGATTTCACCAAATGGAAAACTTTCCAAACAGTATGTGTTATGGTTTCTATAGTTTGAAAATATCCAGTAATATTTCTCCAGGCATAAAATTAATAGTAATAACCGGATTTTACACTGATGATTTCAAGAGTAAGTCTAACTCTTTTGATATCTTTCATAACTTTCAATGAACACATGATCATCCACAACTATTCACATAACTTTTTCTCAAAATATGGAAGTTCTTTAAGTGAAAGGAAATTGTGGCCAGGGCAGGACAGTGTGCTCAATGGTTAAGAACTCTTAAGCTCTTCCACAGGCTTTGGACTGGTTCACAGGGTCCACACAAGAGTTTGTGAACACTGTAACTGCAGTCTAGGACGTCAAAGTCCTCCTGTTTGCAATAGTCTACATAAATTCATGCAGGCACATTCATGCATAGGTTCAATATTCCAGGAGATAAATATTATAAAAAGAAGGATTCTGTGCATCAAGTTTATTTTATTTTCAAGGCTTTTTTTAATGGACTATCATACCCAACAACATAAATGGGGGAAAATGATTAGCAGGTTTTCATTTTAATGAATTGAAAAATGTTGCTTGGAAAAGAAAATGAAAGCATTTCCTTTTAGCCTATAAAATTATTTCTAAAATCATTTAACTGTTTTTACTACTAGGCATAGTCATGAAATTTTGGCCATATTCATTTCCATTCATATTAGCAGATTTTTATGAGCTATATCTATAATTTGCACATATAAATGTTATCTTATAACATGTTAATAAATATGAAATATTCAGTTAGTCATTTTCATACTCTTTAGTTAAATTTCTGTTGAGTTTACTGAGGTACTCCTGACCTAGGAATCATGTCTCATATTTTATTAGATTGAACTTTTGTTAATATAAAAACGGTTGTATAGTTTTCTCTTGAATGTTTTATCCGCTTAAGAATGGATATTACGCTTACTGATTCAATGCTCAGGTGGGATTCCATGTTTCTATTCATCTTAAATATTAAATTTAATTTTTCTTTCCTGTTCCTCAATCTGCCAAACTGAGATCCTGCAAAATAATAAAAAATAAAAGTATACAATAGTATAAAGTAAAAGTAAATCTGATAGAATAATTAAGGAATTTTCAGTAAAACTTTTTATCACTAACACCATTGATAACTTTTGCATTAATATCAGCAATGAAACGAAGTCTGTGGTCTTTGCGATTGCTTCAGAACTTGCTGTGAGATAACCAAGGATAGCAGCGTGTAACACCAAAGGCTGACAAGAAATACGTTCTCAGATTCCTTAATGGTTCTAATTGCCCCATGGGATTCCTCCAATCATTCATGTGATTTGTGTGTATGTGTGTGTGTGTGTGTGTGTGTGTTGTATATATTAATTTGCAACTAAATAACTTGCACATTCACTTTTCAGGGGTACATTTTTTAGTAGAACAGTTAATTTTTTGCTATTTTTAAAATAATAGTGCTAATTTTAATCCTAGCTTTAAAGAAAATGGTGCTGAAACAAGGTAAGATGCAGATTCTAAAACAAATGGCTTCTACAGAAAAAATAATTGCTAAATTTCAGCCTCAAAACTGTGCTAATACATCGTGATTATTAAGAAGCTTCATGTTAAGTCAAGTTAAACATTGAAGAACTTTTTTCACTGCTTAAGTTATTTATGCATATTTTGATTGTCAATAGGGTTGAATGAGAAGCTAAGTTAATACTTAGTGTAAAATAAGCATTTATTCTTACCAAAGAAGTGGGAGATTTTGTAGCAATCATAGAAAACTATCACTATCATAGTGACTTTTTTAAAACAAATTTTTTAGGTGTTAGAACTTTGGAGTTGTAGAAGTTAAAATAATAATTTCCCTTTTGTTTATGACTTCATTTTATGATTTGCATAATTTTAAACATATGCACATATTTATATGTTAATTTTTATGTACTGTATAGACATCACTTGGCTAATAACAATATGTCGAAGTCACAGCCTCACAATAAACCTGGATTCATGCCTCTAGCATTTGCTTAGATTCTGCTTTTTAAATCTATGAAAATACTGAAGTTCTATAGTTCTGGTAAAATTCATTTAAAATCATTTGCAAACTTAGATAGCAGAACATCTGTTATGCTTATAACTTATAACAACTCTTTGAGACAGTGGTACATCGTATTATATGTCTGCATTTATTTCTTTGTAAATTTCATTTCAGATTTAGGATTGAAGCCTGAGAGAAGTAAATCTTCATTTACTTTAGTGTATTAGAAATGATGCTTAACTACAAATAAATCAGACATACACAAAAGAGAAACATGAGAAAGAAATTAGGGAAATGACACACAAACAAATGCACAACAAGCAAAAATACAATAAGAACACAAGACAAGAAAGAAATTGAAGAGAGAGAGAAAGATCATGCTCATGGATTGAGATTAATATAGTAAAAAATGGCCATTCTACCAAAAGAGATTCAATGCAATCCCCATCAAAATACCAACTAATCCAATTCTTCAAAGAGTTAGAGAACAATTTGAGAGAGAGGATAGAAACCTCCTCAACAATAAAAAGGAGAATCACTATCCCAGAGGGAGGAATAGGGGATTGACAGAGAGGATAGACCAATGGAACAGAATTGAAGAAAAATGAACCCACACACCTATGGGCACTTGATTTTTGAAAAGGAGAAACCATCCAATGGAAAAAGATAGCATTTTCAGCAAATGGGGGATTCAACTGGAGGTAAAAATAGATTCCATGATACCCCTGTACAAAGCTTTCTGTAAAGGACCAATTTTGAAAAACTAGGGAAGCATTGGAACACATGTTTTTTTTTTATGCTGATCAAGAATTATGTATTTAAAACTGCAAAGCTTTCAAAGGACACTGTGGTTAGGACAAAACAGCAACCAACAGATTGGGAAAAGATCCCAATCCTACAACAGATAGAGGGCTTATATCCAAAATATACAAAGAACTCAAGAAGTTAGACCTTCTTATTAAAAAATGGGGTTCAGAGCTAAACAAAGAAAAGCTGAGGAATGCTCCCCACTGTTCCCATCCATAAGGGAAATGTAAATCAAACAACTCCAGATTTCCTCACCAGAGAATGGCTAAGATCAAAACTCAGGTGACAGCAGATGCTGAAGGATGCAGAGAAAGAGGAACACCCTCCATTGTTGGTGGGATTGCAGACTGGCAAACCATTCTGGAAATCAGTCCTTCCTCAGAAAATTGGAACTGCCTGAGGATCCAGCTATACCTCTCTTGGGCATATACCCAAAAGATGCCCCAACAAAGACATGCTCCACTATGTTCATCGCAGCCTTATTTATAATAGCCAGAAGCTGGAAAGAACCCAGATGCCCTTCAACAGAGGAATGATACAGAAAATGTGGTCATCTACACAATGGAATATTATCAGCTATCAAAAACAACGATTTTATGAAATTCAGAGGCAAATGGTTGAACTGGAAAATATATCCTGAGTGAGCTAACCTTCTACATGGTATGTAATTGATAAGGGCTATTAGCCCAAATGCTTGAATTACCCTAGATGCCTAGAACAAAATGAAACTCAAGACGGATGGGGAATGCAGATCGTTTGAGAGACACAGCCAGAATACAGCAAATACAGAGGCGATGCCAGCAGAAACCACTGAACTGAGAACAGGACCCCTGCTGAAGGAATCATCCTGAGCTTGAAAGGCCGAGACCCCATATGTACAAACGCCAACCAACCAGAGCTTCAGGACTCCTACCAAACACTCATGGACTGACCCTGGACTCTGACCTCATTTTGAATATCCTCTGGAAGGGGAAGTCCTGGGTCCTCCAACCCCCAGTGAACTAGACTGTTGGGGAGAGGGCAGCAATGGGGTTGAGGAGAACACCCATAAGGAAGGGGAGGGGGGAGGGGGATGTTTGCCCGGAAACCGGGAAAGGGAATAACACTGGAAATGTATATAAGAAATACTCAAGTTAATAATAATAATAATAATAAAAGAAATGATGCTTCTACATACAGACATATACACACATGCACACAAACACATGCACACACAAATATACAACACACACAAATACACGAGAGAGAGAGAGAGAGAGAGAGCGAAAGAGAGAGAAGAGAGGGAGGAAGGGAGAGAGAGAGGAAGAGGGAAAGGGAGAGGAAAGGGAGAGGGAAAAGGAGAGGAGAGGAAGAGGGGGGATTCTGTAAAATATACAGATACATCACTTTCTGGCCAATTTTGACTGGCACATGTTTTATTTTTTTATTGATATTTTATGTATTTAAATCTCAACATTATCCCCTTTTCCCCTCTCCCACACTCTCTTCCCCTTGACCTTCTTCTACGAAAATGCTCTCACTCCCACACACCAACTCCCACCTCAGAACCCTGGCATTCCCACACTGGGAAATGAGCACAGGACCAAGGGTTTCCCATTGAAGCCAGACAGATCCTTGGTCCATTTGGGGGTCTCCCCATGGGTTGAGGTTTATTCAGCAGGAGCTTGGGAGGGGGGGCAGTCTGCCTGGATGATATTGCTTTTCATCCTTTTGCAAACCCTTTTTTTTTTTCAGTTTTTTTTCTTTTCCATTGGGGTCCCCTTATAAGTCCAATGGTTAGCAAAACCATCCTCATCTGTATCAGTAGGGCTCTGGCAGAGCCTCTCAGGAGACATCCATATCTGACTCCTGTCAGCAAGCACTTCTTGGCATCAGCAACAGTGACTGGGTTTGGTGAACATTTGGGATGGATCCCAGGTGGGGGCAGCTCCGATGACCTTTTCTTCACTCCCTGTTCTACTCTTTGTCCCTGTATTTCCTCCCATGAGTATTTTGTTCTCCCATCTAAGAAGGACTGAAGCATCCATATTTTGGTCTTCCGTTGTCTTGAGTTTCATATGGTCTGTGAATTGTTTTTTGGGTATTCCAATCTTATAGGCTAATATTCACTTATCAGTGAGTGCCTACCATGTGTGTTATTTTGTGATGGGGTTACCTCAGTCAGGATGACATTTTCTAGTTCCATTCATTTGCCTATGAATTTCATGTAGTCATTGTTTTTAATAGTTGAGTAATATTTCATTGTGTAAATACACCATATTTTCTGTATCCATTGCTCTGTTGAAGGACATCTGGGTTCTTTCCAGCTTCTGGCTATTATACATAAGGCTGATCTGAACATAGGGGAGCATTTGTCCTTGTTATATATTGGAGCATCTTTTGGGTGTGTGCCTAGGAGTGGTATAGCTGGGCCCTCAGGAAGTACTAGGTCCATCTTTCATGCAATGAAAAAAAGAACAGCATTTTCAACAAATGTTGGTGGTTCAACTGGAGGTCAGTATGTAGAAGAATGCAAGTCCAAGTGGATCAAAGACCTCCACATAAAACCAGATACTCTGAAACTGATAGAAGAAAAGGTGAGTATCTTAGTTAGGATCTTATTGCTGTGAACAGACACCATGACCAATGTAAGTTTTAAAAGGACAACATTTAATTGGGACTGGCTTACAGGTTTAGAGGTTCAGTCCATTATCATCAAGGAGGGAGCATGGCAGCATCACAGCATCCAGGCAGGCATGGTGCAGGAGGGGCTGAGTTCTACCTCTTTACAGGAAGGAAGCCAGGAACAGACTGAGCATCCCCAGGCAGCTAGGAGGAGGGTCTCCAAACCCACCCCAACAGTGACACATTTCCTCCAACAAGGCCACAACTTCTTTTTTACTTCTCTTTTAAAAAAATTATTAGATTTTTTACTTACATTTCAAACATTATTCCCTTTTCCGGGTTCCTGTCCATAAGCCCCCATTCCGCCCCCCCCCTGCCCAATACAGGTTTTTCCCAATCCCCCTTATTGTCTGCCCCCCGATATCCCCCCGCATTGGGGGTCCAACCTTGGCAGGACCAAGTGCTTCCTCTTCCCCTGGTGCCCCAACAAGGCTATTCTCTGCTATATGCAGTTGGAGCCCTGGGTCAGTCTATGTATAGTCTTTCAGTAGCAGTTTAGTCCCTGGAAACTCTCGTTGGTTGACACTGTTGTTTTGAATGGGGTTGCAAGCTCCTTCACCTCTTTCAATACTTCCTCTAATTCCCTGCAAGCGGATCCTATTCTCAGTTCAGTGATTTGCTGCTAGCAATGACCTCTATATTGGACATGCTCTGGATCTAAGGAGAGATCTATATATGGTCCCTTTCAGCATTCATTTTCTAGCTTCATCAATTTTATCTAGTTTTGGTGGCTGTACACATATGGGCCACATGTAGGTCAGACTCTGAATGGCCATTCTTTGAGTAGCTGCTCTAAATTTTGCTTCCATATCCCCTCTTATGGATATTCCCCCCTTTTAAGAAGGAGTGGAAACATCTGCACTTTGGTCATCCTTGTGCTTCCTGTGTTCTGTGGATTGCATCTTGGGTAATTTGAGCTTTTTGACTAATATCCATTTATCAATGAGTGCATACCAAGTATGTTTTTCTGTGATTGAGTAAACTTACTCAGGATGATATTTACTAGTTCATTCCATTTGCCTATGAATTTCGTGAAGTCATTGTTTTTGATAGCTGAGTAATACTCCATTGTGTAGATGTACCACATTTTTTTAATCCATTTCTCTGTTGAAGGGCATCTGGGTTTTTTCCAGCTTCTGGCTATTATTAAAAAGGCTGCTATGAACATAGTGGATCATGTGTCTTTGTTATATGTTGGGGCATCTTTTGGGTATATGCCCAGGAGAGGTATAGCCGGGTCCTCAGGTAGTGGAATGTCCAATATTCTGAGGAACCTCCAGACTGATTTCCAGAGTGGCTGTACTAGCTTGCAATCCTACCAACAATGGAGGAGTGTTCCTCTTTCTCCGCATCCTTGCCAGCATCTGCTGTCACCTGAGCTTTTTTTTTATCTTAGCCATTCTGACTGGTGTGAGGTAGAATCTCAGGTTTGTTTTGATTTGCATTTCCCTGATGAGTAAGGATGTTGAACATTTCTTTAGGTGCTTTTTGGCCATTCAATAATCCTCAGCTGAGAATGTTTTGCTTAGCTCTGTACCCCATTTTTCAATAGGGATATTTGGCTCTCTGGAGTCTAACTTCTTGAGTTCTTTGTATATTTTGGATATAAACCCTCTATCTGTTGTAGGACTGGTAAAGATCTTTTCCCAATCTGTTGGTTGCCGTTTTGTCCTAACAACAGTGTCCTTTGCCTTACAGAAGCTTTGCATTTTTATGAAGTCCCATTTGTCAATTCTTGATCTTGGAGCACGAGCCATTGGTGTTTTGTTCAGGAAATTTTCCCCAGTGCCCATGTGTTCGAGACTCTTCCCCACTTTTTCTTCTATTAGTTTGAGTGTATCTGGTTTGATGTGGAGGTCCTTGATCCACTTGGACTTAAGCTTTTTACATGGTTATAAGAATGGATCAATTTGCATTCTTCTACATACTGACCTCCAGTTGAACCAGCACCATTTGTTGAAAATGTTATCTTTCTTCCATTGGATGGTTTTAGCTCCTTTGTCAAAAATCAAGCGACCATAGGTGTGTAGGTTCATTTCTGGGTCTTCAATTCTATTCCATTGTTCTACTTGACTGTCTCTGTACCAATACCATACAGTTTTTATGACTATTGCTCTGTAATACTGCTTGAGGTCAGGAATGGTGATTCTACCAGAAGTTCTTTTATTTTTAAGGACAGTTTTCACTGTCCTGGGTTTTTTGTTATTCCAAATGAATTTGCAAATTGCTCTTTCTAGCTCTATAAATAATTGAGTAGGAATTTTGATGGGAATTGCATTGAATCTGTAGATTGCTTTTGGTAAATGGCCATTTTGCTATATTAATCCTGCCAATCCATGAGCATGGAAGCTCTTTCCATCTTCTGAGATCTTCCTCAATTTCTGTCTTCAGAGGCTTGAAGTTCTTGTCATACAGATCTTTCACTTGCTTAGTTAAAGTCACACCAAGATATTTTATATCATTTGGGACTATTGTAAACGGTGTCATTTCCTTAATTTCTTTCGCAACCTGTTTATCCTTTGAGTAGAGGAACTACTGATTGAGTTAATTTTATACCCCGACACTTTGCTGAAGTTGTTTATCAGGTTAAGTAGTTCTCTGGTGGAACTTTTGGGGTCACTTAAGTACACTACCATGTCATCTGCAAATAGTGATATTTTGATTTCTTCCCTTCCAATTTGTATCCGTTTGACCTCCTTTCACTGTCTGATTGCCCTGGCTAGGACTTTGAGTACTATAATGAATAAGTAGGGAGAGAGGGGGCAGCCTTGTCTAGTCCCTGATTTTAGTGGGATCGCTTCAAGTTTCTCTCCATTTAGTTTGATGTCAGCTACTGGTTTACTGTATATGGCTTTTATTATGTTTAGATATGGGCCTTGAATTCCTGATCTTTCCAGGACTTTTATCATTAAGGGGTATTGAACTTTGTCAAATGCTATCTCAGCGTCTAATGAAATGACCATGCAGTTCTTATCCCTGAGTTTGTTTATATAGTGGGTTACATTGATGGATTTTCATATATTAAGCCATCCCTGCACCCCTCGGATGAAGCCTACTTGATCAGATCGTTTGATGTGTTCTTGGATTCTGTTTGCAAGAATTTTATTGAGTATTTTTGCATTGATATTCATAAGGGAAATTTGTCTGAAGCTCTCTTTTTTTATTGGGTCTTTGTGTGGTTTCCATATAAGAGTAATTGTGGCTTCATAGAAAGAATTTGGTAGTTATCTGTCTGTTTCTATTTTGAGTAATAGTTTGGACAGTATTGGTATGAGGTCTTCTATGATAGTTTGATAGAATTCTGCACTGAACCCATCTGGACCTGGGCTCTTTTTGGTTGGGAGACTTTTAATAACTGCTTCTATTTCTTTAGGAGTTATGGGTTGTTTAGATGTTTTATTTGTTCCTGATTTAACCTTTGTACCTGGTATCTGTCTAGAAAATTGTCCATTTCCAACAGATTCTCAAGTTTTGTTTAATACAGGCTTTTGTAGTAGGATCTGATGATTTTTTTAAATTTCTTCAGATTCTGTTGTTATGTCTCCCTTTTCATTTCTGATTTTGTTAATTTGGATGCACTCTCTGTGTCCTCTGGTTAGTCTGGCTAAGTGTTTATTTATCTTGTTGATTTTCTCAAAGAATCAGCTCCTGGCTTTGTTGACTCTTTGTATAGTCATTTTTTTTCTACTTGGTTGATTTCAGCTCTGAGTTTGATTATTTCCTGCCTTCTACTCCTCCTGGGTGTATTTGCTTCTTTTTGTTCTAGAGCTTTTAGGTGTGCTGTCACCCTGCTGACATATGCTGTCTCCTGCTTCTTTTTGCACACACTCAGATCTATGAGTTTTCCTCTTAGTATTGCTTTCATTGTGTCCCATAAGTTTGGGAATGTTCTATCTTCATTTTCATTAAATTCTAAGAAGTCTTTAATTTCTTTCTTTATTTCTTCCTTGACCAAGTTTTCATTCAGTATAACACTGGTCAACTTCCATGTATATGTGGGCTTTCTGTCATTATTGTTGTTATTGAAAACCAGTCTTAGTGCGTGGTGATTTGGTAGGATGCATGGGCTTATTTCTATCTTCCTCTATCTGTTAAGGCCTGTTTTGTGACCGATTATATGGTCAATTTTGGAGAAGGTTCCATGAGGTGCTGAGAAGAAGGTATATTCTTTTGTTTTAGTATGGAATGTTTTATAAATATCTGTTAAATCCATTTGGTTCATAACTTCTGTTAGTTTCTCTTTGTCTAATTTCTCTCTGTTTAATTTCTGTTTCCATGATCTGTCCAATGATGAGAGTGGGATGTTGAAATATCCTACTATTATTGTGCAAGGTGTAATGTGTGGTTTGAGCTTTAGTAAGGTTTCTTTTATGAATGTAGGTGCCCTTGCATTTGGAGCATAGATATTTAGGATTGATATTTCATCTTGGTGGATTTTTCCTTTGATGAATATGAACTATCCTTCCTTATATTTTTTAATGACTTTTGGTTGAAAGTCAATTTTGTTTGATATTAGAATGGCACTCCAACTTGTTTCTTCAGGCCATTTGCTTGGAAAGTTTTTTTCCAGCCATTTACTCTGAGGTAGTGTCTGTCTTTGTCTCTGAGGTGTGTTTCCTGCATGCAGCAAAATGCTGAGTCCTCTTTATGTATCCATTCTGTTAGTCTATGCCTTCTTGTTGGGGAATTGAGTCTGTTGATGTTGAGAGATATTAAGGAATAGTGATTGTTGCTTCCTGTTATTTTTGTTGTTAGAGGTGGATTTATGTTTGTTTGTCTCTCTTTTGGTTTCATTGCAAGAAAACTATATTCTTGTTTTCTGTATGGTGTTGTTTTTCTCCTTGTGTTGGAGTTTTCATCTATTATCCTTTGTATGGCTGGATTTGTAGAAAGATATTGTGTAAATTTTGTTTTGTCATGAAATATCTTGGTTTCTCCATTACGTTAATTGAAAGTTTTGCTGGATACAGTACTTGGGCTGCCATTTGTTTTTTCTTAGGGTCTCTATGACATCTGTCCAGGATCTTCTGGCTTTCATACTCTCTGGTGAGAAGTCTGGTGTAATTCTTATAGGTCTGTCTTTCTATGTCATTTGACCTTTTTCCCTTACTGCTTGTAATATCCTTTCTTTGCTTTCTGCATTTGGTGTTTTAACTATTATGTGATGAGAAGAATTTCTCTTCTGGTCAAATCTATTTGGAGTTCTGTAGGCTTCTTGTATGTTTATGGGCATCTCTTGCTTTAGGTTAGGGAAGTTTTCTTCTATCATTTGGTTGAATATATTTACTGGCCCTTTAAGTTGGGAGTCTTCCCTTTTTTTCTATACCTATTATCCTTAGGTTTGTTCTTCTCATTTTGTCCTCGATTTCCTGTATGTTTTGGGCTATGATTTTTTTTTTTTGCGTTTTACATTATCTTTGACAGTTGTATTGATGTTTTCTATGGTATCTTCTGCCCCTGAGATTCTCTCTTCCATCTCTTGTATTCTGTTGGTGATGCTTTTATCTATGACTCCTTGTCTCTTCCTTTGGTTTTCTAAATCCAGGGTTGTCTCTCTTTGTGCTTTCTTTATTGTTTCTATTTCCATTTGCAATTCCTTCACTTGTTTGCTTGTATTTTCCTGTAATTCTTTCAGGGATTTTTGTGTTTCTTCTCTAAGGACTTCTACTCATTTACTTGTGTTTTCCTGCATTTCTCCAAGGGAGTTCTCTATGTCTTTCTTAAAGTCCTCCATCATTATCAAAAAGTTAGATTTTAAATCTAAATCTTGCTTTTCTGGTGTGTTTGGATATCCAGTATTTTCTTTGGTGGGAGAACTGGGCTCTGATGATGCCAAGTCGTCTTGGTTTCTGTTGCTTAGGCTCCTGCGCTTGCCTCTAGCCATTGGGGCATCTCTGGTGTTTGCTTGTCTTGCTGTTTCTGGGAGTGACTTGACCCTGCTGTAGGCCTCTGTGTCAGCTCCTGTAGAACTGTTTTCCTGTTTTCTCTCAGCCTTTCCTGAGAACAGGTGCTCTGATTTCAGCAGTGGTGGTGCTTCTGGAAACTGTCTTTCAGCTCTAGACCTGGGCAGGGATTAAAGAGCCCTGCTCCTGATTGCTCATGTAGGTTCTTACACCCAGCGGGCACAGTTCGCAGTCTGTGATTCTCTCTAGGGTCTGGACTGTGGGCAGAGGTTATTCTCCTCTGACATCTCAGGAGTATCCACACATTGCTGGTCAGGCTCTCTCCCCCATGAGATTTGGGTGCAGGGAGCTGTCTGGCCGGTTCAGTTTGATCCTGGGCCCAGACCAGAACCATGGATACCTGCAGCTGTCTGTTCCTATATCCCTGTGTCCAGAGGCACTGAGCAGCTTCCCCTTGGACCAGGGATGTGGGCCGAGGTGAGCAGAGGTGACAATCTGTCCTGAGGCCTCAGGATGTCTGCACCCCTTGGTGGTCCACTCCCTTCCCCATGGGATTTGGGTGTAGGGAACTGTGAGATGATATCAGCTAACTCAAGGCCATACCTTCTAATATTGTCACTCCCTGGGCCAAGCATATGCAAACCAACACATTCCACTGGGCCAAGCATATGCAAACCATCACAGTGGGGAAGAATCTCCAATACATAGGCATAGGGGAAATTTTCCTGAACAGAACACCAATGGCTTATGATCTAAGATTAAAAATTAACAAATAGGACCTCATAAAATTGCAAAGCTTCTGTAAGGCAAAGGACACTGTAAATAGGACAATATGACAGCTAACAGATTGGGAACTTTACCAATCCTACATCTGAAAGAGAGCT
Organism: Rattus rattus; assembly: GCF_011064425.1. Lineage (NCBI taxonomy): Eukaryota > Metazoa > Chordata > Mammalia > Rodentia > Muridae > Rattus > Rattus rattus. The sequence continues at coordinate 24,637,211 of NC_046158.1, forward strand.
AATATCTTATATATACAAAGAACTCAATAAGTTAGACTCCAGAGAACCAAAAAATGGGATACAGAGCTTAACATAGAATTCTCAGCTGAGGAATATCAAATGGCCAAGAAGCATCTAAAGAAATTTTCACCATCCTTAGTTATCAGGGAAATACAAATCTAAACAACCCTGAGATTCTACCTCACACCAGTCAGAATGGCTAACATAAAATCTCAGGTGACAGCAGGTGCTGGTGATGATGTGGAGAAAGAGGAACACTCCTCCATTGTGGTGGGATTGCAAGCTGGTACAACCACTCTGGAAATCAGTCTGGAACACGTTTTTATAGGTACAGAATGCAGCTGAATGTAGGTGAGATTTAAACAAAATGCACTATATAGGCTCTCAAGGACAAAGATCTAAGGTGCCAGAAAAATTCACCAATGTATCTTTTCTTCAAATATTCCCAAGTAGGAATCAGAAAAGGTAGCATTAGTTTAAACTGTGCAAATCAAAGTAAATTCCAATAGTATTAGTTTGAACATGATTTTTTTTAAAAAATATAATGCAGTGTGACCATTGTAGTCTTTCTTTACAACTCATAATCTCTTTGAATTGCTTTCCTGAGGGCAACAATCATATGGTATGTTGAAATATGTCCAGGATACATTGTATTTAAATAACTGTCTTATAATATGTTTTAGAATCCTGTTGTGTTTCCCTCCTCAATCTTTTCAAATTTTATAATAATAAATTTTGTACAAGTAAAATAATACTTCCATTTTCTTGAATATTTAGTCCAAGGGCACAGATTACCAAATTTTTGATGTTTTTTTCAAGTATAATGATACAATATCTTACAACATGTAAGTAACTATTTTGAAATATATTATTTAAATTTTATCAATACAATTTAAATAAGCTAATAATACCATTGTAAGCACATTTACCAAATTGATCATGTTAAAATGAACTTTCAATAAGACATACTTATCATAGATTACAGATACTTTACTCTAACCAAGAGTTAAGAAGAGTGTAGACTGTATTAATTTCTCTTTGTCCTCTTAAGCCCCCAGGAAATTCTGTCACTGAGTTTTTTCCTATGTCCATAAGTTACAGAAATTATATATTTCCCTTGGGGTAGAGTTATGGAAAGGAGAAATAGTAAAAAATATTTCGGAAAAACTGATTCTTAGTAAGAGCCACTAATTAAATTATATGCAAAGTAGAAGGTAAACAGAGAAAGGGAAAGGAAGAGGTGAAGTAAATTATACTGAACTTGTAATGAAGGAAAAAAATGCATTCAAATACTACTTCTATAACAGAGCCCATATTTTATTTTGGATTAATTTATGCTAAAATATATCCTAAAAGCTCATTGAGTTATTATTAGCCATAGGTATAGAAGACAGATAACTGATCTCAAAATCAATAGCAATATACATTTTAAAACAGAGTTCACGCATGCAATCGTACTAAGGTCCTGTTTGGCCCATTATAGCCTCTGATAATTTATAAATGCCAGAGAATTAGATTTCTGAGGAGCGGATGTAGAGGATACAGTCCAAATAATGAATGTTGAAATATAGTGAAAGGAAAGAAGCAAATACCTGTACAAAATCTTGGAAAGAAGGAAAGGATTAATTCTAGAATTACAATTTTTATATTATCAAAAGTTTTTGAGTTGTTCTTCTGTTGTTTTTTTGTTTTGTTTTGTTTTCAGATATCCTTGACTGAGCTGGCACTTTCCTTGTAGACAGACTCATCGAGATCATCCTGGTTCTGCCTCTGTCTCTCTAGTTCTAGGATTAAAGGCATGTACCACTATTTGCAGCTCAATAATTGATTTTCAACAAAGTTAGAATTATGGATTAAGAAAAAAAGAAATGAGAGAGGTTGACATATATGACATATTCCAAGATAAAGGAGAAAATACCTTAAATGTCCAATGTGTCAATCTACATAAAGGCTTCATAAGTACAATTATATAAGTCAAAAGTTTATAAAATCATAATTAAACAAATGAGGGAGTTAATAGTATATTTTATGAAATATAAATATCAGTATATAGATGACATTATTTTTAATATTTAAATCCAAAACTGCAAATGCAAATTGGATTTTGGAGTTGAGTGTTCTAATATCTGAATAAAAAAATTAGTGAATATTCAATATTAATCATTTATACTAGAACAATACTATTAGGTGATTTTTTTAAAAAATCTATATAAATAGTGCATTATGAAATTGAATAAAATATCATACTTAAGGCACAGAAAAAATTATTTATTTTTAAAAAAAATCACAGAAAAATATTTCCACAGCTAGACACATAGATAACCACCTTCCGAGTGAAGCCTACAGATCTCCAAATAAATAGGACCAGAAAGGTAAATTCTCATAGGTTATAATTAAAGTATTCACAACAGAATAAAGAAAATGTATTGAAGTCACTTATAAAGTCAGGCTCATCAGAGTACCACCCATGTATCTGAATGAAACATTTATAACCAGAAAGGCTTAAAAAGATGTATTCTAATTCATATATTGATACAGACTATTATATTCAGAAAATATCAGTTAACATTTAAAGAGAAATCAAAACCTTTCATGATCAAAAACATATTAAGAAAGTTTATGAGCACTGAGCCAGTTCTTCAGAGAACACTGGAAAGAATACCTCGGTCTATTGAGAAAACATGTATTCAAAAGATCACAGGGAATGAATAAAAAAAAATACCAGGATAGTCAACCAAAACCCTAATTTCTCAGCAACCAAAGTGATTTTCTTCAAAATTGATGGCCTATAGATCACATAGTAATTCTCAAAGTAAATAGGAATTTTAAAACATCATTGTATATCCTCTTTGATCATGATGGCGTAAGGCTATTGGTCAACAGGAACCAAAACCACAGGAAGTACAGAAACTTAGGGAGTATACAAAAATTATTGAATAAAGTTAGGGTCAATGAAAAAGAACAAGAGAGAAATGAAAATTTCCTAGAATTGAGCAAAAAATGAAAACTCTCCATGTATAGCATCCATGGGACACACTGAAGAGAGATCTGAGGGGGAAATTTACAAGGCTAAGTGCCCACAGCATAATTTGAAACACCTTAAATATTTAATTCAACTGTGTACTTGAAGGTCTCGGAAAAACAAGTAAAAAAGCAAACAGCAAAAGGGTAGAAAGGACAGTAAGCAAAATTAAAGCTGAAATGAGTGAAAAGAAACAATGACAAGGGATAATATAAGAAGAATTAGGCTATAAACAAAGATTCAAGTCTTTGCAAAGAGAAAGAAGCCCTAAAAATAAAATAAGAAACAAGCAAATCCTGGAATTCTTTCAGGGATTTTTGTGATTCCTCTCTGTAGGCTTCTACTTGTTTATTTATGTTTTCCTGTGTTTCTCTAAGGGAGTTCTTCATGTCTTTCTTGAAGTCCTCCAGCATCATGATCAAATATGGTTTTGAAACTAGATCTTGCTTTTCTGGTGTGTTTGGATATTCCGTGTTTGCTTTGGTGGGAGAATTGGGCTCCGATGATGCTATGTAGTCTTGGTTTCTGTTGCTTGGGTTCCTGCGCTTGCCTCTCGCCATCAGATTATTTCTAGTGTTACTTTGTTCTGCTATTTCTGACAGTGGCTAGACTGTCCTATAAGCCTGTGTGTTAATCCAGGACATTATAAAATAATGAATGAAATGTGAAAATTCATAAAAATGTGCCTTAAAAATGTCTACTCCATGAAAGTGGTGATTTTAAAAGAAATAAGTGAATGCTAAGATAATTAGAGCAAGGTCAAATAAAGAATTTTCACAGTTCCATAACTTACAATGAGAATAATACAATAACAAAATATCTTTAATTTTAAAAAAAAGCCCAGAATCAAGTAGATTTACTGAAGGAGTCTATAAAGCTATCAAAAGTAGGTGCACCAATATTACTGAAATGATTTCATGAAATATAAAACAAAGAATCCCAAACTATTTGTCCTAATTACAGTGTCCTCCTTACAGAAGCTTTCCAGTTTTAGGAGGTTCCATTTGTTGATTCTTGATCTTAGAGCATAAGCCATTGGTGTTCCTTTTAGGAAAATTTCCCCTGTGCCTATGTGTCCCAGGCTCTTCCGCACTTTTTCTTCTATTATTTTCAGTGTATCTGGTTTTATGTGGAAGTCCTTGATCCACTTGGACTTAAGCTTTACACGCAGTGATAAGAATGGATCTATTTGCAATCTTCTGCATGCTGACCTCCAGTTTAAACAGCACCATTTGTAGAACATGCTGCTTTTTCTCACTGACTAGTTATGGCTCCTTTGTCAAAGAGCAAGTATGCATAAATGTGTGGTTTTATTTTTGGGCCTTCAATTCTGATCCAGTTACCGTTAGGGTGTTAGGGCAGATGTGGCCTCCTTAACTCTGATCAAAAGTATTTTTCTCTACGGTTTTATATCCTGGTGTTGATCAGAAGTTGGCCAGGGACAAAACAATCCTACCTCTGATGGTATAAAGGACCCCAACCACCTCATGGTGGGAGACAAGCAAGAGTGATTTATGTCCCCTGAGATACTAAAGTAGATGTTGGGCATCGTTGAAGTCTGTTAAAATCACTCTTCATGGCTATAATATATTCTTTAAATTAATAATGTAACACTCTCTTAATTTCATTTCCTATAAACACGCAAGGACTATAGCTATGGGACATTTGACACAATAATTGTCAGCTATTGAATTATTTTTTGCTGCTTTGGCTCCTCCAAGCAAAAAGACTGTCAGTCAAACGGGCAGCCAAACTACCCTTATGCTAACACTGGGGATTTTGAACACTCTGTAGATGCCTTGACAAAACCTGCACAAAGACAATCATTATTCCAGCTCCTGAAGGTGCAGCTGCAGCCAGGACTGTTTTGATGAGTTTGTATTAAAACATGATTAGTTTTATCAAAATTTTCAATGAACTCTAAATAACACTGAAAGGATTTACACCTGGATCACACTAGGGGACTTCTCTAGGTGGCCCTTGCTGCAATTGAGGCACAAGGGAAAATATTGTGATTGGTACAGATACACCCTTTGATTTCCTGTGAGGTTAGCTGTGATGCAGTCAACCATGCCCCTCAGTCTACTGAAGCTGGCTGAGGGTGAAGAAGAGTGAAGGTTATAAAAACTAGAGATGTCCTCCCTGCCTTTCCTTGTCCTTTCTGGAGTACAACAGCTCAGACCCTTTAATCCTCAGCTATTTACAGCTGATAGTGATAACAGAGACTCACAATTGGCCAACGTGCAGAGAATCCATGACTACCAAATGCTCCTCCCTAGAGGAAAGCAACGTGAACCTCCTGAGGGTCAGGGATCACTGTAGAGGGGATGTGGGCAGAAACATTCTAAGTACCTGACACAGTAGATCACTATGAATACAGGGACAGCAGGAACAGTATAGAAGCTGCACACACGATTGCAATAACATGTTCAAAACCTGACCAAGCGCGATCCCTACCAAATTCCACAGATAAAGGGGCGTCAGCATAAAACCCCACCTAAAGCTGTGGAGTGACGTTATTAACTCTTTCGAGAGGAAAAGGGAGTTTTCTCTGAGTGTATTCTCCGATAAATGGAGCATAATCTAATGGAGGGCCATTCCTCCAAGGATATTCGAGCAGCGGAAAATGGTCTTTAAAAAAAGTGGTCCGGGAGAGTGGGGAGGAAGGAAAAAAAGGAGAACACAAAGTTTGGAGTATAGGGAAGCAGGGGGTAGATCTTGGAACCGTTGAGCAAGGGGGAAGATTGTGATCCAAATACATTCACAAAATGTGAAATTCTCAAAGGAGTAGATTTAAAAAAAGAAACAAAACTCTGAGGGGGGAAAAACATGAAAACTCTAGTCACAGGTAGAAACACATGAAGCTCTGGAGTATAATGTGGTCAAATCTCCTGTATATCCCAGATCTGGAAACTATTTAAGGCCACAATCTATGACTATGGGATTTGAATACTCAGGATTTAACAAAGAATGCAATGCCGGTTGCTCACTATGGTTAAGGGCTCCTGGTAGTTTAAGCCTACATAGGAGCTGTATCACTTGTAGAACTAAGATTTTCAGCACCCTGGCCTATAAAAGTTGTACAATATCATGTATAGAACTAAGAAACATGAACATGAATCCGACCTGACGCTGCTCTTAATGCTGTTAAACACTGCAGGATACAAACACCACAAGATTAAGACCAGCATGAAGAAGGCTCTTTCTCTACTCGTGACTGCTATTCAGGTAGAGCAAGTGACTCTGGGCAACTGATGGATAAGATTGCCATTCACAGCAGCTTCCAGACGCCAGTGTGGATTTTAGATTCGACTCTCTTACTTGCGTGTACAATGAGTGTTCAGTGCTCGCACAGGTAAGGCTCCTTCTCTTTATGTGCATACTCGAGGCTTTCTAAGAATCAAAAGACTTGATTTTTTTTTTCAGAGAAAACGGAAACCAAGCAAAGCAAAAAGAAACTGGAAACTTTTGAAGTGACCAAAATAATAACATTCAATTAATAATTACAAAAATGGGGCCAGCTATTTAAAGCATTTGAAGAGGACTCGAGTTTAGTTTTGAACAACCACATCAGGTAGCTTGTACTAGCCTGTATCTAGAGCTCCATGGGATTTTATATGCTTTTCTGCCTTCTGTGGAAACACACATGCACGCGTGCGCGCACACACACACACACACACACACACACACACACACACACACACACAACCCCCACACAGAGGAGAGGGAAAGAGACGAAAGATAGACATAGAGAAAAAATAGAAAGAGACAGAGAAAGAAATATCTGCAATTAAATACAAATGAAATAAATGTTTTTTAAATCATAATGTCTCAAATGTCTCATGTACATTCATAATTAAAAAATAAATTTCATGTTGCTTTAAAAGCTTTTCGAGTGATCTAGATAGCAAAGTATGGAACAGAAATGAGTATAAAAAATTAATATGAGATCTTCATGCTTATCGTGACACATGCTTGGAAAACAAACACCAGAGAGTCTTAAGAAAGAAAATTATAAATGTCGATGCATATGAATAGTGGAGATACTAAAAGCATAGATTTATAAATGGATGCAATGTCTGCTTTCCTTATATTGAATGAAGATAGCCGTCCTTAAAGATGTCTGCATTTTTTCACTTATAAAAAACCTACATGCTGAGAAGAAATCTCTTAATTTACCACTCTGTAGATGAAGCAGCTAAGTTTTTTTTTCAAGTTCTGAAACTTTCATGTTGATGTTGTGTTAGCAGTGTGTTTGTTCAGATTAAGAATATCTATTTTCAACCCCTTACTCTAGATTCATTTGTTGCTATGATAAGCCACTGTGACCAAAAGCAAGTTTGGAGGAAAAGGTATACTTCATCTTATACTTCCAAGCCACAATGTATCACTGAGCAAACCCAGTCAGGGACTCAAAGCAGGACTGCTTGCTATTCCAATAAGGTTGCTCCGGATATGAACTCACTCCCAGACAAGGAATTATATCAGGAATCGTGGAAAATTGTTTGCTAGCTGGCTACTTCTTGGCTTGTTCCCTCATGCTTGTCTGGGCTTCATATCTATCCAATGATAGAAGTAATAATAATATCCATTGTATGCTGTGGCCTCAAACTTCAATTATGGTAAGCAAGACATTTCCTTAGAGTCAATATACAGACCAGCCAGATAAAGGCAGTCAACTGAAAATCCCTTATCAGGTGGCGCTATGCTGGGTAAAATTAGCAGTTAATGCCATCTCAGATACACTTACTGAGAAAAAATATCTCCCACAGCATTTTAATTATAATCACCATAATACAGAAAGGGAGTCTTAATGTTTTTTTTTTCACAGTTAGTTTTACACTGCAGGTGTTCAGGCAGGAAAGCAAAACTCGAAGAAGTGAGAATGGAAACTCGATTTAGATTGACTCTGTCCATGAAGAGCAGACTTTGAGGAGTTTAATGCCAGACAGTTCATTGTCAGCATATTTAAAACACAGTACAACTCGGAAAACGTGCAACCTTGATTCCTCATTCCTGGTTGCCAGGCAACGATCATTCCAATTCCAGGACACAAGAAAACCTAAGGTATGACTGCTTAGAAACTCTTTTGCAAACAGGATGTGACTATGAGGGTGGGTTCTACAGCTAAGGGGCCTAAAATCTAGCATGGCCATGAACTTAGAGAGCATAGAGGTAAGCAATTCATTACATACATGTGATATGAAAGGGTTCTGTTAAGTGGGAGTTAGCAAGTGTTTGGATTAACTTCTGGGGGGTTTGTAGCCTCTACAGCAAAAGGTTACCACCTTTTGGCCTACACAGATAGCAAAAATGTCACCACATCCTTAGCAATATGCAGTCCCAGCTTTTTGAGTGGGAAAACTGGTGTTTTATCTTCTCCTTTGAGGAAACACCACTTTGTTATTAACATTCCTAGTTTTCCTAGTGAACAAGGGAAAGACTTTTAGACCAAGCCGTACAGCAGTACATAGTGGTATCTATATCTGTCATCTCCAGTTTTTGCTTATATATATACATAAGATATAATACATTATAAATGTAATGTATAAAATGTATATATGGCATGCTTAGTAAATAAATAATGAACACTATTAAGGATACATAAACACATAATGTAATAATATATATGTGATTTTAACCTTTCTACTTTCTACGTTAGGCATTCAGACAAGACCAAAATTTAGATGTTATAATATATATTTCTGCTTAGGGATCAATAAAATTATTCTTAAACATTATGTCTGTATAGATAAATAAGTATGCCATGAAATAGAGTCATACTAATATCACCAAATGTCTTAATGTGAACAGAGTAAGTTTTCCACCTTGACAATGACCTTCTAAGCCAATGTGCTTTGCCTTCTGGCTGCACTAATTTTCTCAAAGCATGCCAACTCTTCCAGTTACAATCCCTCTTTTTTTGTTCTTACCTTTGACAAGAATGAGATTTACGTGGCTGTACATTTTAATATACCCATAATTCCACGTGACTTCCTCTATTGACATTCTTATCTTACATGGAGAAGACAGTCAGGGCGCCGTCATCTGCCATTTTCTGAACGTGTTTCTTTAGCTGTTTATTGTGTGACTTTCTTTTTATTGCAAACCCTCCTGTAAAATCATCAGCAGAGTTAGATCAAAAAGCAATAATTCTGTCTCTTACCACTATATTTCTAGTTAGTAATGTGCAGCACATAACAGAAGTTCAATAAACTACGTTGATTCATGGAATAATTTTAAGTTGGAACGTATTACAACATAAGCTTAAATATCATATCTTTTCTATTAATATCTTGTACAGAACAAGACACTAAATATTTCTATATAATGTTATATTTGTATAGAAGGCTGTTAGAACTACAAATCACATTATATTACAAAACAGAAGATTTATATTATATCTTGCTTATAATCATACATGGGAAAATTAAATATGAAAATAGAACTCTGCTGTCCATTGATTTCATCACACATGTGGGAATGCACTGAAATGTCAAGTGGGTACCTACTTCCATTCGTTTTGGTGAAGATGTTGAAAAGTAAAAAAAAAGTTTTGGTTATCACATGCAAAGGAAAAGGCATCTCTCTATTGTTACACATCTTCAGACTGTAGTCTGAAGATATTTAAGGATTCTGAGATTCTTACAATGCAAGTAAGCACTCTAGGATACGTTTGAGGCTAATGTAAGAACAATCTCTTAGGGGTTAGTGCAGGACTGACAGAGTCCTGATACTTAACAGGCTTCTCTTTAGGTGGTATTTTTCTTTCCCATGTTAACTCGTGAGGCAGTCTGTGCTGATATGTATCACAACTTGCATCCTTCTCTATCCAAGTCTCTTTCCCATTACAGAGCCAGGAACATTACCCCTCGCTGCTTCAAGTTATTCCCTGTGAACACTCATAGCTACCTCAATGGCTTCATTATAGCACCATGAAGGCTTTAAATTAAATAGAGTAGAAGGTATAAAGATTACTGTTCATTAATTACCCCAATGCTGGCTTATTAGCAGTTTGTTTTTGCCTCATTACGTTTCAATCAAAATTAACTTGAAGAGAAAAGGAATGATTCTCCATCTATAGGATTCTCCAGGAAACTAAAGGAAAAAAGCTTTTCCTGGTCATCTGTGGAAAGATTTCTGGGCACAAGACAAGGGATTCTTTCTGCGTAACAAAGGGACCTTGGCTTTGGTTGTAATGTTGGTTTCTCGTCAGGATCCTCTTTCAGACCTCCATTAATTGCTGCTAACTATTGAATAAAGTCTAAATCTTTCATGAAAAGACTTATGAGCACATCATCACTTGATAAATTGCTTCCTCATTATGGGCCGCATTATTGTCTCTGTGTGCGACACGTAAAATGTATGACTGAAGTAGAATCGAGCTAAGTAACCTGTAAGAGGGATCAAGGAACCCTGTAAGATAGGACACTCAGTATCAGAGACAGATATTTCTCTGTCACGATATCTCTATCCTTTTACTGTACAAAAATACATAGAATAGCTTATCCTAGTTTTTTCTCCTAAGGTCTAGTATACTTATTCTCTTCTTTCTCTCAGTTGCCCAGTAAAACTTTTGGTATGAAAAATTATCCACGGTATTCGTACATGGTGGCACAGAGAGTGTTTGGTGGTTACCACATTTTGGTAAAGGACTTTGCTGAATTCAAGGCTCCTGTGCTAAGAGCAGGCCTTAGCTAGAAAAATGAGAAGACCAGCCAAGTACTTAATAAAGATTAAGTGAAAATTCCTTGGGAAGTTTTCCACAAATAATGGCAGTGTACACTTTTGCTCTGGGAATATTTAAAGTGTGGGTTTGAAGTTCTTTGGTCATCTGGAAACCTGAGTAACCAGCTGCTGGGCCGCAGCCAGGAAACACTCAGCGACCAGTGCGTCAATTAGCTCCCTCCTACTTCGAACAGGTACTTATTTCCAGGAGTGATAAGTTAATCAACTAATGAGTCGATTAAAGACGTAATTAAAGTGTAAAAGAGCGGCAAGGGGACTTGCTTTGAAATGATGCTGTACTGCTTAAGGTTAAGTCAAATTAGCTTGCTTACAATCCCATCAGGTCTGTCTACAACAGGATCTTCCTGCTATTCTTTTCACTAGTGAATTCTGTTGATGGAATTGATATGCATGTATACTAATACCATACAGCCAAAGTCCATTACAGACTAAAGGTTATTCAAGGGAAATGTTGTACTTAAAGCATGCATCGTTGTAATAATTGTCCCAAGGTTATCGAAATCAACTGTTTACTGGAATAATTTTCTTGCAGTCCTTTGTGGAAGAATAAATGCTATTAGACTATACTTTGAATGTATCTGAATACTGTAAAGTGACAGGATGATTCTAAGGGCTGATCTTTATTGTGTATCTGAGGCAATTCTTGTACGGGAACATAGCACTCAAAGTACCGATCAATGGGCTCACCAGATTAAATACACAAGCATACACTCACATTTCTCCGAGATGTACCTATTTCTAAAATGTATATTTTGGTGACATATACTGAAATACTACATCAATCTGAGGCATTCCCGTAAATACTTTGAAGACTCAATGAAAATCATTAATGCAAATAAATAAAGGAATTTTAGAAATTATTTTTTTTATATTATGTGTATGTGTGGTTTGCCTGAATTTATGCTTGGATGCTCCATGTGTGCAGTATCCAAGGATACTAGAAGAGGGCATTGGATCCCTGAAAACTAGAGTTGCAGAAAGTTATAAGCCACTTGGTGGATTCTAGGAAACTGAACCTAGGTCCCCTAGAAGAGAAGCCGATGCTCTTAACTGCTGAGTAATGTATCTCCCCCCCGCAAAAATTTACATTTTAAGCTCATTTTTAAATTTGTGCTATGAGGTGCAAGGCAATCCTGTACCTTGCTCAAGAAAATAAAATATTGATTTTGTTTATTCATCGTTCAAACATAGATCTTGCATTACTTGCACTTTATAATTTTTTAGGTTTTAATATTTCCAGGAATGTTTCAAATTTGGGGATAATGTAAAGCTATTGGCTAGCTGGCATTTGAATAGCCACGGATCTGTTATGTTTGTTTATTTCTCCCCCCCCCTGCTCTAGTGTTTGTGTTCGCTAGTTTATTCTTTGTGAGAGGGATCATTCATGGTGAAGCCATGTGACTTGATCCACATGGATGGGAAGCTTTTCCGCTTTTCAGATCTGATTAGAAACTTACCCTGAAGAGTATACACTGAGGTGTGAGCTAGGCCTTAGTTCAGTAGATCAAGCTTAGTTTCTGTTGCCAGTGTTTGGTAGAAATGGTGTGTGTGTGAGTGTGTGTGCGCGTGCGTGCGTGTGTGTGTGACAAAATTTCATATATTTCCAATTAATTTGTCAGCAGTCTGTATTGCTGGTTAGTATTTTTGTCAACTTAAAATGAATTAGATCATCTGTAAACAGGGAACCTCAAATGAGAAAACACCTTCACCATATTTACTCATAGACTACTCTGTGGGGAATTTTCTGGATGGATGATTGATGTAGGAGTGTCAAGCCCACTGTAGGTAATGTTACCCCTGGGCAAGAGGTACTGTGAGTTATCAGATACGTAGCTGAATGTGAGCTTAGAAAGCAAGCCAGAAAGCAGTGCTCCTCTATGGCTTCTGCTTAAGCTCCTCCCTGAATGTTCTGGCCTTGAGTTCCTGATCTAACTTCTCTTCATGGTAGACAACTTGAACCGAAATAAACCATTTCTTCGTCAAGTTACTTTTGGTCCTGGTATTTTATAACAGCAATAGAAAATAAACTAAGTAATCTATATTTTAATTTTACTGAGTGGAACCCTGCTGTAATCAGCCTATGCCAGAAATATAAGTAGACATATGAGTATTTCTCCATACTGCCGGATTTATTGAATTACAGTGAAGTTACAAGTTACAGTTATTTCATTCACTGCAACTTTTCAGAGTCTAAGAAAGTTATTAGATGCTAGCTGTAAAGCTACGGAGTTGAAGCAGGCCTTAGGATAGAATCAACCTTTCAAGGCAGACTTTTGGACACAGGGCCAGGAGAATAAGGTGTAGCACCTGGATTGGATGAAGCAGGGAATGAGTGGACAGACAGCAGATCAGGTGGGGTTGGTTATTAGGAGGGATGAAGCAGGCCTCCTCGGGACACTCAAGTTCTCTGCCAGTTGGCACCTTACCAAAACATCTTAGTGGTCAGAGAGTGGGTTAGTATAGTACTCTATCACTACTACAGTATGAGGTGTTTATGAGGTGCAGGTGACAGTGTTACATACTTCTTCGGTCAGAAATGTTCGATAAGTTATTGACCTTTTGTCTAGACATAGTGAGTGGTTCTGGGCAAGGCGTGAATATCTGTGCATATTCAGCCTGCATATATCTATGACCTGTAATATTTTCTAAATAAATGTTTTCTAAAGGGAAAAATTTGAAGAACTTTTTTATAAAGTGTGCTTTCTGGATGCATTCAATATCTTTCTGCTTAAACTAATTTTTCTGGCTGTAAGTTGTTACTAATTTTTTGTTTTAGTCATTACGATATCATTTTGCTGTTAGTGCTATTGATATAAATATTGTTTTAACTAGTGGAATTTCTTTCAGAGAAAGTTAAGAAGTCTCCAAGAGCAGACTAGAATTTTATTGTTTCTATAAATACTCTCCAATTTCACAGTTAAAATTTGTAATTTTTTCTCTTTGTTTCTTTTTGTCTTAATTTACACTAATTGCCACCACAGGCCTATTCCTCTCTGTTGTTCAGTCCTTTTCTGTGTGGTCATTTACACCTTTCAACTAGTTCTTAATCTTGTGGCTTTAACTGTCATCCTGAAAATTAAAGTACACATTTGGCTACCTATATTTCTTAGTTCTATTCTATTTTAGCCATGAATTTATTTGTATCTTGAGTTATATTTTTAATCTCAAATGTTCTGCCTTTTCTGAATATATTTGATCATTCCCATTATTTGTTGTGAGGTTTTTTTAATCAGTATTTATTTGAATGTCCAGATCTCTGTGATTTATTTCAAATCAGCAAATTGTTGTTTTAAGTATTTCTTTGGGTAGAATTGGCTTTAAAGTTTTACCTTTGCTGTACCTTTAACTCTGCTTTCTCTAGTTTGACTTAGTGTATGGCTTTGTTTTTATATTTTAAGACAAATTATTAGTTCACACTATGATTTTATGCTATTTTAGAAGGCTTAGTGTTATCATAAGCTGGGAGATGGGTTAGAGCAAGAGAAGTGACACCACTGATTTGCTCAACTGAAAGAGTTCAATATGGAGAGAGAGAGAGAGAGAGAGAGAGAGGAGAAATATAGAAAAAGAAAGAAAGAAAGAAAGAAAGAAAGAAAGAAAGGAGAAAGAAAGAAGGAAAGGAAAGAAATGAAAGAAAGTAAGGAAAGGAAAGGAAGGAAGGAAGGAGGGAAGGAAGGAAGGAAGGAAGGAAGGAAGGAAGGAAGGAAGGAAGGAAGGAAGGAAGGAAGGGGTTAAAGACCAAATGGTGTCACAATCTCTGGTTTTCCTTGGCTCTTTGCTTAAACCCCCTCCTTCTGCTGGGGGCTGGATTCCATTAGCAATTAACAGTGGCAAAGCACTGCAACTAAGGACCTCCACATTGTAATTGGCTAACATAGTATAGAGTGACTGTTGGTAGTTAAGAGGTACTCTGCACAACTAGGCAGCATTCCTTCCACTTGACTTCCATGCTATAACATGCTTTCCACAATTACATGCAGGGACCATGCTTATTTTGCAGCAATGCAAGTCTTTAAATTCTCAGATATGAAGGAATATAGACAAAGGTTAAAACTTGGGGCTTGGTTCCCTGCTTTTCTTTTGTCTTGGCCTGGGTTTGTTTTGTGTTTGATGGTGTTATTGCCAGTAATAGGCATGAAACAACTTTATTTTTGTCTTTATCAAGAATTTTTGTGATAACATGGGATTTACATGTTAATGGAAGTTTCATTTAATTGAAAATAACTTCATTTATTCATGTGTGTGTGTGAGTGTGCATGTGCATGTAGTCCACATTATGTATATATGTGTGCATAGAAAGAGAGAGAGAGAGAGAGAGAGAGAGAGAGAGAGAGAGAGAGAGAGAGAGAGAGGTGGTTCTTTTCATTTTGAGGGTCCAACAGACAAAGCTCAGGTTCTTGCTAAGTGCTTTTGCCCACTGAGTCTCCTTGTTGTCCCTAATTTAAATATATTTTAAAAGTAATATATTTAGTATTTGACATACACACACACACACACACACACACACATTCAATTCATTTTATCAAAAAGTTAATTGTCAAGGAAGAACACTAAGTCAATATAAATGTCAATCCTTGAACCTATCAATATACACAAAATGCTTACATTTTAATATATGGAAGGCATATATATGTATATGTATATGTATATATATATATATAATGTGTTCAAGGGATGTTTATTATAGCTCTTCTAATATATATGTATTTGTACATATATGTGTGTATTGTTCTTATAGGATATAATTGAAGCAATGCAACAACTGTGGTTTCACAACTAGAATGTTGTGAATCGACCAGTTGGTCAATTTAAAAATGCTTAATGTCTAAGCTGTCCAAATCTTTCAGTGGAGTACTGATGGACTCCAAGAGCACTGCTAGTCTGCACCCTATGCTAGAGTCCTGAATGGAGTCTTAGGTAAATTACCAGAGAGCAAGGAGAAGAAATCAAAAAGCAAAGTTCCCTTCTTCTGCATCCTTTCATGTGGGCTGGACTATAAAGTAAGGCAGAGGTTCAGGGTGAGTTTTTCTGTTTCAGGAAATCTGATTAAGATAATCCCTTGTGGGAGTACTAGCAGGCTGGTTTTGGTCAATTCCAGATGCAGTGGCTGACAACTGAGAATAAGCCCTCACAGTGCACGACTCCCTAAAATATTATAATTTCTTCATTTTAATAGCCCCTTCCCTTTTCCACCAAGATTGTGCAGCAGCCACTGGAGGATGATCCTGCCATTCTTAGAGCAATGCCAGGGAGCTTGTCCACACCAATCTTCCTCCACACACATGCAAAAGAAAACTACACAATATTCTCCTTCTGGAGACCTAAAAGCCCATGAAGGCAATGCAAATTTCTTCAGTTGGGCACACTATAAAGAAATATTTTGATAACCATGCCACCATTAAATGCTAATAATCAAGAGCTCATTTTCAGTATCAAAGCCAACAAGCTTGACACCAATGAGTCTGTGAAAATTCCCCATAATATTGGCCAAGGCCGATTATCATGGGAAGGTCTGGTGCAAAGAAAGCATTGATCCTCTTGGTCCTTGATTATGATTTTTTAATAAAGAAAACAATTTTATAACCAGTCGACCCTAGTTTAACCAGATAATTCTAAATCTGTCAGTTTGTATTTAACAACTTAAGGAGAAATAAGGGGCTGTACATTTAAAACTTTAATTAAATTACATTTGAATTATAAATTTAATTTTTAAAATCTTGAAAGAGTCAGAGAGACAGAGACAGAGAGACAGAGACAGAGAGACAGACAGACAGACAGACAGAGGCAGAGTTTATCTTGAGTTCAGAGGACATTAGGAGTTGCTCCCTTTTAAAATGGCAAGATGGAGAAATTGAACTGAGGTCATTAGGTTTGCCAACCAAGCGCCTTTACCGGCCGAGTCACCTCACCAGCATGCAGATTTAATCTTTTACTTGGCTTCTTTTTACTATTAATCAAAACGACTATTTATTTATATAATTAATTATGACTTTGAAATGGTTTGTCTTTAAAGTCTTATCAAAGTGAAATTTATAGGATTTCATATTCATCAGAGTTAACTGATGAATGAGAATCCTTATAACTGGAATACTACTGTTGTTCTGAACCTAACACAGTTATGGAAATAGGTATGCAAATGCTATTTGTACAAACTTTGAAAGACTAAGAATAAAAATGAATTGGGATTTAAAATTAGTAACTTTTATGACTTTGTTATCGATTTTTATAAAATTTTTGAAATGAAATAAACTGATGGAATTGAGACCGAATAGATTCCTGAGATACTTAGAAAGAGGTTTATTTTATCTTGAGGGCAAGACTTATTTGTGACTGCTCTCTCCACGGGAGGGAAAATGAAAGACAAGAATTACCTTCTCTCACTGGGAAGTGTTAAGTGAAATGTGCTAAAAGACATGGTAAAGAAATAAATTAAAAATAATGCTGAGCTGCAAGGGTTTGGGTTTGCCACATTTGTTTGCTCGACTTGAGTTAGGCTTGATATTATTTGATTACCAACTTTTCTTATGGGTTAGAACTAAATCAAAATATTACACTTTACACAAATAAATAAAATGTTGGGGAAAGGCAAGGACAATATGAAATGAGAAAGGGTTCTGAGCTTACATGTTGCTAAGACTTTAGTCTGATACTTTAGAAGCCACTCTGTGATGCATTAATTATCTAGAAGCAAGAATGTGTTGTGTACAAACAGTGCCTACACTGGGACGTGGAATTGCTGGGAGGTCTGAGCAGTCATTTGGGTCAGGAAACCACAACAAAAGATGCAAACTGAAGTAAGTTTTCCGGAAAAGGACACCTTTCAATTTGTGGGTGACATGAAATTGACAGTTAGCTAAAGTAATAGTTCACAGACACCATCTTCAGGTAATTATATATCTATTTTTAACTTTTCATAACACTTCCAAACATTTTTTTCTGATTACATTAATACTCTTTTGAGTTTTCCAGAACTTTGAAATCTTCAGAGAAAGTAGTAAGAGCACACTGTTGGATTTAGTAGCGTTAGTACCTTTGAGTGCCAGGTTGTCAATGGTCCACTGTAATGTTGGAGGCAGAGAACAGTGAATGACTTTAATTTAAAAAAAATACTGAGTTTTGAAATATCATTCTTCTCTTTACTGCTTTATATCGAAAAGTTTTTCCCCCCTAAGTGTTTGTTATTCTAGGTTACTGGGGTACCTCTGCATCATGGCTTTTGTAGGACCAACAGTACGCTTATTATAATCCAAAGAAATACAAAACAAAGGCCAAGTTTTCGACTTTCATACATATAATAGTGGAATACAAGAATTTTCAGTAGGCAGTACAGAAAATGCATGAGGATTTTTAAAAAAATTTAATGTGTTCTCATTTTATAATTTCAATGTGTTTATTTTGTATTCACAGAATCTTTAGAATAACATGTGTGTGTGTTTGTGTGTGTGTGTGTGTTTGAGAGAGAGAGAGACAGAGAGAGAGAGAGAGAGAGAGAGAGAGAGAGAGAGAGAGAGAGAGAGAGAGAGAGAGGAGAGAGAAAGAGAGAGAGAGAGAGAGAGAGAGAGAGAGAGAGAGAGAGAGAGAGAGAGAGAGAGAGAGAGAGGGAGAGAGAGAGAGAGAAAAGAGGAGAGAGAGATGTTCACACACAATAAGAATTTTGTGTCATCTATGTATGCCAGAGTATATCAAAACTTCCAAAATAAATAACTAGCCACAGGCCTGAAACTTTTCCCATATCACCATTGATGTTTGAATAAGCAAAGAACATATGAGGGTGTGGTCACTTGCCATGTCTGGATAGTTCTCTTATGAAGGTGCAATCTTTTGAGGCTTTAGTTTCTCAAGAACAGCAAAATCACAGAATTTTCTAGTGCTGTGAAGCACAAAACACATTAAATCAATCGATGAAGAGCTTGGAAATACTGGCTTTTAGGAACTTAACACAGGCTTCCTCCTTTTCTCCCTTCCTTCCTTCCTTCCTTCCTTCCTTCCTTAAATGAATGATGTTTACATCAATGGCTAAGTTTCCAAAGGGAGGTAGTCATTTTCTCATAAGAGAACTACAAAGTAAACCCCTCAAGATCATTCTAGAATGAAAGTTGGAGAGGTAAGATTTCTCAACGGAAATGGCTTATCTGACCTAATTGTGGGGTCTTTGTCTCTTCTTCACATTTTTTCCCTCTTTTATTTTCCACTTGGAGAAAGTCTGCGTGGGAAGCAAAGATTCTTCTTCTCACTATGTTTTGCACGTTGTCAGAATTTATTAACACAGTATTTTCAGAAGGATGACAGGGTTATTAGACATTTCATGGCAGAAACTCAAAAACAATTCCACATCCTGTCTGGTCAAAACTTGTAAAATTTTCAAGAACTAAAGAGGCAAAAGTGGGCTTCTGATCAATGTGTTAAATGCAAATTTCAAAGATGATGGAACTTGAGATGGAGTTAGAAACCGAAAGTCAGATGTACAAAAGTCATCATCTACAGAAGCGTCTGTGGAATACACGCTTTAACGATTCACGATAAACAAAGCCGCAAAAAAAAGACACCAGTCTCATCATATAGAAGAATGAACACATGGAAACCGCATGGTGGAACAGTATCTTCACCTGCCACAAGCAAAAAAAAAAATGTCAGTTAAATTTATTTTCAAGTAATATACAGTTTTCAATGAAGTTAATTAATAGTTATTTTCCATTAATAATCAAACCTTTGCAGATTTCTCTATATTTCATCATATTGAATTGATTATTAGTGAGCTTATAATATCTAAAATGAAGACAAAATATTTATTGTCAAAATTGTTCTGTAAGTGGCATATTTCTTATAATCTATACAATAGCCACTGTGTAGTCTCAGTTCGGATACTAGAGATAATTTTGTCATCCGCTTGATTTTTGTTTCTTTTCCCAAAGAGTGGCTATGAAATTTGATTAATATTTGTCTTTCTAAATCTTTCTTTCCAAATATACTGCTTTAAAAAACTATAGTAAATTAAATGTGGAAATGAAATTCTTTGGAATTATTGCCCAATGTCTGTAAATGTTTGTGTATTCGTTAGGATTTTCCATTTCTGGGATAAAATAAAATGTACCAAAGCAACTTGAGAGGGTATGTATTTCAACTCACAATTTCACAACACAGTCTCTCCCTGAGGCAAGTCAGGGCAGGGACTGAAGCATGATAGGCACACGGAGGAGGACCTAACGCATTCCTTACTGGCTTGCACCTCCTGGTTTCTTCACCCTACATTACTATAGCACCCAGGAACGCCACTGTAGTTGACACCACCTCAATGCGATGTGCCCTACTGTGAAGAAAACAGACGGTAGACTCATTTCCAGGTATACCTGATGAGGACATTTTTTCAATCGATGATTCCTTTTTCCACATGACTCTAGCTTATGTGTCAATTTGGCATAAAACTATCTAGTGCTAATAAATGTGGGTAAAATCTCAAGTAAAATACACACACACACAGAGGCACACACACACAGGCACACACACAGACAAACACAGGCACACACACACACACAGGCACACACACACACACACACACACACACACACAGAAGAGGGATGAAAACCAAAGAAATTGGAAGGATAACAAACCAAGATCTAACTATATAAAACACAGTGTTTCCTTTTGATTATCAATGAAACGTTTACCATGTGCATAAATATTTAGGCTGATATTTATATCCTCGCTTGGTAACTGATTGGGCCATTAAGCATATATGAGTTTTTATCACAAAGCTTAAGGTTTGATAAATTTGTTAGGAATTCACCACTATATATAGATCTGTATAAATTGTCAAGGATTATAAACAAATAAAAAATGAAGATACGGTGGCTGTAAAGATGGATTAGCAGATAAGAGCACAGCATGTTCTTCCAGAACAGCCAGGTTCGGTTCCTGGCATCCATTTAATGGCCCGGAGCCAACTATAACTCCAGTTCTGGGGTATACAGTACCCTTTTCTGGCTTCTGTGAGCACCAGGAATGCACATGGCAGATAGGCATATATGTAGCCAAAATACCCATACTCACAAATCAAATAGTATCATTTTCAAAATTAAAAATGGGAGGTATTAAGTAAACTCTTTGCAATTGATTGATTGCAGTGGATTGATCATGATTATCCTGCCTGAAAGCTATGAGGAAAGTTTAAAAACTGCGAAGTTTTGCTTACTTGTTGTTAAATTGTTTTTCAGTTAAAAGCCATGCAACTGTTAGACATGGTAAAAGAAAAACACTTTAGAGACCATGACTTGAATTTGCTATTATTGTCTACAGATGAAGAACACTGTTGAACTGCAAGGTAAGAGGTAGTACAAGATAATTGTCAGCCTCTGTCTATAGCCAAAACTAGCCATATGTCCATATTATAAGCTAATTTAATTTCCTCAATGTTTAAAACATAGCTCTGTTAGTAATATTTGCCATTTACTTGAAGTACGGAAACTTTCATGCTGTCAACAATGTTAGAAATGCAGTGAGTTCCCTTCAGAGTAGCTTCTGAGTGGGCTTTCATTATAGCCTATATCTTTTACTCTGTGCTCCATTGCTCCTCATTTAGTGGTTGATGAAAAGCAATCTGATAAGCTAATTCTTACAAAGGTTTAATTACTTAACAGCTTGATTATTAAATCTCCAAGGGTATTTGGATTTTGAACAGAGGACTCTTAAATTTTAAAGTCTCAATTCAATAGAATTAATTAGTGGTATTTTAATGGAGGAAGACATTTTGTTAGGGTCCAATGTGCATATCTTCCCATATTCAGCATGTTTTAAGGGAAATACTAATAATATATTATGTATATTATGCATGTATATTATGTACCTTTTAAGAAAGCAAGTTCTGGAAAAAACAATATTATGTGTGTAATTAAAATCCCGTGCATGGATCCACCTAATTTGCTTCTATGGATACTATATGCCTTGAAGTCTCTGTTTTCTCATCTTTTAAATTGAGATAATTGGTGTATTCATAACATGTGTCAGATGTAATGAGAAGTCAAGAGAAGTCTTTATAGAATAGACTATTTTTATGTCATTCAGAATCATTTGTTGACATGAAGTAAAATCACAACCCTGAACATTTTTTCTAATACAGTACCAATTTCACCTTTCTAAATCACATGATTAAGTTTACATGATTAAGAATATACTTGTGCATTTATATGTGGATTCTACGTATTTCACATGTGCTAGATTTTTTTTATGATATCATACAAACATGGAAGAAAGAACCCTAGAGTAAAAACAAATTACAAAATCATGTTCAGTATTGATCCAAGGGGGTTCTATATAGAGTAAAAATTAGAACTGAGAAATACAAAAATGATGGCTACTGGCAAACATGATGTTGCTATTTTCCTAGGCATGTATGACATAATCGATGCATAACAGTGACAGTTTAAGCATGAAAGCTACATCAAAGAACAAATAATAATAATTGCCTGATGAGTATGGAAGTATTTGTTAAAAGATCACAACACACACACACACACACACACACACACACAACTCAGTGGTTTCTACACAATGTGTCATATATACCTGCAAGCCTCATTTTCATTAGTGATTAAATATAAGGAGATTGCCAATCCACAGAGATCATTAAAATGTTCAACAAATAGAGTGGGAAGCAAACAACCATGGAAGCCCAAGAAAGGAGAGTCCAAAAATTCCTGAAGGATCCCAATGTTTCTTGCCAGGGAAACACAGTATGAGAGCCTTGAGAATTCAGGATGTGGTGTGAATATATGTATAAAGGAGAGATAAAATAAGTAAACATTTAACATGTCTGTATGAGGTGTCATGGATTTTAGATTTAGTAAGTATGATTGTAAGGTTGATGTCTTAAAACTACAGCATGGGTCTTTAGATATATGTTTTCTTAATATGTTCCTATTATTTCAGATTTATATGATCTATTAGCTTTTGCTTCCCCAAAATGTGCCTTAGACATATCTGTTTTCATTTAGGAAAATAATTAGCATTCTCAAGGAAGGGACACCAAACTTCATATACTCCTTCAGCAAATGAAAGTGAAATAGACAAAAGCCAGAATGGAGGGGTGGGAGCGTTTCAATTTAAGAAAGAAGATAAGCTGTGTGCCTGTACTTGACCATGGCGATAGAACTGATCAAAAATATAGATGGTCTATTTCACCTTGTACCCCCTTGAATTCATTTAATCGAGCAAACTTTAGAGTTTGTTTCTATATAATTTAAAATTAAAATGATGCTACATTAAGACATTGAGAAGAATTATCTATGGGTGAAAAGATTGATTCACAGCAAGATGGCAACATCAGTATTATAATATTAATCATTTGCACAGAAGATTGCAGCCACCATTTAGATGTGGGCACACAGTCACGTTGTTAACATGGGAATTGTAGCAGAGACAGAAAGCATCTAACTTGCCATTATTCCTCAACCTACTATGAAGAAAGTAGCCTCCCATGATGCCTTGTGCTACTGTGAAGAACGTGATTGCTCAGTAGTACTGATGAAGGCAACTTATCCGTTGATAGTGTCTGGTTAAAATAGGGACACTATATGTATATGCCATTTGGACAGCCTTTCCTTTCTGCTCCCTCAGAGGTTTTCCTGAGTAACTTCATAGCTTTTCCAATTAACATTTTATTACACACTTTTGAACTAAATATTAAATATAAAAATACAGTTAGAAATTAGTTCTTGTCTTCAAAGAGATCAAAGTATTCTATAAAACCTAATCTAACAACAAAAAACGAAATGATTGAATGTGGTGCTCTCATACTTTGAGCTGAACGCTCAAGTTCTTGTGCTTTTGTTTTGGGTAAGAAAGAATTTTACCTAACATTATTTAAAATAACCTGGTCAGTATAAAATGCTGAGTGGGGTTTATGGTAAACAAACAAAAAAGTCATGAAAATACAGTTATTATAGATATGGGACGAGCAAAGAAGGAAAACTATAGAACCGATAAATGTTACGAATGAAGTTACCTGGCTGGAGAGATGGCTCAGTGGTTAAGAGAACTGACTGCTTTTCCAGGGGTCGTGAGTTCAATTCCCAGCAACCACGTGGTGGATCACAACCATCTATAAATAAAAAATAAATAAGTCTTTAAAAAGAATGAAGTTACCTATTGTGAAGAATAGAGAAATTTATGAGGACACTTTTGAAAAGGAGAAATGACATCATTCTTCAGATTCTGTAAATGTTTGTGTGCTTAAAAAGAATTCGTTAATTCTTTAGAATATTTTAGGGGCTGGGAGTTTTCCTGACCAACATTCAGTGACATTTTCATTAGGAGTGGGATCACAAATACTCAGTCTGCTGTTCCCTAGGCTGCTCCTTGGGACATGGCATATCCTCTCTGTTCACTAAAGCTCCTCTCCACTGGTTTGCAGGTGGCCTTAGAATCCTCCCAGTTATATTTAATTCAGCCACTGCCAATAAATTAGCAAGTCTAGCCAGCCTCTACGGTGCTATCAATTTGATGCACTGTTGTATAAATATTAGATCAACATTTTATCATCTAAAATCCAGAATTTCTTTATTCCATTTCTTCTATAAAAGAAAAGTGGTAAAATTTTCAAACAATGTTGTAATGACTGCCTCTAACAATAAATGATGTTGAGATAATTCTCAAATCTCAACAGAATCACCAGATGGCATGTTTTCTAGAAAAGTCAAATTAATAACAATGTATTTTTACATTTTGCAGTACAACATCAAGCTTAATAATAACATCTGAATTCTGAAAATACTAGACAAATCTGCAAGTATAACATTCTCCTAGCGAACATCCTGTGAATTCATAAATATTTACATGTTACAAGTTATAATTATGTAGCACTGGGGAAAAGGGAAAATGTAGCTGTATATTTATATCCTACATGAATATAAAAGAACATTCATAAATTACAAATGTGCACTGTTCTAAGAAGTAGACCCACTGAGCTTTTGTTCCTTAAGACCAACACGTGAGAATAGCTTGTACCTCCCCCCCATCAGTGGAATAAAAATTATAAGTGTAAGTTTGAATGGCTATTGATTGCTTATGATCGTTTCTATTAATAGTTCAACATGGTTGTGCATGAACACATCATTGTAGGTATTTGACAACATGGAAGAGGAAGTCTGCATTGCTACAGGGATAATCCTTCTTAAGAAACTGACAAGCACGATTATATAAAGCACGGCAAAGTATGTATTTGCTTTGAAACAATTGCCTAAAATAGGACAGCTAAATGCTATCTTGTTATTGCTGTGGATATTAGTTGGTCTGCAAAGCAAATTCTATATTATAGATTAAATCAGAAAGCTAGTAAAAGTCAGTGACTACAATAGGCTTTTAGCATCTGTAACTTTATGCATATGTTAGCTTTCAATTATTTCAAAGCTTTGGAAATAAGGATTGAAAATTATTTCCCATAATTTTACACATGTCCTAAGAAATAATCATAACTTACACTAATTTTTACAATTTATATCCATATTCTATATTTTATCATTTTTAACCACAAAATTTTTCAAATTCTTTAATTGCTCTGTGGATATATTTTATGTGTATCTTATCATGTGCATTTATATATTAAAGTAAATTCAGTTGTTAAATTGTCTAATCTTGAGACTTACCACACATATATACTGTGACCTCCAGTCTTCTGATCAAATTTGGGGTTACTTACTGCTATAATCAAATATATTCTCATCTCTTATTTGAACAAATCATGTAGGAATTGAATACAATTTTTATGAACACTAGCAATATGTTCATTTCTCTGATAATTTTGACATTAAAATTCCATCTTAATAATCCCATCCTTCAGGCTTTGAAGACTCTTAAGGTATTAAAGCAAAAATTATCCTAAGCAGTTAGATTATAATGTATTTAAAGATTAGAATTTTCATGTTGAATATTAACTGCTCCATTTCCCAGGAAAAGAAAACTATGCTGATTTCTTCTATAATTTATACATTTCAAAGGCTGTCTATCCAACTTTAAACCATAGCAATAGGAAAATGTACTTCTAATGGACTTAACTACTACCCAAATTTTCAAAGGTGTATGCAATGACATATTTTGATGAATTGGAAATATTTAAAATAGTGATCTAATTTCAAAATATGCTCCAGAGTTATTAAACATTAATCACAGTAAATGGTCCACTGAAACTAAAACAATTAACTAAAGTTGTTAACCCTAGTACTAAAAATAGAAGCACTTTGACTTTTTAATTCTAGGTAAGAGGTAAGATTGTACATAATCTCCATTTGGCACAATGGGAGATATTAAAAAGATATGATTTATTAGATGGGAGATCTCTCTCATCTCATATATAAATTATCTAGAGATATCATCAATTATATTTCTGTATGCTAAAATTCCCAGATGTAAATTTTATAAGGCTTTCAAAAGGATGAAAGCCATTCTTATTTTTAATTTTCTCTGAAGAATGTTTCAAAAAATATTTACACATTTGAAATAGAATTAAAATCCAATACTTTCCTAAACCTCATTTCATTTTATGACCCCAATTTTATAAAACACTTTCCTTTACTATGTGATGTTTTAACAAAATGATTCTTGCCAATTAATAAAATCATATGTTTTAATATTCTTTTCTGGACTTTATCAGTCCTGATTAAAAGGGATTAACAATATTGATAACTTCAAATGTATGGCATATCTATATGATACACTGTATACTTCATGGTAGTACCATTATCTATTGGTACTAACTAGAAAACCTCCTACTCCCCAAGCTCTGATTTACATATGTTTAATGAAATAATTCCACTGTGTGTGTCTGTTTGTGTATGTTTGTGAATAATGGCGAATCTGTGCATGCTTAGGTTGTATGTGAATGACTTCACTGTAGAATTAGCTGTCATGGGTTAGTCCTTTTCAAACATCAATTCTAAACTTTATTTTGGGTACAGGGAAGTTCCACATGTAAGAGGGTGAGTGAGACCCTGAGGTGCTTTGCTCTTCTAGCATGATAAAATTCTCCAAAAGATGTGCTCAAAATGTCAGCTGTATCGCACCTTTCAATTCTTCGTGTTAATGAAATCATTTGTTTTATTTTTCAGCAAGCCTTATTTTGGATACACTTTCTGTGTGCCAGAAATCCTTATTGATTAGAAACAGGAGGTTCGTAAAACAAACAAACAAACAAACAAACAAACAGCTGAATATGGACAAACTAGTGTGTCTCCATTTTATGACATATTTTCACATCCAATCTGGGCAGTAATCATCTGTAATCATATTTCTTATTCAGTGCCTCAACATTTCAAAGATGTTAGCAAGGAACTGACCTAGATACTGCCTGTAAATTCTTTTGAAAGGATGATGTCCCTTGTACTACATACTTCTAGTTAATGGAAGTTACAAAGAAATCCCAGATCTCAAGTGAGGGAAACATGAAGAAATCACTATACTTAGGGAAAGGGAATGGTTTGTTGAAAGCAACTGACAGTGATGGAAAACATTGAAAGAGTAGAGAATTAGCTGATGAGATGACCTCATCCATTAGCTGTTATTCAGCCTTGTCCATGAGTTGTATTGGTGAGAATAAGCCTCCTACCCTCAAGTTGGCCTAATCAATTGACCAAGGATATAGCTTAGGTTAAACATTGAAGAGTCTTACAGGAAGTTGGCAAAGGCATAAAGCTAGAGTCCTAATGTGAGTGACATAAAAAGAAAGGAAATAGATGGAGTACAAACAAAGTCAAGGTACAATTGAACAAGTGAGAATTGCAGAATTAAAATAACATGCTTATAGTGTCTGCAGATAGTTTAAATTGTCCAAAAATTCAAAAGGGTCTGTTGAGAATAGCATATTATATTAGTTACTTTTTCATTACTGTGAAAAAATCATGAACTAAAGTGACTTATAGAAGAAAACTTTTATTTCAACTCACAGTTGCAGACAGATAAAAGTCCATTCATGCAGGGAGGCATGGGAATGCCTGTCAGGTATGGCAGCTTAATCAGGAAACTGATAGAGCACACCTTACATATAAGAATAAAACAGATAAAGCAAGCTGAAAATGGGACAAGGCTATGAAATCCTAAGTCAGAACCCAGCAATAACTTTCCTCTTGTAAGGCTCTACAAACTTCTACAAACAGTGTTACTAGCTGGGACTAATTTGTGTTTCAAATTTCTGAACCTGTGGACAATTGTATCACTCAAATCATTATATTGCACTCATTGGATTCCAATAGATTCATAGCTATGTAATAATGCAAAATACATTTATTCCTACTTGAAAAGTTGTCTTATAAGTCTCTACACTAATTAAAAGTCCCAAAACTCTTCTGAAACCAAAGGCAATTGGGTAGCTGGCATATAAAACAACAACTTACATACATCTGACACATAATAGCATGGAATACATTCCCCCATTCCAAACAAGAAGGAATGGTGATATGATGAAGAAACACTAGGCGAAGTAAGATTGATGCCCAGAAGGAAAACCACCAAATCTTGTAGCTCATTGTCCAATTCTGGAACGTTGACATCAAAAGGTTCATACAATTTAACTACTCTAGCTTAACTGCCTGCAACTTCTCCCTCTGCCTTTCCCTCTCCCTCTCCCTCTGCCTCTCCTCGTCCCCTCGTCCCCTCTCTCTTCCCTCCTCCTCTCCTCCATCCTGTTTCTCTCCTTCTCCCCCTCCCTCTCTCTATCCCCACTCTCTCTAATTCCCATGACATTTATTTATATTTTTTTGCCATGTGTCTCAGAGTTCTGGAATCTTGAACATCTTGGGGTCTCCACTGAATCCTCGGCTTCACTTCCACAACTTCATCTTTCTGGGCCTTTGCACAGTGACTACATTGCCACACGTAGCCTGGCTTTGGGGTGCTTTGAAGCCTCAGAGGCAGAATCTACAGTCTCTCCCTTTCTGTATTATGCGTGCCCCTAAAGCTATCACAACATATACTACTCTGCCTTATTCCACTGTCATCTTGAGATTCCCCCACCCCTCCGAATGACAATAGCAATAGCAATAGCATGTTTTCAGTTGCAGAAAACTCCCCAGATTCCATTCTCAATTTGAAAGCTTAGCTGCGCAGGTCTTGCCCTGAGAAATCACTCTGTTTTGTCCCAATGCTTAGCAGGAGGCTTCTCCTTTACTGTCTACACCACTGAACAATTATGTCCTCACTTTCAGGACAGGTTTGGCTGCAGTTGTAGGCTTCCTGGTGTTCTTCTTTGCTCCAAACTTTACATTTTGTGTTTCCTTCTGCCCCCATTTTGTTCACTGCGTACTTGCATAAGCAGTATCAATAACCACCCCACGAGATTCAGTCTTATGCTGTCTTGAAAATTCTTCCAGAAAAGAAATTAACCCAATATTTTAAAATATAACCTCAGACAAATTAGTAGGACAAAAGCAGAAGGCAGCCGGAGTTTTACCAAAATATCACAGGAACAGCTTGTGGCCCAGTTGCTGACATTGTTTCTCTCTGAAACTTTCTGAACTGTTCGCGGAATGCTTCCACTTCTTTCAGTATCGCTGCCTTTCCGACAAGTAGAATTCGGCCCATATTGATGTGCTTATAATATTCAGCTGCTTTTCAACACAAGTTTCAGAGGCTTCTGCATTCTTCCAAGCCACCATGATAAAAAAATCAATCAGTCAAACAAAACAAAACAAAACAACAACAACAAAATCATGGTAGTGTTATGTTATTCACATCAATAGTTCACTTCAGTTTCTGGTACCAACATTTATATTAGGAATTTTTCTGTTACTGTGTTAAACACCAGAACATTGGAATGCATGGAAGGAAATGAATTTTGGCTACGCCACAAGTATAAATGAGAGATACCAAACTGGAAATGAGATGAGTCTATGATACTTCAAAGCCTACTCCTAAGTGGCAATACTTCCTCCAACAAGGCCTACATGCCTCAACGCTTCCACCAATGGGAGTCCAATATAACAACCCATAATTGTAATATTTTCATCATTTTTAATTCACCACAGAACATCGTAGCATGTTAGTATTTAAGAATTAAACCATCATTTCTTTTTTTAACAGGGAAAACATTTTCTTTTTAATTTCTTCCTCTTTAAGGAATTTGAACCATCATTTCTAATAGAGAAGAGTGATTCCCTAGCTTATTGAACAACAAAACAAATTTAATTCAGACTTTGAATTCAATTGGAGCATGAAAGCTCTTGAGTAACAGTCCTTAGGGACCACAGTTGCAAACTTCTTGACAGCACATTCACATATACATCTTATCCTAATTGTTGAAAAGCAATGCAATCGTAGAAATCCAAAGTCACAGAGTGTCATCAAAGGAAGTAAGGGCAAAAATGCAAGTCGAGAAGCTGAAGGATTAACTGATGCAGGAACTGAAGAGGCGTGCTCCTTTTGCCTTCATTTTTATGGCTTGCTGAAACTTTCTTCCTTTCTTTTTTTTAATTGAATTTTTTATTTACATTTCAAATTTTATTCCCTTTCCTAGTTTCCTTTCCATAAGCTGCCTATCCTCTCCCCCTCCTCTTCTTCTATAAGGGTGTTGACCTCCCCATCCACCCCCCTTACAACACCCCCCCTGACAATCCACTACACTGGGAGTCCAACCTTGGCAGGACCAAGGGCTTCTTCCATTGGTGCCCAGCAAGGCCATCCTCTGCTACATATGCAGTTGGAGCCCTGGGTCAGTTCATGTATAGACTTTGGGTAGTGGTTTAGTCCCTGGAAGCTCTGGTTGGTTGTTTTTATGGGGTTTTGCAAGACTCTTCAGCTCTTTCAATCCTTTCTCTAATTCCTCCAACAGGGGTCCCGTTCTCAGTTCAGTGATTTGCTGCTACCATTTGACTCTGTATTTGACATGCTCTGGCTGTGTCTCTCAGGAGAGATCTATATCCAGTTCCTATCAGCATGAACTTCTTAGCTTCATCAATCTTATGTAGTTTTGGTGGCTGTATATATATGGGCCACATATGGGACAGGCTGTGAATGGCCATTCCTTCAGTCTCTGCTGCAAACTTTGCCTCCATATCCCCTCCTATGAATAGTTTTGTTCCCCCTTTTGAGAAGGAGTTAAGCATTTGCACTTTGGTCATCCTTCTTGAGCTTCCTGTGGTCTGTGGATTGTATCTTGGGTAATTCAAGCTTTGGGGCTAATATTCACTAATGAGTGAGTACATACCAAGTGTGTTTTTCTGTGATTGGGTTACCTCACTCAGGATGATATTTTCCAGTTCCATCCATTTGCCTATGAATTTCATAAAGTCATTGTTTTTGATAGCTGAGTAGTATTCCATTGTCTTGATGTACTACATTTTCTGTATCCATTCTTCTGTTGAAGGGCATCTGGGTTCTTTCCAGCTTCTGGCTATTATAAATAAGGCTGCTAAGAACAGAGTGGGGCATCCGTCTTTGTTGTATGTTGGATCATCTTTTGGGTATATGCCCAAGAGAGGTATAGCTGGGTCCTCAGGTAGTGCAATGTCCAATTTTCTGAGGAACCTCCAGACTGATTTTCAGAGAGGTTGTTACCAGTTTGCAATCCCACCAACAATGGAGGAATGTTCCTTTTTCTCCACATCCTTGCCAGCATCTGTTGTCATTTGAGTTTTTGATCTTAGCCATTCTGACTGGTGTGAGGTAGAATCTCTTTTGATTTGCATTTCCCTGTTGACTAAGGATGTTGAGCATTTCTTTAGGTACTTCTCAGCCATTTGATATTTCTCACCTGAGAATTCTTTGTTTAGCTTGCTTTCTTATAGCACCCAATATTACAAATCCAGGCTCGTACCACTCACAGTGAACTGGGCCATTCCCCATCAATCACCAGTCAAGAAAATATTCCAAAGGCTTGCCTTCAAGGCAAACTTGTGAAAAACATTTCAATTCAAGTTCCCGTTTTCAAAACGACTCTTGCAAATTGACATAAAACTAGCCACCAAAGGAACTATATGGTGGTAGTTGGAAGGGACAAATGTGAAGCAGATATAATCAGAGTTTATGGTATAAATATATGAATTTTTCAAGAATAAAGTAAACTTATAAACACAATAGCACATTGGACAGAGATTTGTGTTTTTGTAAACTTTTTATCTTTTCTAATGAAAGCTTTAAAGCAATAGTAAAGTAAACTGTACAAATTTTAATTATTTTATTAGAAATGTTGATAAATTTTAAATTTTTCATGAGTTCTTTGAGAATTTCATAGAATGTATTTTTGTATCAATCCCCCTTCTCTGTCTCTTTCCCAGTGCATAGTCACCCATTCACTATCCACTCAATGACTCAACGTCATGTCCTTTTTTGTTTTTATTGTTGTTGTTGTTGCTGCTGCTGTTCATCTGTTTATTCACTCATTGCTTGCTTGCTGGAACTCACCAGGACCTATTTGGGGTGTTCAAATATTCTTATTTCTAGAGTCCTTTACAAGTACAAAGTCAACTTAACATATCAATACTCATTTTTTGTTGTTGTTATTACATGTAAACAGCAATCTTTTATTTTATTCCATTTATTTATTTATTTATTTATTTATTTATTTATCTATTTATTTATTTATTTTTACACTCCAGGATTTTATTTCCCCACGGTCCAACCAACACCCCCCTCCCCATCCCCTACCTCCTAACAGTTCCACATCCCATACCTCCTCCCTGACCGCCCCTGTCTCCATTAAGATGTCCCCACCCCACCCACCCCATCCACCTCACCAGACCTCTAAACTTCATAGGGCCTATAGTCTCTTGAGGGTTAGGTGCATCTTCTCTAACTGAACCCAGACCTGGGGGTCCTCTGCTGTATATGTTTTGGAGG
This sequence comes from Rattus rattus, assembly GCF_011064425.1. NCBI lineage: Eukaryota > Metazoa > Chordata > Mammalia > Rodentia > Muridae > Rattus > Rattus rattus. Next base: position 24,669,795 of record NC_046158.1, read on the forward strand.
TCTCATCTCAGCTGGTGTGAGTGATCCAGTGTCTGAGAAATCTCAGGGGTCCAGATTAATTGGGACGTCTGGCCCTCCTACAGGGTTGCCCTCCTCCTCAGCTTCCTCCAGCTTTGCCCTAACTCAACCACAGTTTTCATCAGCTTCTGTTCATTGGTTGGATGCACACTAGATCTGCATCTGACTCTTTTAGCTGTTTGTTGGGTCTTTTGGAGAGCAGTCATGATAGGTCCCTTTTTGCGAACACTCCATAGCCTCAGTAATGGTGTCAGGTTCCTTGCCTTGAGCTGGATCTCACTTTGGGCCTGTTGCTGGGCTAGCTTTTTCTCAGGCTCTTCTCCATTTCCATCCCAGCATTTCTCTCAGACAGGAAGAATTATGGGTCAGAGTTTTGACTGTGGGATAGCAACCCACTTTCTGCTGGAGGTGGGTTCAATAAGTTCCCTCCCCCAATGCAGGGCATTTCATCTAGGGTCCCCCGTTTGAGTCTTCAGAGTCTCTCACTCCCCAGGTCTCTCTGGTACATTCTAGAGGACTCCCAACCTTCTTTCTCTTGAGGTCTCCTGTTTCCATTCTTTGAGCTGGCCTTCAGGGCATTAGTCCTTTTCTCCTACCCAATACCAAATCATGTTCTCCTCTCTCCTCATTCCTTTGTCCCTTTCTCTCCCCTGTCCCTTCCTCCCTCCTGCCTTGGGGTTGCTTTCTTCTCCCTCCCAAGCTGAACTGAAGCTTTTTCACTTGGGCCTTTCCATTTGTTGACCTTTTTGAGTTCTGTGGACCGTATCTTGGGTATTCTGTACTTTTTTTGTTAATATCCACTTAAAATATCAATACTTTTAAAGAAAACTGACTTTCCCTCTTCCAGGAGCTAACAATTGCCATTAGTTCTATATTCACAGGTGGATTTTTGCTCCATTACCCTCTGTAGACTGGGATTTTGCCAGTCCTGTTTTCAGCTTCTATTAGTCTTCTGAACGTTGTAACTATGATGAGGGTTCACATGTGATGCTCCATGCTCAGAAGACTCTGTGTCACTGTTGTCTCCTACCAGCTTTAGCTCTTGCACTCATTTCTCCCTTATTTTCACAACGATCCCCTAGCCTTGACAGAAGGAAGTGTTGCATTATATATTTTATTTAACACTTAGAATTATGTGGTCTCATATTTTTATGTCCAGGCCTGTTTTGGATCTCTCTGTTAATTACCATGCACTACAAAGAAAATCCACTCTGATGACGATGAAAGACGTGCATTAATCTTTGGTCATAAGAAAGCAGTAGTAGTCAGTTTAATATTTTTATTTTCCAAAACTAAGCACAGCAGGCTTTCCTCTATTAGGAGTGGTTCTCAACCTTACCAATGCTGTTTCCATTTAATACAGTGCCTCATATTGTGATGACTCCCAATAACATTATTTTGTTGCTACTTCATAAAGCTAAATTTGCTAGTGTTATGATTTGAAATGTAAATAACTGATATCCAGGATATTTGATCCTTGACACCTGTGAAAGGGTTGTTTAATCCTGCAATGGTTGTGACATGTAGCTTGAGAATTACTTTAAGCTTATACCATATATAGGTTCTCAGTCCAGTAATATTGGCAGGTATGAGTGTCTTCTTATGAAATAATTTAAGTCAAATCAGAAAGTCATTGTCTACTCCCAAAACACTGTTGTTCTACATCTTAGAAAGTCAGTCATGATTACACATGCAAGGTTCATGTTTAGGTAAAACATGATTATTTATCCTTTCTAATAGCATGTATAGCACCTTTCAGTACTTTGAAAGCTAGACTGTAGAGACAAGACTTCCAGGTCTGTACTTGATTTCTCCCTTTTATTTGACTCAAGAATATGGTATATTTAGGAATATGATCTCATCCTTAGATTCTGGAGGATAACCAAGACCAATGTCAATATCTGGTGGATTATTATTATCTATGGGGACTTACTGGACAACAACTTCAATGGAAGTGAGCCACTCCTATCACTGGGTGTTTTATTTGTTAGTCCTTGGTGTGTAGAAAGGATATTGTTGGGATGTTACAGGCTACATCTTTCTTAACTTCCACATATCTCTTTTTCTCTTTATCTACCCCTTCAACCACCCTGGCTGCTTTCTACACCTGCATTCTATTTCTTGTCCCTTAATAGCATTTAACAATAGTTGCTACCTAATTTCTTGACCAAATTTTATTTGGGTATGTCAAATAAAATATACATATGTAATGATTAAAAACTAATATTTGGCACAGCCATCTTCCTTCTATCCCCTGAGCTCCATCACCTGCCTTCCTGAGAAGACTCAGGGGCCCAGGAACATTCAGGTTAGATCCCTCCCCACCAATCCCCTGCCTATCAAGTCTACCTAAGGGACAGCACTCAGGGCTGATCTGCACACTTCCCCAAGCTTCATTATCAGGCCCATGGCCCTGCTTCCCTTCCTGAGGAGGCAGGAAAGGTGAGCAGCATGGTATTCCCTGATCTCCATTGTCAGGCAGAAGGCTCTACCTGACTCTCCAAAATGTTCTATCTGTAGCAGGACCATCCACTCAACACCAGAGAAAGTCAGATGAGTGAAAGTCAGTCTAAGAACACAATCACCCTGAGCCTGGGCAATATGATACCACCAGCGTCCAACTATCCTACTACAACAAGCCCAGGATATCCTAACTGAGTCAAAGCACAAGAAGGTGACCATTAATTCAATTTTATAAAGATGAGCAAGGACTTTATTTTTTTATTAACTTGAGTATTTCTTATTTACATTTCGAATGTTATTCCCTTTCCCGGATTGCGGTCAAACATCTCCCTAATCCCTCTCCCTCACCCTCCATATGGATGTTTCCCTCCCCATCCTCCCCCATTACCGCCATCCCCCCAACAATTACGTTCACTTGGGGTTCAGTCTTGGCAGGACCAAGGGCTTCCCCTTCCACTGGTGCTCTTACTAGGCCATTCATTGCTATCTATGAGGTTGGAGCCCAGGGTCAGTCCGTGTATAGTCTTTGGGTAGTAGCTTAGTCCCTGGAAGCTCTGGTTGGTTGGCATTGCTGTTCATATGGGGTCTCGAACCCCTTCAAGCTCTTTCAGTCCTTTCTCTGATTCCTTCAACAGGGGTCCCGTTCTCAGTTCAGTGGCTTGCTGCTGGCATTCGCCTATGTATTTGCCATACTCTTGCTGTGTCTCTCAGGAGAGATCTACATCCAGTTCCTGTTGGCCTGCACTTCTTTGCTTCATCCATCTTGTCTAATTGGGTGGCTGCATATGTATGGGCCACATGTGGGACAGGTCCTGAATAGGTGTTTCTTCTGCCTCTGTTTTAATTTTTGCCTCCCTATTCCCTGCAAAGACTATTCTTGTTCCCCTTCTAAAGAAGGAGTGAAGCATTTGCATTTTGGTCATCCTGTCTTGAGTTTCATGTGTTCTGTGCATCTAGGGCAATTCAAGCATTTGGGCTAATAGCCACTTATCAATGAGTGCATACCATGTGTGTTTTTCTGTGATTGGGTTACTTCACTCAGGATGATATTTTCCAGTTCCATCCATTTGCCTACGAATTTCATAAAGTCATTGTTTTGATAGCTGAGTAATATTCCATTGTGTAGATGTACCACATTTTCTGTATCCATTCTTCTGTTGAAGGGCATCTGGGTTCTTTCCAGCTTCTGGCTATTATAAATAAGGCTGCTATGAACATAGTGGAGCACGTGTCTTTTTTGTATGTAGGGGCATCTTTTGGGTATATGCCTAAGAGAGGTATAGCTGGGTCCTCAGGTAGTTCAATGTCCAATTTTCTGAGGAACCTCTAGACTGATTCCCAGAATGGTTGTACCAGTCTGGAATCCCACCAACAATGGAGGAGTGTTCCTCTCTCTCCATATCCTTGCCAGCATTTGCTGTCACCTGAGTTTTTGATCTTAGCCATTCTCACTGGTGTGAGGTGAAATCTCAGGGTTGTTTTGATTTGCATTTCCCTTATGACTAACGATGTTGAACATTTCTTTAGGTGTTTCTCAGCCATTCGACATTCCTCAGCTGTGAATTCTTTTTTAGCTCTGAACTCCATTTTTTAATAGGGTTATTTGACTCCCTGCGGTCTAACTTCTTGAGTTCTTTGTATATTTTGGATATAAGCCCTCTATCTGTTGTAGGATTGGTAAAGATCTTTTCCCAATCTGTTGGTTGCCGTTTTGTCCTAACCACAGTGTCCTTTGCTTTACAGAAGCTTTGCAGTTTTATGAGATCCCATTTGTCGATTCTTGATCTTAGAGCATAAGCCATGGGTGTTTTGTTCAGGAAATTTTCTCCAGTGCCCATGTGTTCGAGTTGCTTCCCCACTTTTTCTTCTATTAGTTTGAGTGTATCTGGTTAGATGTGGAGGTCCTTGATCCACTTGGACTTAAGCTTTGTACAGGGTGATAAGCATGGATCGATCTGCATTCTTCTACATGTTGACCTCCAGTTGAACCAGCACCATTTGCTGAAAGTGCTATCTTTTTTCCATTGGATGGATTTGGCTCCTTTGTCAAAAATCAAGTGAGCATAGGTGTGTGGGTTCATTTCTGGGTCTTCAATTCTATTGCATTGGTCTGTCTGTCTGTCTCTGTACCAATACCATGCAGTTTTTATCACTATTGCTCAGTAATACTGCTTGAGTTCAGGGATAGTGATTCCCTGTGAACTCCTTTTATTGTTGAGGATAGTTTTAGCTATCCTGGGTTTTTTGTTATTCCAGATGAATTTGTAAATTGTTCTGTCTAACTCTTTGCAGAATTGGATTGGTATTTTGATGGGGATTGCATTGAATTTGTAGATTGCTTTTGGTAAAATGGCCATTTTTACTATATTAATCCTGCCAATCCATGAGCATGGGAGATCTTTTCATCTTCTGAGGTCTTCTTCAATTTCTTTCTTCAGAGGCTTGAAGTTCTTATTGTAGAGATCTTTTACTTGCTTGGTTAAAGTCACTCCGAGGTACTTTATATTATTTGGGATATTATGAAGGGTGTCGTTTCCCTAATTTCTTTCTCGGCTTGTTTCTCTTTTGTGTAGAGGAAGGCAACTGATTTATTTGAGTTAATTTTATACCCAGCCACTTTGCTGAAGCTGTTTATCAGCTTTAGTAGTTCTCTGGTGGTACTTTTGGGATCACTTAAATATACTATCATATCATCTGCAAATAGTGATATTTTGACTTCTTTTTTTCCAATCTGTATCCCCTTGATCTCCTTTTGTTGTCTGATTGCTCTGGCTAGAACTTCAAGAACTATATTGAATAAGTAGAGAGAGAGTGGGCAGCCTTGTCTAGTCCCTGATTTTAGTGGGATTGCTTCAAATTTTTCTCCATTTAGTTTAATGTTAGCGACTGGTTTGCTATATATGGCTTTTAGTATGTTTAGGCATGGGCTTTGAATTCCTATTCTTTCCAGGACTTTTATCATGAAGGGGTGTTGAATTTTGTCAAATGTTTTCTCAGCATCTAATGAAATGATCATGTGGTTTTTATCTTTCAGTTCATTTATATAGTGGATTACATTGATGGTTTGCAAGGACCTTAAAGATGAAATAAATAAATAAATCCCTTAAAAAGATGCAGGAAAAGACAGTCAAACAAGTGAAGGAAATGAATAAAAAGAGTTCTACATTTCAAAATGGAAATAGAAGCAATAAAAAAATTCCCCACAAACTGAAGGAATCCTGGATGTGAAAAAAACAGAAGTAAGAGAACAGGAACAACAGATGCCATCATCACCAACAAAACATGAGAAACGAAAGAGAGAATCTCAGACATAGAAGATACGTTGGTCAAATAAAATGCTTCTTCTAAGAAGTTCCTTACATAAAACATCTCAAGAACTCTGGAATACTATGAAAAGTCAAAACCTAAGAATATTAATAGAAGATGAAAACTTCCAACTCAAAGGCTGACAAAACACTTTCAACAAAATAATAGAAGAAAACTTTTCAAACTAAAGGGATGCTTATAAACATACCAGAAGATTTCAGGACACCAAATAGATTAAAAATGAAAAGCCTTCTGCCACATAATAGTCAAAACACTAAATGCACAGTCAAAGCTCCAAGGGGAAAAGGCCAAGTAACATATAAAGGCAGAGCTATCAGAATTATGTCTGACTTCACAACAGAAACTCTAAAAGCTTGAAACTCCTGAACAAATATCTTGCTGCTTTAAGAAACCATGAGTATCAGTTCAGACTACTATATTCAGCAAAGCATTTAATCACATAAATGTAGAAAACAAGATATTGTATAGCAAACCCAAATTTAAACAGCATCTATCCACAAATCCATCCCTACAGAAGGTATTAGAAGAAAAATTCCAATTCAAGGAGGTTAACTGCACCCCAAAAACCATACAAAATAAATAACCACACACCAGCAAAATCAAGAGAATCACACACAATCACTTACACACACACACACACACACACACACACACACACACACACACATGCACTAGCAGCATCAAAATAACAGGAATTAACAACCATTGTGGCCATTAATATCTCTCGACATCAAGGGACTCAGTTCTCCAACAAAAAGGACACTGGATAACTGAATAGATGCTAAAGTAGGATCATCATTCTCCTGCATGTAAGAACCACACCTCAGCAAAAAAAAAAAAGAAAAAAAATAGACATTACCTCAGAATCAAAAGCTGGAAAAAGATTTTCCAAGTCCACCAAGACGACATCTCAATTCTGAACATCTATGCCTCAAATGCAAGGGCACCCATATTTGTAAAAGAAATATAAAGTTTAAATCATAGAACAAAACCCACACATTAATAGTGGGTGACTTCAAGACCCCATTCTCACCAATGGAAAGGACATTGAGGCACACGACTAAGCAGAAAAATAATGAAACTAGCCATTAAGAATCAACTGGACCTAACAGATATCAAAAAATATTTTTTCACCCAAAAATAAAAGAATATATCTACTACTCAGCCTGTCAGTCCCTCATGGAACATTCTTCAAAACTAAGTATATAGTTGATCACAAAATAAGCCTCTACAGATAAAATAAAATGTAAATAATCCCTTGCATTCTATCATAATATCATGGATTATAATTGAATTTCTACAACAATAACTAAAAGCCCACAAACTCAAGGAAACTGAAAAACTCTGTACTAAATGACCACTGGGTCAAGAAAGAAATAAACAAATTAAAGACTTTCTAGGATTCAATGGAAATGAAGGTACAATATCCCCAAATTTGTGGGACACAATCTAAACCGTGCTCAGAGGAAATTTCATAGCATTAAGTGCCTTCATATTGAAATTTGAGAGATCTCATACTAGCAACTTTAAAATACACCAAAAAGCTCTAGAACAAAAAGAAGCAGATATACCCAGGAGAAGTAGATGGCAGGAAATAATCAAACTGAAGGTTGAATCCAATAAATTAGAAATTAAGAGGATAATACAAAGGATCAGCAAAATCAAAGGCTGGTTCTTTGAGAAAATCAACAGTGTATAAACCATTTAGATAAATTAACTGAAAAGCAGAATGACTATACCCAATTAACAAAATCAGAAATGAAAAGGATGATATAACAATAGATACCGAAGAAATCTTAACAATTATTCTGTTCTCCAGAATACTGGGAAATCTAAATGAAATGTAGATTTTCTAGAAAGATACCAGTTACCAAAGTTAAATTAAGATTAAGTGAACTTTTAAATGGTCCTATAACCCCTAAGGAAGTAGTAGTCATCATCAAACCACTCACAAACAAACAAACAAACAAAGCCCAGGGCAAGATGGTTTTAGCACAGAATTCTACCATATTTTGAAAGGGCTAATACTAATACTCCTCAAACTTTGAAAGAGCTAATCCTAATACTCCTGAAACTATTTCACAAAACAGAAACAAAATAAATATTTTCAAACTCATTGTATGAGGCCACAGTCACCCTGATACCTAAACCACACCAAGACTCAATGAAAAAAAATTTCAGACCAATTTCCTTATGAATATTGATGTACAAATACTCAATAAAATACTTGCAAACTGAACACATCAAAAACATTATCTATGTTCAACTAGGCTTCATCTCAGAAATCTAGGAATAGTTCAATATATAAAAGTCCATCATTGTAATCCACCATATGAACAAACTAAAAGGAAAAAAATGATCATTTTACTAGTTGTTGAAAGAGCCTTTGACAAAATCTAATACCCTTTCATGTTAAAAGTCTTGAATAGCTCAAGGATACTAGCCACATACCTAAGCACAATAAAGGCAATATACAGCAAGCTGACAGAAAACATCAAACTAAATGGAGAGTAACGTAAAGCAATTTCACTAAAATCAGGAACAAGACAAGGCTGCCTACTCTCTCCTTATCTATTCTGTATATACCGTAGCTAGAACAATAAGAAAACAAAAGGAGACCAAGGGAATACAAACTAGAAAGGAAGATGTCCAAGTATTTCTATTCATATATGTAAGATACTATGTATATATACATGTACATATACCCCCCACCCCCCAAAGACCTACCAAAGAACTCCTAAAGTTAGTAAACATCTTCCACAAAGTATCTGGATACAAAATTTGCTCAAAATATCAGTAGTCCTCCTTTTTTAAAAAAATAAATGATCTGAGAAAGAAAGTTGGGAAACAAAACTCTTCAAAATAGGCTCAAATAATATAAAATATCTTGGGTATAACTTTAACCAAGCAAGTGAATCATCTATATGACAAGAACTTCGACTCCCTGAAGAAAGTATTTGGAAAATAATGTCCAAAGACAGAAAATCTCCCATGCTCATGGATTGGTAGGATTTACTTAGTAAAAATGGCCATATTACCAAAAGCAATCTGCAGATTCTAGACAATTTCCCCCCTTTTATTTCAGGCTCCCTTCCCTTGGGTTTCATTTTGTGCATATACTTCCATGTTATGAGGGGGTCTGAAGAGACTGGAGCTATCTTGAAACTTGGAGGCATGCATTGTATTTTAAGGACTGAGGAGAAGGAAGGACCAGAGGAGGCTAGGTCTCTTGGTCACTGCATGTCTACTCCCAGATTCTTAACTGTGTAAAAACAAGTAGACTAATGGAAACTCATATAATTAAGTCACTAGAATTTCCTTTTGGTCACGTGTGTTGACGAGTAAAGCTCCCCTTTGCTAAACAATGAGGTAATTGTCTGGTTGTTCAACAAACTATTCTGCTTTCTTTTACTTTTCTTTTTAATCCTTCCTCCCTTGCTTTCTTTTTCTATTTTTTATTTTTCTTTTATTGGATATTGTGTATTTACATTTCAAATGTTATTCTCTCTCCCAGTTTCCCAGATATTAGCCCCCTCTCCCATCCCCCTCCCCTTCTTCTATAAGGGTGTCCACCTCCCTGTCCACCTCCTATTCCCCCCAACATTCCCCTACACTGGGGGTCCAACCTTGGCAGGACTAACTCTAACACAATTCTTCACAGAACTTGAAAGATGAATTCTTAACTTCATATGGAAAAACAAAAAACACAGAATAGGTAGAACACTCCTGAAGAATAAAACAACTTCTGGATGGTTTCATCATCCCTTCCTGATTTACTCCACAGTTTACTATAGAACAATCATAATAAAAACTGTTTGGTACTGACATAAAACAAACAGATTAATCAAAGGATTCACATTGAAAACCCATAAATGAGTTCACACAATTAGAAATATTTGAATTTTACAAAGAATCATACAATGGAAAAAAGAAAGCATTTTCAGCTGATGGTGCTGGTGTAACTGGATGTCTGTATTTAAAGCAATGCAAAGTGACACATATCCATTGCCCTGCACAAAACTCAAGTTCAAGTAAATCAAAGACCATGACATAAAACCAGAAATACTAAATATAATAGGAGAGAAAATAGAGACTAGCTTTAAATACATTGGTACAGGAGACATTTTTCTGAACAGGCACTAAGATCAACAGTTAATAAATGGGGCCTCGTGAAACTGAAAAGCTTCTGTAAGCAAAGATTACTGTCAATAAGATAAAACAGCAGGCTACAGATGTGGACGATATTCACTAACCCTACATCTGAAATAGTGCTAATATCCAAAGACCATAAGAAATGAAACATCAACAAATCAAAGAACCTAGTTAAAATTGGGGTACATTGTTAAATGGAGAATTCTTAACCTCTAATAGCAGAGAAGCCTTACAGAAATGTTCAGTGTCTTTAGTCATCGGGGAAGTACAAATAAAAAAATAACTTTCAGATTCTATCTTCCACTTGTCAGAATGGCAAATATCTTTAAGTGACAGCACATGAGGTGAGGATGGAGACCAAGTAGAACACGTCTCCATTGCTAGCGTGAATGCAAACATGGACAACCACTTTGAGAATCAATATGGTTCTTTCTCAAAAAATAAAAATAAAATAAAACAATTAGGAATAGTTCTAAATGAAGATCCAGATATACCACTCCTGGGCATATAACCAAAAGATGTTCCACCATCCCACAAGAACACTGCTCAACTATGTTTTTAGCATCATTATGCATAACAGCTAGAAACTGGAAACAACCTGGGTGTCCCTCAATAAACGAACGGATAAGAAAATGCAGTATATTTATACAATGCAATCCAACTCAAATATTAAAAACAAGAACATCATAAAATATGCAGGCAAGTGGGTGGAACTCAAATATATCACTCTGAGTAAGGTGACCCAGACCCAGAAAGACACCCTCAGTATGAACTCACATATAAGTAGATATAGCCATAATGTACAGCCTAACCATGCTATAATCCACAGATGCAAACAAGCTAAGTAAAAGAGAAGGCCCAAACAAGTATGGGTGAATTTCACTGAAAAGGGAAAATAAAATAGACATCTTGAATGGATAGAAGGAGAGAACAGGTTGGGAGAGTATGTAGTGAGGAGAACGGGGATGGGGATCAGGTGTGGAAAGGGTGGTAGAGGGTTGGGAGAGAGAACAGAAATTGGTGTAAGGGCATCTCTAGGACAAACTGGAGACCCGAGATGGGAGAGGCTCCTTGGATTCTATGATGGTGATCCTAACTGAGACTCCTAGCAGCATGGGATATGGAACCTGAAGTGGACACCTTCTGTAGCCTTTCATAACTTCTAGTGGAGGGAGGGGGAACATCAATTTACCAACAAAACCTTCCTCCCAAGATTTGTCCTGACTACAAGATGTTCATTCAGAGATAAAGATGGACCAGAGATGGAGAAAATGACTAAACAACGCTTAGCCCAACTTGAGACCCATCTTATGGGAGAGAGCTGAGACTTAACACTAATTAATGATACGCTGCTATACTTGCAGACAAGAGTCTACCCTGTCTTCTGAGAGGCTTCATCCAGCAGCTGATGGATACAGATGCGGATACTCACAGTGGTGATGTGCTGCTGCTGCTGCTGCTGCTGCGTGTGTGTGTGTGTGTGTGTGTGTGTGTGTGTGTGTGTGTGTGTGTGGTGAGGTTTGGTAGGACCAGTACCCATGGTGGGGGTGAAGGAGAAGAGGAATGAGTGGAGGGACTGGGAAGAAAGAAAGAGAACTGTGATTTGTGGTGTAATGTGAATAAATAATTAATAAAGATGATAAAAAGCATGACATTTTCTTAGTGATCTGTTTTACCTCAGTCAGAATGATTGTTTCCAGCTCCATCCATTTACCTATGAATTTCAGTTCTTCATTTTCCTTAGGAGTTGAAAATTTCTTTTTATAAATATATCATATTTTTATTATCTATTTATTTACTGATGAATATCTGGGCTATTTCCATTTTCTGGCTGTGAATGGACAGCCATGAAGATAGATGAGCAGGTATCAGTATATTAAGGTAAATTTATTTAAAACCTGTGTTATTTTTGCCATTAAACTTCATAGTTTTAAAATTATGGTTCTCTTTTTCATAACACTTGTTTTCTTCTTTTAAATTTTGTTTTATTATTGGTGAAATCAAATAATGTTCATATGTTTTCAATATTTTTAAAATTCCAAATTATATTTAATTTTTATAAATATCGTTTATGAACTAGCATAGTATGAATTATCCAACATTTGAAGGTGTTATATTTGAATGACTACTTTGACGTTTGTTCATTGTACTTTTCAATATTTTTTGTTCTTGATCAGTTTATATGAGCTTGCTCAGCAAATCGCTAAAGAACACTGCTAATATTATAATGGCAGAGTTTCAATTCTAAACTTACAATTATATCTACTTTTGTTTTATATATAAAACTCATATTATTTTGTGCACATAATCTAGAATGATTATAACATCTTTTAAATTGAACATTTTATTATTATATAAAGTCTCTCAGGATGGATTCTTTCCAGAAGTCAGCTTTGCCTGGGGTTAATATCAAATCTTCCTTATTGTAGCAATTGGCTAATGTTTATCAATCCATTGACTTTTATATGCATTCTTGACTTTAATCATTACAAGTTGTCCTTGTCTAGACTAGACTAATTTCATATTTACATTAACTCCTTGGCTTCTTATTTTCTTCCCACTCTTTCATTTGTAGTTTTGCTGGATTCTGAAATCAAACCTTGTCCATGTTCTGGATACTGTGTCCCCGGTGAACTATACAATGCTTTTCTTTTTAAAAAAAATTATCGAAGTCTATTGTTTCACATTATTCTCTCAATCTCTCTCTCTCTCTCTCTCTCTCTCTCTCTCTCTCTCTCTCTCTCTCACACACACACACACACACACACACTTTCATTTCATTCTCAGGGTTAAACTGAGGGCCTATTGCACGTCAGGTAATCATTCTATATGTTCTATACTCTTGCTAATATAAATTTTTGACTTGTGCTGCTTATATATTTCTATTTTTGAACTCTCCAGTCTTCTACTTGGATTATTTTCTCTTGCCTTTCATCTTTTTAAAAATATTTCACAGTGTTTAATTTGGTAGTCATAATTATGGAATTTAAAAACAATTGGGTAGGTATTGAATATTTGTAGATAAACAGAAAAATGTGTAAATTTTTTATTGGATTTTTTAATTTACATTTCAAATGTTATCCTCTTTTCCAGTTTTCCCATTCATAAACCCCTATCCTATCCCTCCACCCCTTCAATGAGGAGCTCCCCAAACCATCCATCCACTCCTTCCTACCTCCCCACCCTGATATTCGCTTACACTGTGGGATCGAGCCTGGATAGAACCAAGGGCTTCTCCCATTTCTGCCCAACAAGGCTATCCTCTGCTTAATATGCAGTTGGAGCCATGGGCCTGTCCATGTGTACTCTTTGGATGGTGGTTTAGTCCCTGGGAGCTCTAGTTGGTTGGTATTGTTGTTCTTATGGGGTTGCAAACCCTTTTAGCTCCTCCAATCCTGTCTCTTAATTCCTCCAATGGGGATCCCATCCTCAGTTTAGTGGTTGACTGCGAGCAATCTTCTCTGTATTTTTCATGCTCTGGCAGAGCCTCTCATGAGACAGTTATACCAGGCTCCTATCAGCATGCACGTGGCCATCAGCAATATTGTCTGAGTTTGGTGCCTGCATATGTACGGGCTGGATCCCCAGGTGGGGCAGTCTCCGAATATCCTTTCCTTCAGTCTCTGCTCCAAATTTTGTCTCCGTATTTCATCCTATTAATATTTTTGTTCCACCTTCTGAGAAGGACTTAAGCATCTGCACTTTGGTCGTCTATTTTCTTGAGCTTCATGTGGGTTGTATCATTGGGTATTCCCAGCTTTTGGGTTAATATCCATGTAACGGGGAGTGCATATCATGTGTGTGTGTGTTGTGATTGGGTTACCTCACACTGCAGGATATTTTCTACTTCGATCCATTTGCCTGTGAATTTCATGGAGTCATTGTTTTTAATAGCTGAGTAAGTATACCACATTTTCTGTATCCATTCCTCTGTTGAGGAACAGCTGAGTTCTTACCAGCTTCTGGCTATTATAAATAAAACTTCTATGAATTTAGTGGGACATGTGTCCTTGTTATATGTTGGAGAATCTTTTGGGTATATTCCCAGGGAGGGTAGAGCACTTAGTACTATGGGTTCTCAGATAGTACTATGTCCAATTTTCTGAGGAACCTCCAGACTGATTTACAGAGTGGTTGTACCAGTTTGCAATCCCACCAACAATGGAGGAGTGTTCCTCTTTCTCCACATCCTCGCCAGCATCTGCTGTAACCTGCATTTTTGTTCTTAACCATTCTGACTGGTATGAGGTAGAATCTCTGGGTTATTTTGATTTGTATTTCCCTGATGACTAAAGATGTTGAACATTATTTTAGGTGCTTCTCAGCCATTCGATATTCCTCAGATGGAGGATTCGTTGTTAATCTCTGTACCCCAATTTTAATAAGATTATTTGATTCTCTGGAGTCTAACTTCTTGAGTTCTTTGTATATATTGGATATTAGCCCTCTATCAGATGTAGGATTAGTCAAGATCTCTCCCCATTCTGTTGGTTGCCACCCTGTCCTAATGACAGTGTCCTTTGACTTAAGAAAGTTATGCAATTTTACGAAGAAAGAATCAATTTGCATTCTTCTACATGCTGACCTCCAGTTTAACCAGCACCATTTGTTGAATATGCTATCTTTTTTCTACTGGATTGTTTTAGCTCCTTTGTCAAAGATCAAGTGACCATAGGTATGTGGGTTCGTTTCTGGGTCGTCAATACTATTACATTGATCTACCTGCCTGTCTCTGTACAAATACCATGTAGTTTTTTTTTTTTTATCACTATTGCTCTGTAATACAGCTTAAGGTCAGAAATGGTGATTCTCCCAGAAGTTCTTTTATTGTTGAGGATAGCTTTTGCTATCCTGGGATTTTTGTTATTCCATATGAATTTGCAAATTGATTCATTCTTATTGCCCTGTACAAAACTCATGTCCAAGTGGATCAAGGACCTCCACATAAAACCAGATACACTCAAACTAATAGAAAAAAAATTGGGGAAGAGCCTTGAATACATGGGCACTGGAGAAAATTTCCAGAACAAAACGCCAATGGCTTATGCTCTAAGATCAAGAATTGGAATTGGAATTTTGGGTTGGACATTGGGTTGGAAATTGGGTTGGAATTTTGATGGGGACATGCTTTAATACAATTTTGCTGTATCAATAAGGACAAACTTATCTCTCTTTGATTAAGACAAGGAAATCTGTAGCCTGGATACATATCCACTTTAAATTATGGAAAGGAGATAGGAACAAATCTCTGTTTAGTAAATTAACATAGTTTTAGATCCCAGAATTTCTACTTGCTCACAAAGTCCCTTACAGTATTAAGGTCATAAACTTCCCTAAGTCTGCCTACCTTTTTGAATTACTTCAAAAAGTAAAAGTTGGTTTTCTTTTTATTTTTTTCTTTTTAGGCAGACTTTCCCTAATTTTTGGGTTCTATTCTTTCTTTAACGCTATGTTGTCTACTGTGTAACTACTTGGGTAGTTGACCATCATGCTTGCTTAGCTCAAATGCTTTGGCTATGGCAATTTCCCCCCTTTTTTTCTTTTCTCTTTTTCCTCCCCTCCCTTCTCCTTCCCCCTGCTCCCCTCCCTTCTTTTCCCCTCCCCTTCCTTCCCCTCTCCTCCCTTTCTCTCTTCTTTACTAGGCTCTGTTCTCATCTTATTCATCTGGGCAGCTGATAAGATTTATTTCCAGTGCTGATGACCTAGTATTTATATTTCAAATTCTAATAAAACTACTAATCTCTGTTGTAACTGCTAATAAATTCGTTATTAATCAGATAGTTTGCAACAACTCTGCCAGTGTTTCTGACAATCTGGAAAAAGAAAAGAATAGCACACACATACACACATGCATGTACACATGCAGGCAGATGTACCTATGCTCTTCGAAATTAAAAATGAAGGCTAATTGTAAAATCTTTAAGGCACACACAGTGTGAATCCAGAGCCATGAGAGTAAGTTGTACTGATTCAAGTACCATGTCAGAATGCCAATGTCCCCACTGAGGGAGCAAACCCTCTCTGGCCACTCCTTTGTTCTAGTCAGGATTTAATATACTGAATGAAGCAAAATCACAGTTAGAAAATTCTTCTTCACTCAGTCCACCAACTTGAATCCTAATCTCTTAACAAAAGCTCTTAGCAGCATGTCTAGAATAACATTTAAACCAATTACTGAGTAGCTGGTGGTCTTATCAAGTTGGCATATAAGATTAATACCATATTAGAATACATTAAATGGGATTATACAGCTCCAGAAGCATGTACCTCTTGCGAGCATTTACCTGTGTCCTATTACCCTAGCATCATGGATTATTGAACATTTGTTATGTATTTACTTTCCTTCTCAGCCTCACTCATATCATTGTTAACAACCCTGTTTATCTGCAGTTGGTTTTCACCTATGGCAACCTTTTTCCAACAAGTTGCTGAATTTCTTTGGTAGTGATTTTTTTTTCATTTTATCTTTTCTTGTAGACTTGTTAGCTATGGTGGGGAACAGGGATTAGAGATGAATAGATATAATTTATAGGCTATATTCTTGATTATGTGGATTTGTTTAGTCCTCAGCACAATTAATACTTGTGTGATTCCATTTTGTTCAGGGTGTTCTCTAACGTATCTGTTGATATACTTTAATTCATGTATAGAATGGACGTCAGGGTAGTTTAAATATCTTCTCTTGTCAGTTGGTAATTACTATCTAATTGGATTTCTAATATGTATGTTTGTATATTTCATAATTTATGCATAATAACTAATCACAAAATGTGTGGCTATTTCAACTTGGACTTATAGTTTTCTTTCTGAACTCTAATTTTGATAATTTTGGAGACATAACTCTGTTATCTTTTAAAATGTTTTAATATCTCTGTCTCTTTTTTTATCTTTGTCTCTTTCTCTGTGTGTGTTTCTTCTTTTTTGTACTCTCTATATCCTCAAAATCAGATAATTTTATAGTATAAAATTATCCATTGACTCAGATAATTACCTTTAATTATTTATAATTATCCTCATCATTTTTCTGAAAATTATTTTGTCTTTTAAATCATAATTTTAGCTATAAATATTTCTAAAATTCCTTATTTCTAGTAGTGTATATTATGTACACTTACCTTATATTCTTCACCTAATATTTATAATTTACTATGTCGGTGGTTGTGGTGGTTTGACTAGGAATATTTATTATTAAAACGTATAAATATGGATAAACATTTTTAAAAATCATAAATTAAAATCACTTTGAGATACAATCTCATTCTAGTCTGTATGGCCAAAGATCTGGCAAC
The DNA here is from genome assembly GCF_011064425.1 of Rattus rattus. Classification (NCBI taxonomy): domain Eukaryota; kingdom Metazoa; phylum Chordata; class Mammalia; order Rodentia; family Muridae; genus Rattus; species Rattus rattus. The sequence continues at coordinate 24,687,044 of NC_046158.1, forward strand.
AAATAGTGGAAAGGATGTGGAAATAGATGAACAGGTCAGAAATTTTACAAATAATTTAAAATAGAGCCATAGGACACAGCTATTTTATTCCTGAGTATATTTCCAGGCAATACCACACCAAACCACATTGTTATTTTTACCTCCATGATTATTGCTGTTTTTTATATTGTACTCCCCAAAATTAAGCCAACATATTTACCAATGTTTATAATAGTGAATATATGTATAATGTATATATATTAATATATATTATACATATATATGGAATTGTCTATTATATTTATATTCAAAAATACACACATATATATATATATATACACACACACATAAACACCCTATGATGTACAAATAATACCCATATGTGTATATTATATAATATGGATTTTTTCCTTTACCATTATCTGTTGGAACATATCACAGAACCATATGGAAGGTATACTTCTGGCTATATTTGTGGAAAAGTTTCCTGATTATTATAATTGATATGGAGAAGCTATTGTTATGGAAAAGCTACCCTTCCCTGGGTAGTGGATCCTGAATTATGTAAAATACAGAGAAAGATTGCTGAGCACCAGCAAATATTTTTGTTTTCTTTTTTTTTATTTTGCATGTCATGTGATCAGCTGTTTCAAGCTCTTTCTGCCTTGACTTCCCTTCCATGATGCCCTATATCCTGAAACTGATAAACAGCAAACAAACAAAAAACCTTTCCTCCTTAATTTGCTTGAGTCAGTAGATTTCCACCATAGCTAGAGCAAAAATAAAACTGTGAAATACAGCAAAATAGTGATATATCAATCATTTTAATAGATATTAATTAATACATGAGTGTTTTAAGTAGTTTAGACTATAAAGAGGCAAAATATGAACTCTGTGATAATCACTAGGTTATAACTAGAGAAAAGAATAGGGCCACTTATTACAATTAAATGATGGTGGTTGAACTCTTGGAAGTCACAATTTAGAAGAAGGGCAGTCCTTCTGGTGTGAGACAATCCCCAAGAAGGGAAAGCTACTCAGATGTGTCTCTGGCCTCAGAATCATTAGAGGATTCCATGAATTCAGTTAGCTCAAAGGCATTCTGAAGAAGATGCCAAGCAAGAAGAGCAAGTACTGCTTTCTTGACTGAAGTGCATAGAACTCAGAAGTAAACTCCTCATCACTGGCATTCAGATATTCGGAAAGGAGTTGCCAGTCATCAGGTGCAATGGTTTCTGAAGGATTGTGATGAACTAGGCCTATGAGGGCACGAAATCTCCTGAACCTATATGCTACAACTCAACAATAAAAGGAGTAAGACACAGAAAATATTGTTTCTCCCATTTTGAGGTTACCGCCATTTTTTTCAAGTATTTCCTATAAAGAAACTGTCACAATGGCAAAGGTTTACAGAATGGTATATAGTCGAGTGTACAGAGTATTATTTACAGACTCTAGATCCTGATCCTAGTGGTGGCATGAAAGTAAGCAATATTATACTACTGACAGGCACAAAAACCATTCTGTGTTACTAGCAAAACACATTTCTAGTCAGATTCCCATGGCTATTACTCTCCAAGGATGTGGCCAGATTGAGCCAGTGGAAAACTGTAATGGGATCAAAACACAGTCCAAACTCACTGCACATCAGGGAAACAGTGGAGCTTGATCAGGGTCCAGCCCATATATTTCCCTGGAATGTTAACTTTCAGTTCTTCAGGACACCCTTTCTCTCCACAAAGTAGTTTTCTGGCATCCTCAATCAGCAAAGAGATTATGCCAGAAGTGGAGGCTGGGGATTTTTACTACAGAGAATCAGAGCCTCGTGTGCTTACTCTGCTCCCTCAAGGCAGTGGTCAATGGGCAGAAACCTGTCTTCATAGAGAAGAGGTTCACTGACTTCCGCTCAGTGAGCTCTCAGTGGCATCAAACACTGCTCTTAGCACGGCTGGTTTGTCTGCTTTATGAGTCAGGCATGCAGTCTTTCCAGGAGATTTTGAAGGAAGTATAGCACATCAATCTTTCCTTCACCATACAGCTTTGGTTTTGTTGCTGTATTGTTTTTTGTGTTGTTGGTGGTGGGAGTGGGGGTGGGGGTGGTTTGGTTTGGTTTGGTTTAAAGTAAGACAATTTTGGCAAGCTTTTACTCAAGTATAGATTTTTGTTTTTGTTTTTGCTTTGCTTTGCTAAAAAAAATAAGCTTGCATGTATTTATTGTGGTATTATTCTCTGTATGCACACACATGTGCTCACACATATGTGTGGAGGTTGGAGGATAACTGTGTGGACTCAGTTCTCCCCTTCTTTCTTGATGCGCATTCTGGGACCCTGCTTAGGTGGCCTTGCTTGTGCAGAAATTTTCTTTATGCATTGAGCACTGTCAGGCCCTGAAGTTTTCCTTAAATGTATGGATAAAGGAAATAATTGTTGGGTTTTTAATTTTTTACCGTGGTCAAAATCAATACTATGTAAACTGACATGATTATTAGTTTTGCTTCTTCATAAATCTCAAATCCAGTTTGTAATGAAAACGTGTGAGTTCAGAGATCAATTATTCTCCTCCAGTAGAAACGTTGTTCAGTGTTCTGTTGTTTGTGCTAAACACTTGGAATCTGCACCCAGGTGTGGATTTATGCACCTACCAGGAATAGTACTAAACATTTATAAACATCTTGACATCTATAGAGGCCCGTCTGTGTCTTAGATGCATACCATCTGAAAGAATTTTATAAAATTTCTAAGCAATTTTAGCAAAAAAAAAAACAATCAATTTTATAATGTGAATGATTAATATCAGTGTGTAAAGTTTGAGAATTTTATTTGTGTAAATTTAATGTAATACAAAACTGTTTATTACACAAGTAAAACCAATTGTATACATATTTACAGAAGAGGCATTTAAAAAGCAATTGCAGTCAGTATGAATTTCTTATTATCTTAACTCGGTAAATTAAATTAACTTCAATATTCAATTATACATTCAAATATTAACAAGATTTAATGTGCCCTATAAATATTATTAATGTAAACTCTTTATATTAATACTATATTCATATTATGCATTAATGTAAGTTTTGGCTGCATGTCATATATCAAAAAAGATGTCATTACCTTATATGTGTGTCATACGCCTTTCAAACTCTCGGTGAGCTCATATTCTCACCAGAAAAAATATTCCAACAGTGGTCTTGCACCTGAACTGTAACTCCATGGAGAGATACCCACATTTAATTATTACATTGTTCTTTATATCTCACCATGACAAACATAATTTTCAAATGTTTTACCTCTTGGCATGAATGAAATTGGAATTAATTGGAGCTGATTAAAATTATTTACTTGTATGTAGCTATAGTACTCATGACATTGCTACACTGTTTGTTCTAAATGTTGTTGACATATTTTTTACACAATTGATTTTTTGTATAATTTTTGGTTGAAATTATGAATGAACGTACTATGCAATTTGTTTTCTATTCCAATGGGATGATAGGACCTGTGTTACATTAATTCATGACTTATTAGTCAGTAAATAGCTTTCCACTCAATTTTAACACCAATTTTTTTGCTAATCTTCAGAAGTTACAATTTCATCTTTTAAAGCTAAAAATTATGTTATTTATCTTAACTTTTTTCATTCATATACATTAAGTTCACTAAACCAATACAATTGATGTGACTTTGTTTGACTGAAACTATTAATTATTTTGTGCATTTCTTAATATTTGTTTAAAAATTCCTTTAAATCATTGCATATGAAATAGTACCTACTGGGTAATTTTCTTTCCTCCCTCCCTCCCTCCTTCCCTCCCTTGCCTCTCCCTTCCTCCCTACTTTCCTCTTTCCCTCCTTTGTTCTGACTTTATATTAGGCTATAAAATATGTGCTTTGTATTCTCATAGTATAGCTTCTTTAAATAATTGGAGACTGATGACTGAATAAAAATGGAGAGACCGAAACTGTCACCTTCTTTTTACTTACAGGAGATAATTTCTGTCTCACAAAGATCATTCTTTTTTCATTCCAAATTATTGAGAAAATGGCACCTGGATCACAATGGATTGTGAGTATGGACCCCTAGATGTTTTTTTCTCACCAGAAATGAAACGTGCTTTTTCATGCTTGACAGTCAAGTATGAGGATGTGGTGGTATATGCTGTTTGGTTAACTTCAACAAAGCCTTGTGCTGCTGTAGAACATATCATTCTTCCTGGGGGGAGTGAAAGGCCTCTCCCAACAAGTCTTTGAACTCCCCTGTTGTTCAGATGATACCAGGATCTGCTTGCAGGTGGGCGTAATTGGAAGCCAAAATGAGTTTCTCTAAAGATTTCCTGGGTCACTCTCCCAGGGCAGAAGTTACTAGCCCCTGTCGGTTTATGCGACAGGCATACAAACTCTATAAGAAGATGTCAGAGATGCCTAACCTCAACCATTTCCCCTATTTCTTGGCAATAGTCTGCTCTAGCACAAAGGGGCTTCATTTGTTTCTTTTTATCGATTTTTTTCCTTGTTTTGTAATATAGATAAAGAGGAAACTTCTCTTTGCATCTATGATTTACATGTGTATGTGTTATTTCACTTTTTAAAGTTCATAGCCATTTTGAATGAGTATAAATTCATGTTTGTATCTGTTTTTGTAGGTGTTATTATATTTACCTGTTTAGAAAGACCTAATTCTGATTCAAGCCAAATTATCTGGTGCTGTCTGGTTGAAACAGACAAAATAATTATGGTCATGGTCCTACATCACTTCCTCACTATAACTTCACATTGTTGGTGTACATCCATTTTAACACATATGTTTTTGTGTGTTGCAACAGGCTTTTTTAATCTCACAGTACACTTCAGAGTTGAAAGTAACTGCGTATTTCAGGGTTCAGATCAATGGCCTTTTAAAATATCTATACTAGATTCTAACTTCCAAATAACAATGGCATAAATGTGATTATAACATATCCTCCCCTTTGCCACCACAAAGGAATGTTTCTCACAAAACAGGATAGAAGCTATTGTTACCCCCATGGTAGACTGTTCTATACTAGAACAATTCATAATTTTTGAATGTAGTTTGAATGTAATTTAAAATAATCTCATTTAGTTATAGAATATAGGCCATATACATGCTCACACATACATACTTACACTGAAGTGTATCTGAAAAGCCCATTGCAGGGTACATGCATAAATGAGGAATGACCTTGTCAGATATATGGAAGAAGCATCATGCCTCTGAAACCCTTAGAACACAGAGGAGGAAACTTATCCTATCGCAGCTGTGACCCTTTAATACAATTCATCATGTTTTGGTGACCCATAACCATAAAATTAATTTCACTAATACTTCATGACTGCAAATTTGCTATTGTTGTGAAGTGTAGTGTAAACATCTACAATGCAAGATATCTGATACATGACTCCTGTTAAAGGGTCATTGGGCCTCCACAGGGGTGGTGATTCACAGGTTTATATCCACTGCCCGATAGCCTTGAATTTGGACTCACTTTTCTAACTGTTCTTCTAGAAGGGCTATGTACATAAACATTCTGAGACATTTTTCAGAGTTCCTCTCTATTATGCGAAGGAAATCAGGAAGCCAGTCAGCATCTCTTTTCACAAAGGCATCCTTTAGATTCTGAGCTCTGTGACGCGATGGCAATGACTTTTTCAAATTTCACTTTCTACTCTGCCTTGGGATACACGAGGAGCGTGCATGCAACACATGACTACATCAACCCATTTCTTATCACCAAATTTGGTTTGGCTTTCAGTGAACTAAAACAGGTAAATGATAAAATTCTATTAAATTGCACACACACTAGATCAAGAAAGACATAGTTTTCAATAAAGCACCATGTCCATACAGCACGCTAATTTTATTTCATTTTGTGGTCACGTGAGAATACGCAGAGACTCCGTGAACTGAAGCCTACAGAAAGCTTCGCTGCAACTAGAGGCAATGGATAGACAGGTCCGTTTTGAAGCCTATCTGAATCTTGACTCACTTCTCCCGAGATTCCAGTACTGACAAGTGACCTCTTTACCTTCTATTGGACATATTGATCCAGAAACTGCTCACTAACCCTGCCCTGATTTTCTGCTTTCCAAACCACACAGGGCTGGAGCATTGACCTCCGGTCTCCCCAGTGAAGAGGGGTGCTATGCTTACCTCTGGCGTATGATGGATATGCCCTGACCCTATGATATTGGATATTTAGAATCAAATTTTCTCACTATGCACAACACTAAACTAACAAGACTATTCCATCTTAAATGGCTAAGTCTCTGTTACAGAAATAAATGCAGTGCTCCCAATAATTATAGGTTGTTAAGGAATGAAACAATTAGAAAGACTCCGGTAAATGACAAATGGCGGTGATTTTCCAGGCCCACTTCAGTAATACAGTTTGTTCAATTAATAGGAAAAAGAAAGATTGTCACATGTGGCAGGAATTTTGTGAAACTGATGAGATATAAAACATTCGAAGCTTCAGTAGCAAATGTTTTTAAAATATACATTTAAGTAAACATCCAAATACTTATTAAGAAACAGAATTTGATCTCTAATGCACAATGTAAGGTTTATTGATTTCATTTTAAAAGTATCCCTTTGTTGCAGGGGATTTCCAAAACGAGGGCAATTCCTCAAGGCATTCCTCCTGCATTTGGTGAGAAAGTCAAGGGATATAAGCTTCCTGACCGAAAAGTCCAATAAAATATAGCTGATCCCAGCACAGGCTCTAAGTCAAACATTTACAAGCATTGGTTGGTTTCCCACAAAATTTCCATATGCCCTTATTTACGCCTCTCTCAAGGCATAATTTTGACTCTCAGTTAAATAATCTCTCACAGAAAGACTGTAAACTTTTTTTGAAAAGTTCTGGTTATTATAATATTTCTGCATTTATATTCCATCACATCAGTATTAAAGACTTTCAGTTACAGTACTGCTGGGGATAAAAAGCTAAAATGCCTTTGCTCACAGGTGCATTAAATCCTATTAAAGAATCTTCCTTATAGCACATACCTCATTACTGCATACAAAGGGCTGGATTATAAAATGAAGGTGAAGTGTACAAAGTGTGATTCGCTATTACTCGGTGTGCATATGCTGAAGTCATTAGGTTTTACACTGTGCTCAAATGATAGCAGGTTTCACATTCCTATTGAGATCTTCAGTGGAAGCGGCTTCTGGGTCAAGCAGGCTGACATGGGGTGATGTCTCCCAATATGGGGGATGAGAAAACTTCCTTAAGTAGATTTGCACAGCAACCAGGTTCGTTCCTCTACAACTTTACTGTGCAAAAGCAGCATCAGGTCAGTGAACAGGCCATCGTGGGAGAATCAAATGAAACTGAACTGAAAGGGGGGGGGAAAGATGTAAGGCTAAATTAGGTGATTTAAACATTTTCCTTTAAGCTTATACAAAATCCTCTGGCTATAAAATCCTGCATAATACTTTCCTGGATTTCTATGTTGCAGACATAAATATTAACTGTTTCAGAGCTGGACTGGGCGAGCTGCTTAGGAAAGGGAACCTTTGTCTGGGGGAGAGTGTTTCCTCACAAGCAGGTAGCTTGATCCCATTTCGATTTTCCTACAGGAGCCATTTAAACCAAGCCCAAAAGGGAAGTGTCAGTCGAACAGCAATTCTAAAGATGTACTAATGAAACTTTCCTTTTCCTTGGGGAGAACAAACCTTTAGTTGTCTAAATAATTTGATAGCAGAAGGGCAAGCAGTTAAAAACGAGATAAAGCCAATATATTGGCTTGTAACTCACCATGGATACTATTTTTAAAAAGCTAGATACCCTCCTATCCTATCCATTATTCAAGCTGCTCCTCTGCTCTTGGGCGTCAGATGGGGAAGTGATGAGAGTGAGCTGGTGAAGACAGTAAGCGGATGTTAACGTCCCACTGAGAGAATTTCTCCAGGTCGAATAGAAAACGTTCTACTAATCATCTACCCCATGAAAATGCCAGCTGCGGCCGTGGTAGGATTATCATTCTCATAGACCTCTTACCGAGCTTTTAGCTAAATGAAAAATCTGCCATTGCCTAGGGAGAAGGCATCGAGCAGATAAGAAAGAACAGTGTTTACTAAGAAGCTGTGCCGGGTGCAAATAGAACAGGTTTTTCTGTGATGTAAAAATCATAAGGAAACCATTAGGTTAAAAAAAAAAAAGATCAATGTATTTACACGTTTCATTTGCAGCAGTTTTATAGGCTCATTAATTTAACATTTCTCTCTACCTTCTGTCCTGAGGGTGTCTTGTGATTTGTTATTCCATTGCTTTATTTCTGCTGCAACACTTGGTTACATACTGTAAATTGTCATATTGCAAAAGAACCCAAAGTTTTAAATATTGTCTTCTTTATTCTTTAAAGAGGCCATAACTGTTGGAAAACAGAATTTTTAGAAAAGGTAATTTGAAACATAAAGTTCGTTTTTAAATTAAAGACTACCATATAACTATGTATAATTAATATGGAAAGAAAGCGTATGACCATTTCTAGAGGAACTGCTACAACAGGCAATCCACAGGGAAAGGTGGCAGTTGGAATACTTAGACACTGTGCACAATTACCAGGAACACCAAGAGTTTGGCTTTCCTCACTGTTTTCTGGTAAAATTAAAATAATCACAAGATTCCTCTCCACTTCTGGGAACATGTTTCCTACTAGGAATTTGTCAGATAGAATTATTTTAAAGAAGAATAACTTAGAATTTTAGCCATTCTTGATGTGAAATACATATTAATTTTATGAATTTCCTAATTAATTACAATAATCATAAAAATAATACAGAACTACATACTGTTAGGTATGATCATAAAATAATACTCACATGAAATAACCTTACATATATATTGCATATTTCAAATCAAGGAAATTAATTATTTATTCTCTTTCCATGCACAAAAAATATTCAGGATATAGTTTTAGTAAATTGACTTGAAATTGTTACTGGTTGAACAATTTAGATTTGTGCTGGTGTGATGTATAAAGTGTATTGGGATTTATTATCATGTTAAATATGTGTTACAATGTCATTACTCCTTTTAAACTTTGTGAGCAGTAAAGTATTATTCTATAATATTTAATAGCTAAGGTTTAGAAGGAATTTTCACCTTAGAAATGAAGAGTAAATTTGGATTTGAGGTAAATTATACTTTGTAATTAATGTACATACCATCATTTATTGTACTGTTTAAATTGGAAATTTTTTAAACATATAGTGTTTTGTGAATCAAATTTAAATTTTTATAGAATTTTACTTCAATAGCCTAATTTAGGTGTCATTTGAAAATACTCAACTGAATCAGTAGGAGACTATTAATAACAAAATGTAATTTAGTAACAGGCAGGTATGAAAACTGAATTTTTCTTTACTGTGCTGACATTTAATTTATTTCATAAATTTATGTGCAAGGCCATTCTAAGTGCCTGGGCCAGAGGGACAGAGGAGTGCATATGACCCATAGAGCTTCTGACCTAGAAATAAAACACACTATAGTGGGAAGGGATTAGTCATTAAGTCAATATTTACATAGTTAATTTAATTTAGTGCTTAATTGTGATTAATGATCCAAAGCAACATTGTGCTATGAAATTAGTTAACAAAGAGATATGCCCCCCTCTCTCTCCCTCCCTCCCTGCCTCCCCCCCTCTGGAATTTAAAGTAAATTTATAAGTCATTCTCTTAAGTTTTTAATCTTTGAATTCTTCATTTAAGAAGAGGATTGACTATTTTTAAATGAAAGAGCATAGAGATATTTCTCAATTCTCAAATCACTTAGTATTCTTGGATAGGAACCATATTCAATTCGTAGCTCCAGCTGTGTCTTAACCCATCCACAACTCTAGTTACAGAAGCTATGATGCCTTCTTCTAACTTTTATGGGCACAGAAATACACATGCTGCAACTCTATGCACATAGGCAAAAGACTCATACTCACAAAATAAAATGAATAAATATAAAGAGAAATATTTAATTATTATACATGATTGATGAAATAACAGAGCATAATAAACTGTTACCAAAGTATATTGAGTATGAGGTAAGGCACTTATACAATAAGATTTAAAATTTAGACTACTTCTAAGTTTTACTTATTCCGATAATATTGGAGTTCTACTTTGACAAGTTCATTCTTAGCACGAGACGCATGAGTTATGTGAACTTTCAACCACTTCTTATAGTTATAATTCGAATCAAGTGTATGCTCTTACAACAACAAAAGCTCACATATTTGCCTGATCATTTAATATTAAATAATGGCACTGAAAATTCTCATAATAATTCATGTTGAGTCTCAGTCATTTCCTATTGCTGTACTAAGATACCCTGACCATGGCAATGTTTTATAATAGAACGTTTTAATTTGAGCCTAAAGCCTAAGAGAGTTAGGTCCCTTTAGGATAGAGAAAAAAACATGGTATTCTGTACAGCTGAGAGCTTACATCTTGATCCCCAAGTAAAAGGGCAGTGAGAGACACTTAAAATAACACCAGTTCTCGAAACCTCAAAATCAGCCCCAAATAACGCATCTCCTTCAATTATTACTATTGCTCCTAATCCTTCCCAACCATTTCCACTAAGTAGGGACCAAGTATTCAAACATGTGAGCTTATGGGGGGGCATGCTCACTCATACTGAAGGACATGATTATGACAATTTTAGTTCCTCAAAGCTATGCAAACAAACAAACAGACAAAAATGGAACAAAGATAAAGGTAAGACACAATGTAAGTTAAGTTCTAAAGTAAAGCTCCTGGGTGAGATTTGACACCGGAGCTAGCAGGTGATTCCACACAATGGTACTTGAGATCGGGGATAGTGTATTTTGCACATCTATTTTTCTTACTCTAGTTAAGATGTAATATATTTATAGACATATATAAATCTATGTATGTTATATGTATATAGGAAGTGAAATGGAGCTACATGTTTAGATAACAGCTTAAAAAGTTAGATCTCTTTTAATCCTATGATAAGTAATCCCCACTATTCCACATCCATTCATCCAACCTCTCAGTTCAGGAAATTGATGCCAGCAGCACAATTAAAGACCAGCAGAGCTGGAATCCTAAGTCATATTTTCATTTAGAAATCTTTCATATTCAATAACTTTGAGCAGTTCATCTCAAGTTACTTAATGTCTTAGTTCAGTCTGTTTATAGTTTAAAACAAATATTTTCAAATTTAAGTTCTAAACTGTTTATTACTTGTGGGTCTATGTGTTTGGATTTGTCATATATATATATATATATATATATATATATATATATATATATATTAGTTTCAACCTCAGTGTTCTGATAAAAAAAAACCCCACAGTTTTCCATTGTTATCTCTCAGAAACAAACAGAACATAGATTCGCATGACTGCATTGAACATGTTTCAAAATGATGACGCTTCTTACCTCCTTACCTCTTTACTGATTATTATTCAAAGAGAATTTTTACCCTGAACAATTTTTGGTCAGCATCCCACCCCAGAAATAAAGCAATAGCAGTTGAGTGAGAAAGTTCAGGTAATAACCACTCATAGATCCCACGATGCATGATAACTATTGTGAGCAATGAAGATTGGTTTATAGAATTTATTTATTTATATGGTTTATACACTGGAAACTTGGAGGATATTTTCGTTCTGTTTTTAAGGGGAAATCACCATTGTACATGCAACAGTTTAAAGTTCTACAAATATTCAATAAATAGACATACTTTACCTATTATATATAATATATATAATTATATTGTTTAACAAGTAATCCAAACGATTAAAAATTAGATGGAATCTTGCACTCTTACCAGATAAACTTTGTCCATTGATCTCTCTTTTAAAGCATTTGAAAAAGATGTAAAAATTTATACCATTGAAACTAGTAGATTAGGCTAAGTGAGACGTATTTAGAATCCAGAGCGAGAGGCTTTTGCCTGATCAAGTATTATGATCTTGCATCAGTTTAAATAAAGATTAGAGGTAGCTGTACATAAATATGTATCTGGAACAGAGATGTTAATATTTCTGTTCGGCTTCATTCTAACTTATCATGTGAGCCCTAAATCTGACACACCAGACATGCTAGAGCTTCTGGCTACACTGTCTGCTATGGCTTGACACATGTAGGAGCACCAGCAGAGAATGCAGGAAATGTTCTTCAGCTAACTCCTCAGAGGTTTCCGTTTCATTTTGCTTCAGTCTCACAAGGTATGTGAAATACCTGGACTAAGATGACTGGTCCCCGTAGAATATTTAAATATTACTGTGTAAAAACTTGATACTTTAGAGATTTAATTTACCTTGGATTTTTTTTACTTTAAATTTTTTGTAGCCAACTCTGAATCAAGTTGTGTATTAACTTAATATTTATATAATATTAATATTTCACACAAGAAAATAAGCTTGGTAGAAAAATTTTTTGTTTCAGAACTGGAAAAATAAATAACTTGTGCTATATAGTTAAAATTGTGCAACTAAAAGTTTATATTATCTAGCAGTTAATTTTCAGAGTTTGTAAGTTGCCATTAGAAAAAAAATTGGAATGTTTTAAGTGAAACATAGTCTCTAAATTCATCCCCTTAGATTTTTTAGGTTGTACTTTTCTCTCTTTTTTGGTCTTAAAATTAAAATGGCCTGACTAGCTTGATACAGTTCTATTAATTTATAGGCATAACATTCTATTATATATATATATATATATATGATTTATAACCACAACATTATATACTACAAAACCTAAATAATAGAAGACATCTGAGCCAATGAGATTTTAATTTGCCAAAAACCTACATGATTAAGAAGAACAGGTAAGTAAGTTACTGTCGTCAAGTCAGCCAGATTATTAAAGTGCTTTTCCATAGGAGCTGAAGAGTAAGCTCACATGTGACCAGTACTCTGGTGTACAGAACAGAATAATTTCAGAATGGAATTTAGGAAAAATCTATTATCTATACTTAAATAGCAGTGGCATTTGAAACAACTAACATCAAAATACTGATTTTCCTTTATTAAGTTAACTATTTACATCCGATGCATATGCAAACATTTCTAAAATCTTTCAGACCCCATGGATTGACATAAATTCACAAATATTAAAAGAATATCATAGAAAATTGGAGAGCATATGAGACGTTTCAGGACTCAAGATAATTTTCCATGTGCAAATTTTGAAGTGACTTCAATTTAATTACCCTCTGTCTCTCCAAGAGAGGGAAAGAGAGAAATGTATCTTTTTTACTCTATTGCAATTGTTTTTGTAAATGGTTTGTGAATTGTAAATGTTTATCCCTAACTTGGAGAATGTTGTCCCCCAAAAAGGCTAGAGAAAATAGTAATTGAAACTATACCTCATATATGCTACATATATTCAAGACAACCAAAATTGTCCCAATAACTATCACTGACCTAGTGTTATAAACTTAGCTATCAGGCTCTATGGTTCTATATGTTTATACCGCTTCTTATCTATAACCACTCCTCCATGAATAAATTCTAAGTGCAAAAATAATGACTGTGCAGAACTTTGAATGAGAGTGTTCCCACACAGTCTCAGGTATTTGAATGATTGACCATTCACTATTACCTTTATTTTGGGGAATCTAAGGAGCAGTGGCCTTCTTGGAGATAGTGTATTACTAGATGTGGGATTGGAGAGCTTAAAGATTTGTGCCACATTGAAGTGTTTGTGCTCTGTGCTTTCTGCTTGAGATTTTAGATATAAGCTCTCAGCGCCTATTTAAAATGTCATGTCCAACTGCTAGCATGGTTCTCCACCATGATGATGCTGAACTTGTAAGTCCAAATAAATCTTTCCTGGTCACACTGGTCAGGGAATTTTCATAACAGCAACAGAAAATATCAAATACAAGTTGCATGATAGTGAGAAAGGTTTTACAAGAAATAGCCACATTTGAGTCACTAAAATACCATATGTTTTATGCAAAAAAAAACAAAGAAATATACCGCATGTTTCATTCTTATCTGGTGTGCATTACTCAAAATTCAGAAGGAGAATCTTACTAACATTTTCAAAAGTTGGGTACATTTCAGAAAAGTGTCCATGTTTTCTCAAAGTCACAAAGATTACATATAGACATGTAGCTTGATAGCCTGCTTCTGCCACTTAAATCTGTGTGAGTTATGATTCTAAACACCTGACATCCTAAGATGTAGGGCTGGTCACACACACACATTTCAAATTCATTATAAAGAATGGGTAAAGGCTTATGACTTAGAAACACAAAAAATAGATGATGATGATAATAAAATGGATTAGAAAAATCCTTTTTTATTATTGATGTATTGTTGAGAATTTCGATATGTGAGTATTGCATTGGCAATATGCCCCTTTCTTCTTTTTTCTGAAACTCCTTCTTATCCTCCCCATCTCCTTCTCATATGTATTCTTTGATCATTATTGTTACATAAACAGATATTATAAACTTAATACGTGGAGACCATTTAGTACTGCTTTTATGTATATACGTTTATGCTGGACATCTTTGTATTGAACACAATACAAAATTCTGCAGATAATTATGGGTCAATTCTAGAGATAATTTATTCTTCCTCACAGCAACCATTAATTCTTGCACCTACCCTCACTGGTCCAGTGGTATCCCTTGCTATTTCATATCTGAGACCTCTAACTATAGCTCCTCCTAGGATATTTGCATGATTTTCCTGAAAGCAAAGAAGCCATGTCCCTTATCCACTAATCCATTGCACTGCTCCTACCTTCAATGGACTAATAACCTTTTCACATTATGTATTTGCATTCTCAGGTGCCAAATTCTTCATCAGCACCTGTCTAGCAGGCTGATAAGGCTTTGTTTACAGCGGAAACCAAACTTCCTCATCAGGATAGCTCCCACCAGCAACCAGCAGATCAGAAAACAGCAAAAACGATCAAGCAAACAGCAAATGCAGAGCAGGGGGACCCACCAATAACTGGCTGGGCAGGGCAGACAGAGGCAGGACTTTTAGGATCCCTGGGCTAGGGACAGAGAGGACAGGAGAAGAAGAAGAAGAATGAGATCCGCCATGCTGGGAGATGGAGAGGAGTGCCACCATGCTTGAGGAGAGTGGAGGACAGAGAGCCATAGATAGCATGTGAAGGAGCCAGCAGGGTGTGACCAAGATAGAATATAGGATTAGTAAGTAATAATTCGGGATTATCATCAGAAGGTGGATTAACTGCATGGATGTTAGGAATTGGCCCAGTGATTGAGCTGATTAAGGCATATCAAAATATAAAGTGTGCGTGTGTGTTTGTGTGTGTGTCTGTCTGTCTGTGTGTGTGCATGTGTGTGTGTGTGCGTGTGTGTGTGTGTGTGTGTGTGTGTTTCATTCGGGAACCCAGAATACTGAGGCAGGTAGAAAGGAGCTTATTTGATTGATTAATTCTATAATCACTTGACAAACCTTAGCAACAAGAATGAGAAGCAGCCGCAGAGGGAGCAGCAGCCTCCTCAGCCTTTTGGCCTCTGACATTTTTATACTCTCTCAAGACTCACTAGAAATACAGACATAAACTGTCCTCAGCAGTCAGAACCACACCCATGGAAGAGCATTTGACAGATCATAGTTTGCTGCCGTGGACAATTTGACGCAGCCCCATATCTCATACCTGGGATTAAAACAAAATCATATTCACATAACATAACAGGGTTGTAAAGAAACCAAAATTCTCACTACAGGGTGGAGCGTTCTGAGAGCTACTCAACTCATTTTGGTATGTCAATTGGTACCGTTCATTTTTAGATTCTGTTTAGGCAACCATGTTGTAAAGATTGCATGGGTGACTCTCCCCTGTCATGTAATGCACATTGTCTAGCCGCAGACATTATGGTTCCTTAATTCTTAAAATCTTATCATTCTCTTTGAGAGTTTTTATGAGCCTTATGTATAAGGAGTTGTGTGTGTGTGTGTGTGTGTGTGTGTGTGTGTGTGTGTGTGTGTGTGTGTGTATCAGTTGGGGCTGGCAAATCCACAATCAGTTTTCTGCACTTTGAACCAGAATATTTGATGACACCATCAGCAACTTAAAGGTGACTAGATTACTGAAAAGAAAAATAATCAGTATTGAATGCTGAAGGTAGAAGCCAGAACAGAGAAAATAATTTTAATTATAGAAAGGAGAAATTCCCAGGGAAGGAGGAGGAGGAAGATGAAGAAGAGGAGTGGAATGAGGAAGATGAAGAAAAAGAGAAGGAGAAGAGGAAAAAGAATACTTTAAATATTATCTCTGTGCATAAATGTTGGTTTTCTCAACACACTACTCCATATGTAAAGTAGGAGACTAAAGGAAGCCACCCCAAAGTGAACTTTTCAAATATTAATTAACTTAAAGAGATTATTTTAAGAAGTTGCTATATAGTAGGTTGAAAAGCCTGCCCTTTATGAAGGAAATTAATAATTATGAAGTCACCCCATAAGAACAACAATACCAACCAACCAGAGCTCCCAGGGACTAAACCACTACCCAAAGAATAAACATGGACAGACCCATGGCTCCAGCTGCATATGTAGCAGGGGATGATCTTATGTGGCATCAATGGGAGGAGAAGCCCTTGGTCCGGCCATGGGTGAACCCCCCAGTGTAGGGGAATGTCAGGGCAGGAAGGCAGTAAGGGGTGGGTGGTTGGGGAGGGAAGACACCCTTATAGAAGAAGGGGGCGGGACATATGATAGGGTGCTTATGGATGGGAAACCTGGAAAGGGAATAACATTTGAAATGTAAATAAAAAATATCCAATTTAGAGAAAGAGAGAAGAAGAGAGAGAGAGAGAGAGAGAGAGAGAGAGAGAGAGAGAGAGAGAGAGAGAGAGAGAGAGAGAAGAGAGAGAGAAAGAGAGAGAGAGAGAAGGTTCCTCGAGATAAATCCTTTTGTCCCTGTCCAGACCTTTAAAACATCTAGGTTTAATATATGCAATATGAAAATTATTATAAAGAAAAACAAACTTTTGTTGAGGGTTAGCTTGTTTTGTTTGTTTGCCACTTGCCTCAAATTAAAGTCATCAGAGAAGAATGGACTCAACCTGATATCAAGTTGGCTTGACACATTGTTTGTGTTACATGAGAGTCCGAGAACTTGCTCCAGAGTAGAGGACTCAGGAAACAGTATGATCACAGACCATGAAACCGTATTCTAAATGGAAGGATAGAATGTGAAAGGACAGTAGCTGGTTATTTTTCAGTGAAAACACTATGTGTAGAGTTCCATGGGCATTAAAGTATTAACTACATTAATGCCAACTATTAACAGAACAAATTATACGCACCAGACGAAGAAAAACTATCTGTAATTTTTCTATTGATCTATAATGGTGATAAAATGAAAAGTTTGTTGCAGAAAGCAAGGACATAATTCCAAATTTCAAATAGCAAGTATTTTGTAGGGAAAATTGAATCCAGTTTAAAAAAAAATGTGACTTTTGTTCCATGGTGGATATCTTGCCAATTCAGTTCAGTTGATAAGACTATCAATTGCTCCTCTCCTTTGATAACTTGAATAATACCTTCTGATATTATAAAAGTCATTTCTCAAAGAGAAGGCATCCCTTCAAGTCCTGTGTTTGAAGTGTGTAGTGTCTCCAGTGATAGGGCTTTAACATCAAATCCTGGGATGACACTAGTGGGAATGGGAATAGATTATATGTTGTTTGGGGGGAATCTCTTGGACTCTTCTGACAAACACCTCAAAGACAAGTTTCTCATTTCTCATATTGGAGATTTTATTAGGATGCTTTAACCTTTGGGGTAATGCAAGTCAGCTCATGTGGTATAATTGTATTTAAACTGTAAATCAATATATACATAAATACACATATAAAATTTTAGGTAAATATAAAATAATGATTCCCCTTGTCTTTTTCAAATATTCTTGGTTTTCATTCCTCCTTACTCCTTTAACAAAATTTTGGCTATTTTATTTGATTATTTTTTTTCTACCATCCATCTCCAACATTCCAATTCCCCAACACTCTACAGGAAATATTAGTCTAATTTTAAAAGTGATAATGTTTTCTTAATCTGAACTAGCTCTCAAATAAATGAGACAGACTAAATAAATGTATATAATTGAGCTTTATGACACAATAGCTGAACTGTATTAATCTATTTTAATCCTCTAAAATAATGTGGCTACCTCCCAACCAAAATCTCCAAAATACTTGCATTTTAGTATTATTCTGGCTCTCTGTGCCCCAGGTGTGTTCCCATAGTGGCTCCTGGACCAACTCCTCATGGGGAATACACTCTTCTCTCTATCCTGGATGGGATCAAAGATCCAACACTATTCTCTTTGCTGATCAGCAATTGGCAGGCTAGCTTTTAATGACAAATCAAGGAATAAATGGCAATGTTTGCAGAACATTCAGGCATGCATATATATATCATATATTATGCATATATATATATATATATATCTTAATTTCTCTCAAATAGTTGGCAAAAGCTTTTTGCTAATATTCATTGAATACTGATAATGACATAAGCTAAGTAAACGGCACTACAATTATGACCAGATCTGTTCCTGACAATTAGCATAGTCTTAGTCCACCTTTTATGATTAAATCAGAAATTTTTCTAGGTCAGTTTTTTTTTTACTTTTATGTGCTAAGATAATCCATTTCATAATATTTTTTCCCTCTGCATAAGGAGCCCAGTAGGAGAATGAGTTTAAGGAAAATAACCAAAGTTACAATCAAGTTGGGTATATATTCTATCCACTCATGCATTTTTCAGTCTCTGTTCTACCAGAGTTAACTTTCACTGCATTCAGCTGTTAACCACCTTGGATTGTTTAAGTCTGAATGTCTGTACAGTATTTGAACAAAAAATATTTATCTTGAGTAGTTACTCCAAAAGTAGGACATAGCCAATTAATATCTCCAATTAACTTTTGAAAATCATTGAGTTTGCTTCTCATCTCTTCTCATTTTTATCTTTTGTAGTTGAATTTTTTGTTGATGTATTTTATAATACAATAGCTGAAAGAGAATACTTTCTCTCTCTTTGTTTTTTCAGAAACAATCTGTAAACTTCAGCATGGCAAAATTTTTTGTTTGCTTTAAATTTTTCTTTAAACTAATCAAATCAGCCAAAAATGCCATCCCATCCATGTAATGATAAATAATTGATTGTGGAAATTGCCTACGAATTATTTCTAGCAGTTTTTGTAAAAAGTATTGACGTGAGGTTGGACTCTTTAACATTCCCAGTGGAAGAACTTTTCAATGACATCTTTTTACTGGTCCACCATTATTATACACAGGCATTGTGAAAAAATAATCTTTACCTATCCTGCTCAGGTAAGGGGCTTTGAAGAAGTAATCTTTTAAATCAATTATTATCCTAGAGCATGATTTAGGTAACATTGTAAAGGAATTCCAGCCTCTAAATGTCCAATCAGTTGGGTTGCTCTAGTCACGACTCTTAAATCTGTTAACCTACTTCATTTTTCTGACTTTTCTATTATAAAAAATACAGGACAATTCCACAAAGTCTTTTGTATGTTGAGGCTCCAGATGCTCTTATTCAAGATGTTCAATTGCCTGTAATTTTTTTGAAGTTAAGGGCCACTGTTCTGCTTATACTGGCTTGTGAGTCAACCATTTTAAGGGTGTGACCATTGGTATTTCAAAATTGCCCATATAAATTTCTAAATTCAATCCTTGGGATGTCCTGTGTTTGGACAATTGACATTGCATGGATTGTTCTGATGACATATATCAATACCTTCACTAGGAGCATCTAACATTGCACCTCTAATTTCATCATAAGGTGTCTCTGGGATTGTGGGAATGTTAATTTGAGTACTTCATTACTGTAAAGATCACTGTTCCCATAAATGTATGAGAACATTAAACAAATAAGTTCTAAACTTTACTGTAAGACCGTCTGGTCCCACACATTTAACCTATTGCATGCTTTGTTTTACCTGAGATAATTTTGAATTTTTATAAATTATGAAAACCTTTTGAACTGGTCTTTCATAATTACAAGAATTTGTGAAATGATAATTATATCAGCTCCAGTATCCACCAAACCTTCTATTTCAAGACCATTTACTTGCAGTTTTAGTTTTGGCCTCTAATCATTAACCATGGTTTGCCAGACACATGATTTCTAGTACTTCTGGCCTCCCCCCATCCCATTCTTTCTTCTGGAGCAGCTTTGCCTTTAATGTAGGGAAACAATGGCAGATGAAGAATCTTATCTGTGTTAACTTACATCTCTTTCTATAATAGTTCATCGTTTAAATTTCTCCTTTGAAATCCACATTTATAATTCCTGGATGCACAGTGAATCCTCGAGAAGCTAATCCAATTTTTTAAAAAGAACATGCCTACTGTCTCTGCTGACAAAGGACCATAAACACCAGTGGTATTTTATAAAGTTAATTTTGGGGTATACAGTAAGAGGTATAAACCTCTATCTATGGTTAAATCTAGAGCAGGACTGCCTATGGTATAGTATATGAAAAAAGGCAATGCTTAGTTAAGGATTTCCTGCCTACTTGTTATTTCCTGGCTGAACAGAAGAAAACAGCTCATAATTTTGCATTCCATCTCAACCTCAGCCCCCAATCTTGTTTCTCAATGATAATAAGTATTGAATATCTTTTTTGAACTTACACTCGTTGATCCATGATTTCCCTTGCCACAGCATCTGTAAACCCTGAGAAGGCTAGGTATCTTTTCCGATAATCTATTGCCACTAGAAAGAGCTTGTTGACTTCTTTAGCACTAAGTACAATATTTCTCAAAGATAACAAATGAGGATTTGTGAGGTATGAGGCTTTTGGTGGATCCACCCCAGTTTCCTTGTAAATGGTCAAATTTCTCACACTTAAATCACCGGACACTTTGATATCAGAGACCTTTGGTAATAGTTTATCCTATGATATCCTTAAGAGCCAACATTGGTCATACTCTTATCCACTCATCCATTGGTGCTGCCAGAGGTTTTAGTGGGCTGATTACTCTTTTAAACTCAGTATTCAAAATCTTATATGTCAAAGTCCCTGTCTAGCACTAGGCTCTGATAGAGCTTTGTTCATAGCTGAAACCAATTTTTGCAATAAATCAGTGAAAACTTCCCCAGACACTTGCATAATTTTAGTAAATGAGGTGGATATTTTCCCACACTCACCAACTTTGTCCCAAACTCTTAAAGCCACTAAGTGTCATTGCTCTATAACTGTTTCATCAAATCAAATCTGTTCTTGAAGATCAAGGTATTGCCCTTTACCTAGTAACTGATCTTTGACAATATTCAATCCCTCTCCTATTTTGTTGTTTCATATTTTCTTCTTCCTTCTGCCACTACATTAACCATTATTACTGCTGACTGGCAACTAGTACAGCGATCACCTGACCTTTCCAGTCTTGGGTTATAATTCTACTTTAGAAATGAATACATTCCATAGAAAATAATAGCTTCTTTAAAATGCCTCAGATCTATCATTTCTATAGGACACAATGCTATATCCTCAGAATTGTCCTCTGTACATTAGCAGGTAAGTGTTATACAATTACTGGGAAAACTGATGGTGATTTTGTAACCCAAGGCCACCCCTTTTCTGGTGGTACAGTTGACTCACAATTATCCCTTTCTCTCAAAGTGGGATGTTTCAAATTTTCTTTAATCCTGTCACCTTGCATAGCCACCTACCCAGACCCTCACCAAACTCCTGGCTACACACCCATCCATGGACGGTGGAGACTAGAAACTGAAAGTTTCTGGTAACAGGTAGGGCTGCTATCTTCCTTCTAGTACATTCTATCTTTCTTCTTTCATCCTGGGGGAAACTCCCACTCTCAGTCACTTGGTCTGAACCTTTTGTTTCTCCCCTTTCCAGTGCTACTCACTTTCTAAGTGCTTCCACCTCTACTGGCAATTTTCTAGTTACAACGCCAACTCTGCCATCCTTTCAGAAAAGAATTAGATAATCAAACTTTTTGATTTTTCTCATTTCATACATTTTTTTTGTTTTGGAAATTCCTTTATTTTTCACTCACAACTTTTTAAGCAGCTCAGCCATTCTTCCAACCTTTTTTTAAGACAGGAAGAAGAAAAAGAAAAAGTAGAAAAATCCCCCTGGGAGCAAAGGGGAGATAAGCCAGCCGAAGCACCCACACTAAATCTCTTGCTCAAGTCATGAAACAGAAGGTTGATTCCTTCTTCCCTTGATGTTTCTTCTAAGCCATTAGAAATCAGATTTCCAATTCTGTCTAACCCTACATCCGAGCACCACTGGTAACAGGTCTTTTGGTTACCTTTTTGGGTTCTTTTCCCTACAACCCATTTTCACCCTTCCAACAACCCAACACTAAATAGGAAATAAAAAAGATTAGAGGAAAAGGGGGGCATCAATATCATTAGACTACTTCCTGCTGGTTAGGAGCATTGAGTTCTTGGGGTTAATGGGGTTAATCCAATTACTTCTACTTAACAAACAGCAAACCACAGCATCTGACCAGCAGCCAGCAACCAGCAGCAGGAGTCAGAAACCAGGAGCAGGAGCTAGGAGCAGTAGGGGCCGCAACCCCATCCTCTCTTGAAGCCATGGCATTAATATACCTTCTCTAGAAATGCAAATATAAACGATCTTCAGCTGACAGAATCAAACACCTACCATAAGACAAGTCATAGTTAGCACTTTTAAGAATGGAACAATCAGAAATAGGTGAAAGTCATTTTCCATTAATTTATTTGCTCTCTGAAGGGAGCACCTTTAGATTCTTAAATAAATTTCAGTCCAGTTGCATTAGCTTAATTTATCTTTTTTGAGAGATTTTTGCATGATTACTATGTTTATATAATTTTCACTACTCCCTGTTTAAAATGATACTTAGTATGTGTGTCTAACTTTATGTCACACATTCTCTGTCTCACGCATGTGCCATGAACAACCTAGGGCCTGTAAATCTTGCACCTCGTTTGAGTTTCTTATGATTTTAGGGCTTTGTTTTTCCCATCAAAAATTTCCAGAGGAGGAAGTAAATAATTTGTCTTTTCTCAGCTCTTTGCTAGAAAATTATCTTTCAAACATAGGTAACAACTGTGCTCTTAGCAGTTATCGTAACTCCAAATGCTGTCTTTATCACCTGCATTAACTAGAAATGCCTACCATGAGGAACAATATTTTCTATCCACATCACCACAAGCTTCTTGAAAGTAAGACTCATAACTCTTTTGGATCCTATGGCATACCCTGTACCTCAGCTAGGCATCCATTAGATATTTTGATATTGTGTAGATTAATAATCTAGATAAATCATGCAAATCAATGCAAAGCTATGAATCTGCGTGCCCTAAG
Organism: Rattus rattus; assembly: GCF_011064425.1. Taxonomy (NCBI): domain Eukaryota; kingdom Metazoa; phylum Chordata; class Mammalia; order Rodentia; family Muridae; genus Rattus; species Rattus rattus. The sequence continues at coordinate 24,710,358 of NC_046158.1, forward strand.
AGCCTATCATAGTTAATGCTTGTTCTTCATCTAACATTTATTAAGCTTTAAGTGAACTACTCATAGATTTGAGAGACTTTCTTACTTTGACTTAACAATAGAAATATATTCAATGTTATTCTTAGAGAAATATAAGTATTAAATTTATTTTTTTCTTCTCAAATATCATCTTAGTAGTCAATCTGTTTATAAGCTGGAGGTGTTATGGCTGTGCAAAAATCCATATAATAATTGCATATCTAGATTACTGAGAATTCATTGGTCTCCCAATATTTACATTGGAGAGAGTAATAATGCCCTTCTGAACACAATATGAAAGTGGAAGGGAATTTTGAACAGAGGTTTCTTAGGGGGAAATTGAATAGAATTAACTTATTTAAGAATATCTTGATTCTGCATGTAAAAGGTCATGATTTGCATACAGCCATACTGATATGGAAAATATTTTATAAAACTTAATTTATCCTTACTCTTGAGGCCAAAATCTGTCTAGAGAAGATAATTTAGTCCATGGCATTGTGGTGTGTGCTGTCAAATGAAGTGATTTCTCATCCAAATTCACTTGTTCTTAGTAATCATTAATAAAATGTGTGCTTTTAGAATAAATATTCAGTTTGGAAAAATTACTTCCCATTAATAATTCTTTATTACTGGGAGACTCTGAGTCAGATAGAAGAGTGCTTAGAAAAGAAGAATGGCTGGAAACATGGCCACGCAGACCCTCTGTGAGGTGATTACATTTTGACCATCTCATTCTCAAATTTTTCTGAAGCCTACTAAAATTTGGGGTCTTATTACCACTTTTACTATTTGATCCTTAGTATTCCTTAGGCACTGATCTTAAAATTCTGCACATGCATTTAAGAAAAAACATGAGAGCAAGATGTAAATAAAGCCTGGTTTTAAAAGAACTAAACTCTGTTTCTGCCTAATGGAAGAAAGTGTCTGAGGTAGAAATTGACTGATCACATTCACTGGGATTCAGGGTAGACAACCAAGATGAGGAAAGCTGAGTTTTTGAAGACACTGGAAACAAGCACAATATTATTAAAAGCAAAAGAAGAGACAAAAGACTGATTATGTGAGAGTGAAATCAGCAATATGTGGAATAATAAACCAACATTTGAATGTGAAATATAAGTCCAATGACAAAAAAGGGAAAGATTTTACAGATCTCTCATTCATTAAAGTGTTTTATTTACAATCATAAATGAGTACCTAAATTTGGTATATATATATATGTTTGTATATATAATTGAGGTAGAGAAATGCGACTGAGGCACTGAAGCATCATAGTCAAATTCCTGAAAATCAATTTAAAGAATGAATATATCCCAGCTCTTGGAAGACCTTGGTATTGAGTATAAACCTGGGCCACATAGCAAGATATAGACCAGCCTTACAAACACTGTGAGAATCCATCTCACAACGAGAAGAAAATAAAAGGAAAAGAAATCTACAAAAGTCTTTAAAGCATCTAGTAATTGTTTACAAAAAAGAACCATAAAATGTATAGCTGACTTCTTTCTTTAATAATATAGGACATAAGAAATATAAGAAAATAGGACACCTTTACAATGCTATGCAGAAATAAATGTATATATTAGGGATGCAAGATATTGTACACGTCTTCAACTATGAGATTAGAAAGCATTTTAGGACAGATGTACCCCATGTGAATTCGTTGTAAGACAATCTATTTTGTCTAGAGCATTGGATAATATGTTTAGATGGAAGAAAGAAACATTTATAAATGGAATGCAAAGGAGCAAAAGCAGGAGGAAATCTCACCAAAGACAGTTACTTTATGCAGATTATCTCTACCCTAATTTCACTTATCTTTCTTACTAAGAGAAGGTTTATACCCTTTAGAATATTTTTGTCCATCACTGTTCTAATATAATATTTTAGTTTTAAATACTCTCATCCATAACCCCGAAAACAATAAAAAATTGAAATTAGGTGGAAATAATGAATATGTCATATAAAGTTCATTTTTACACAATGCCAATAATTATGATAGAGAAAATCAGATTGAAGAAAAAGCAAATACACAAATAAGAGCTGAGCTTTCTCTCAAATTATACTACCTGTTTTTCAAACACAAGTGTCTTTCATCCCCATGACCTCAAAACACATGAGGAAACAAAACCATTTTTCATTAGTCAGCAAATGAATTAATACAGTGCTTTTACATATACATACTGTAAACACATACATGTGTTATAATAACAAAAGAAAAGCATAGGATTATTATAATGTAGATAAAAGAAATAGGTATAAACTTTAGTAGCCATTTAAAATAAATATTTCTGGCTATATATGATAACAAGTTAAAGATGTGTATTGTAAACACTGTGGAACAGAACACTGTAAAAGTAAATAAAAGCAAAATCATGAATCAAAACTGTTATAATAAGCTATCATCATGAATTTAAAAAGAAATATAACATTAAACATGTGCACCACAAAAAATACAAGAACCAATATTCTTTCTAAATAAAGTTGTAAAAATACAGAGTTGACAAAGCAAAAAATGTATAAAATAATACTACTGCAAAATGATCAAAGATTCTAGAACTATGGCTAGGGAGACATCTCAGCAATTAAGAACAGAGTCTCCTTTTGCACTTACATTTCTGAAAATGATTTTTTATTTAATATGGTGATGTTCTGTTTACAATGGGGCAATTTTGAGGAGAAATAAAGACCACACCAATGAATGAATTTGTAATAAAATACATTAATTTTTTCAAGCTATAATGAGTTCTATGTACCACTATTTTAATGTTTTATCCTGAATAAGTAAAGCTATATTTCTAAGTAAAATATGGACTGAGGTTGGTAAAGTTAATCATGGGTTAAGAATACAAAACACTCTTATCCTACACTTGCGTTCATTTGCCATTGCCCACAAGATACTTCAACTAAATATCTCTAACACCAGTTCTAGGACTTAACAGTCTTTTTAGATCTGTGGGGAATGAAGCTTGAACATCATGCACAGAATTACATGTAGGCAAAACATACATTTGAAAAAATCATGGAAAATATATGTATTTTGGAATTTATAATGCAAAGACTGTTAATACAAACTTCTAGAAAATATCATCATTGATATGTTGAAGCAAGTTAAATTTTTTATATTTTGAATAGTGAAAACTTAAGTCTATAAGATGAAAAATAGCATAAGGATTCATACTAAGCACTGTTATAACAATATCTATCACATCTGTGTTAAAATATGAAAAAATATTGAAAATGGGTATTTAAGAGAAATGGACAAGAAATTAAGTAGGGTGCCCACACTCACACTTCCTATTGCTGCTGCCCTTTACTGTACATATCCCTAACTGAAAGAGCAGTTTTCTCATAGTGTCTATGAAAAGTCATTCCAGCATTTCTGAGTATCTGTCAATCTCCAGTATTACAGAATCATTAATAAAAAAACAAATGTTAGGCCTTATGCCTTTTACTGTAGCACAATGCCAACTCCTTTCAAATGTGGAAGGAAAACATAATTATTTATTTCTAACTTATTGTTGTAACCAATAGTAACCACATCATCAAGGTCCATTAAACAATAGCTGGCTTCCAACTAATTCAGAGAAAATAATCGAAAAATTCTGTGATGCTTTGTTTGGTTATATTGCATATTGGCTTCTTCAAATAACTATAAGATGCATACTAAAATGTAAGATAATAGTAAATAAAGCAATTTGTTTCACAGTTCACTTAGATGGTGGAAGCTTATACCAGAACACATTTTAAAACTCATCAAAAATAAGCATATAAGAAGTTAGTAATTTCAATGTAACATCTTTTCATTTTAATATGTTCTTATTAAATTCATAAAAGTTAATGAACTAGAGATTAAGTCATTATGAACTCTGTCCCAATTGTCTGTTATTAATGGCATTACTGTTATGATGCCGATGTTGAATATTTCATTTCTTAATGCCTTCCTTCAGTCAGTCATGATTCTTCTTTTCATATTTCCCACTCCATCAGTTCTTCCATCAGGTTATGACTATTGCTTGATTTTATTCTCTAAGTTTCCAGGATTCTCAAAGCATTCATATTTATCTTCTATATTTTAGATATAAAGTCTACAATTTCTATATGTTTAGGAAGTGAGACATTTTGTTCTCATAACTAGAAGACACAACATTGAGACTCAATTAGCACATCAAATTATTTGAAAGAAAACTATTCTCTTCAAAATAAGACACCGATCTCCTCAAATTAGGTAGCTTCTACCTAGCATATCTTTTTCATAAAACAATGATATTAAAAATATACTTTTCATACAAACGTTGAAAAATGGTTTTGTCCTCTAAATTTTGAAATCCTACCTTTTTCTCCTTGGTCATGAAAAAGAAGTCCTCATGAAATCTTGTGGGAAATAGATACATAGAAAAACAGACACAGAAGCACCAAGTGAACATACAACACTATCTACAGCTATCCTATTTTAACCACTGCTTCTTTTCTTATCTAGGACCTTGAATCCTCCTTGGAACACAGGAATTAATGATCAAAAATTTTCACAGTAATTCACAGTCATTTAGTGGCCCATTTGTTTAGGTACCACTTACAAATGGTTTGAATGGATTTAGCTGCTTTGGAATGCCTATAAGTGTTTCAATTATATATCCTTGTTGGAACAATATTTAAGAAACTTTAAGATGAAATTCAAGATGTAAGGAGAAAATACATTATTTGAAATTAGTGTTAACCAAAGTATGCATGTCATCATTTGTATTTTCTTCTAAGGAATTAGATATTAAATTAAGAATGGGAGGGTTGGGGATTTAGCTCAGTGGTAGAGCACTTGCCTAGCAAGCGCAAGGCCCTGGGTTCGGTCCCCAGCTGCGAAAAAAAAAAAAAAAAGAGAGAGAGAGAGAGAGAGAAAATTAAGAATGGGAACTTTTGCTGAATTTCATAGTATTAGCCATTTTAATGGTTTTTACTCATTTTTGTCTGTTTATATATGTTAAGATAAAATTTGACATGAATAATATCTTGCAAACAGTACATACTTTCACGATCTAAAGTAGTCCGAAGACCTCATTTGAATGCCCACAGTCATTTTATTTTATTCTGAGAACTCAAGGAACGATCCTGGAGGCAACTTACTTGACTCTAACATTTAAGTTCATGTCCTCTTGGCAGGATTAACTTACTCCTTCTGGGCAGAGGCATTACAATATCATCTTTTATTATAGAGTCATATAACAGTGTATGACATATCATTCATTGGTAATGAAATAAGAACCATATTTGTAGTATAATCTTCACTCTGCATATAGAGTTTTGTATCAGTCTACAGGATATCCTGGAGATAAATTTGATTACTGTTCTTCTAACAAGATGTTTAAAATAAGTTAAATTATGTAGAGTTGTACTTATGCCTTAAATGGCACTGTCTTGTGTAATGTAAATAGAGTAGTTATTGTATTGTACAACTATATGTATGTAAGAAAGGATAGCATTGGATTATTTGATACCTACTGGTTTAATGTATATGTTTTTTCTGGGAAATCCCTGATGTACTAAAAAACATTTTCCTTGTTGAATCAATAGTAATTACTATCTAAATCAATCTCTCAAATTTTAAACTGAAAATAAGTTCATGCATTTTTAGTCCGTATATGGTCCAGAATTTTTCATCCTTTGACCTTTGAAGAAAGCATTTTTAGATGGGAGAATGAATTAAAAGTATCAATGCATGCTTTAAATATAATGCATACAGGACTCATTATGCTAAAAAGGTAGTGGGATGAAACATAAATCAGTTTTAAAGGAATGAATACAAATTTATGCCTAATAGATAGATTTGTGGTGGCTTCTTAATGGAAGGTAGCGGTGGTGAGGATGAGCGAGCACAATGCAGAGAGCATGTCATTCATGGTCTCTCTATATGATTGTTAGATATGTCAAAAAGAGGTATCAGGTTCTAGACTAAAAATTCCTAACATCCCTGGCAGCATCATAATCAATAATGATTGCAGAATATTGACCACCATTCAATTACTTTTACCTTTCATTATTTCTCCTTCATCTTTCAAAGTTTTGTGTTGTCTTTCGTTGCTGGATGAGGTTATATACAACCCTCTCTGTCCCAAGTAGAGTTATTTTAATGATTGCCTTCTAAATCATAAATATGCTTTATCTACTTTATATCCTACTCAATATTTTCATAAGGATAATCACAAATTCAGAAAGATGTATATTGTGTTTTATCATGCTTTAATATAAAAAAAAATCTGTAGGGTTTTCGAAATTGCTTTGGAAATTTTTGCTTCCAAAATTACTCTCAAAAAAAGAACAACTTGCTCTTTTTCTATAGCTGGTGAAAATAACTTATGAACATTTTTTTCAGTTTTTCAGCTTTAAATTATCACTGTAATGTGGCATTATATTTAAGTTTTACAAGTTGCTTAGATGCTAAGAAAACATCTGTGCACCATGCACGATCTGCTTAGAATAGGTTTTGGATGTTTGTTTGTACCATCTGTAAACCAAACACTCATACTGACCTATTGTCTCTATTATTTATAGAAAACTACTTCTTCTGAAGCAGACTGTAGCAGTTTGCATCTATGCATATATTTTCTATACTTAAAGTCACCAGAAAGAACTTCGTAAGTCAGGTGATTCTTTCATTATCTTACCCGGATGTAATCAAGGTGTGAAAGGGGTTGTTTTCTCATCTGAAGGCTTGAGAAATGAATTCAGTCCCAATGTCATCTAAGAAACAGACAGAATTCATTTTCTCATATCGTTTGATAATTCTTCACATTTCTAATGGCTATCAACTTGAGCCTGTTCTCATTTGTTAGAGGACATTCTTAGGCCTGCCAGGCAGTCCTTTTACTTAGATAATTTACACCATGACAGATGACTTCCTTGACAAGAATAAGAGGAAGATAAATCATGATTTCTCACGGAAGTATTATTTCAACATATTTCATTTGATAAGTCGACTAACTTCAGACTTTGCTCAGAGCTAAGGATGTGGTGTTTCTCTGACAATATGAGCAGACATGGTAGGGATGAGAAAGAACACATTTCTCCTGCATTGGCTTAATGCCCTCCCAGTACTCAGGTGTCTCATAAGCTCAACAGATTATTCTCTCTGATTATTTTCAAAAGCTTCAACCTAAAATCAGCATTAGATATAAAAGTCATCATTTCGGTGAAATTTAAGGTTATAGATGTCCTCCTTGCAAGCATATCTTTTAGTCAGTTTCTTCTCAAAGTCCTGTAATCTCACGAGTGAGACCAAAGTCCCTACAGCTTTCTACTTAAACTCTCATGGGAGAATTCTAGGTAGGAATGATAGAGTTGAATGTTGAAAATTATTTTTTGCATAAAGAGATATCAGGTGTGAAAGGTTATAGTAGCCAAATTCCCTAGGAATTGATGATTTTTTAAAACTAGCAACGTTATCCATGTTTTTCTTCTACCTAATATACTCTAAGTTCACTTCCCTGAATATCTCCTTTCAAAGAGAGGAAGCAAGAAATTAAGAAGTCTTATGCTTTTTATTTTTGCAGAGTATTTGCCTGCACAGTCTTCATTTTCTATATCCAAGTTGCCACATATTTTAGTGTAATATTTCCAGTGGAAATTGTCTGATTTTCTCATATATTTTGATGAAGTTAACTCCACAGGGCTAATCCAGGTATCTGTTCCTTTATTATTGGCTCTTGATTAGAGGGTGAAAGTGGAACATCTCTAAGGCTTGTTATAGTCCATGTGTTCTTTTTTTCTAAGATCTGTGTAGTACAATATTAATCTTACCTCATCAAATTTTGGATGATTAAATTTAATTATTTTCAAGTTTATGAGATTTAAGAGTGCTGTGAGTTAAAATGGTGGATTTTTTCCTAGAGGAAACTTTTCTTAAAATAGATAGGATTTTGAGAAATCCTTTGCCATAGCTCTCCAGAAGCATTTTATTTAGTTTTGTAGAGTCCCACATGTAAAATGTTGGCCTTAATTCTTGGGTAAATTGAGGAAGATCTTTCCTACACCAATATCATGCAGGGTACGGCCTATGTTTTCTTCTACCAGTTTCAGTGCTTCATATTTTATATTTAGGTCTTTGATCCACTAAGAATTAACTTTGTAAAAGGTGATAGAAATAGGTTTAATGTCATTCTTCTGCATATGAACATCTGCTTCTTTTTAAAACACTGCTTATATAAGAAACCATGTTATCCCTAGATTACATTTTTGATATAATTTAAAATATTAAATGTCTGAAGTTGTGTATACGCATCTTTGGGTCTTTGATTTCATCTCATTTGCTGAAATGGCAGTATTAGTTCTGGTATGGTTAGAGCAAAAACAAACTCCATTTCTCTAAAATTTGGTTGTTAGACAAAAGCCAATATTCCTCAGGAACTTGTGATCTAGTTCCCCTCCACAAAAAACATCTATTTCCCTTATCAGTGGCAAAAGGAACAAATGACTATTGTGGTGCCTATTACTATACCAAAGCACATGCTTACCTCCAGGTTCCCTCACTGTGACAAGTACCTATATCACATTTAAAGGTCCATGATGACATTCTAGCTTTTGTTCCTCCACTGCTCAAAATTCTTTTCAGCTCTGGAGATGCCCTCCTCCAATCTACTTATTCTCCATATAAATCCCTGCTATTTAGCTATACTTATTTTTGGGGGCTCCTAACTTCTGTCCTTCTTTCCTTATCTTTCTTCCTTCCCTTTGTTAGTCCCTCCCTCCAACTTTCTTCATGCCTGCTTTCTCTTATGGCCAGGTACCCTTGTTAACTGCGGCAAAGAATGGTACATCCTCTGCTTCTGGACTCTGTTCAGATACCTTCTGGCTGTTTTCTTTTCAGAGGGACAAAAGTCTTTCACCTTAACCATACCATAAAATGGCTGTCAACAATTTATACAGGTATCATATACGTGTGTGTGTGTGTGTGTGTGTGTGTCTGTGTGTCTGTGTGTCTATGTGTGCACAGTATATCTTAAGTATATCTGAAATGGTAATTCAGCACACAACACTGCACTCTGGTTTTGGTTTAGAATTGTTTGGCTTTCTGGAGACTTTTATGGTTCAGTTTAAATGTTAGAATATCATCTTGGTTACTATTGTATTGCAGTGAAGAGACAAATTACCAAGGTTTTGTGTGACTTTATGTGTGTGTGTGTGTGTGTGTGTGTGTGTTTGCGTGTGTGTGTATGTGTGTGAATATGTGTCTTGTGGAAATAAGAATGTTGGTTTATTTTACTTCATTGCTTTGCCATTGCAAAAAGATAACTTATTTAGAGGCTAGTCATTCCTTTCCTTTGCTTTAATTCAGGATACAAATATTATTTTTTCTCATTTATTATATTTTTATCACTTAAAATAATTTTTAAATTGAAATATATTTTGATAATATTTTTAATCTTCATGAAGTCCTTCGTGATCTCCCCTTCTGTACCCACACAACTTTTAAGAATTTTTCAAAAACAAAACAAAACTCAATTAGTAACAAACTCCCTGAAACCAAGAAAGAACAAAAGAAAGAAAGAAAGAAACAAAACAAATAGACAAAGAATGGGTAAAAAAAAAAAAAAAGAAAAAGAAAAGCCCCTAGAGTTGATCAACTATTCCTTAACATGAAGCCTTACCAGGTATATCCAAGATCACATCATATAAAAAAATGGGAAAAGAAAATTTTTTTTCTTCTCCCAGGAGATATATAAAAACTGTACTAACAGTTCAGTGGTTAACATTGACTTTAGTGGCTAAGTTTTTATTCATTTACTAGTTCATTCATTCACTTTTTAAATAAAATAAAACAAATTTAAATAATATAAAAATTATATCACATTGAAGTTGAGCAATACAAACAGAATTGGAAGGATCCCAGGAAAAGGCACAAGAATCAGAAACCCACTCATTTGCACTCAGGATTCCATAAAAACATGGAGCGAGGTGCCATAACTTAAGTTCCCAGGATCTGCTACAAATCCATGCAGACCTGTGTTTGCTACCTCATTCTCTGTGAGTTTATCTGAGCTTTGTGCATATTGATTTAGAGGGTTTTATTTTCTTGCTGTCTTCCATCTCCTCTGAGTCTTACATTTCTAAACGTATCCTTCCTTGAGGCTCCCTGGGTATTGAAAGGATTGGTAGTAGGTATTTCATTGAGCATTGAATGTTCCTAAGGTTGAATTATAGTCTCTATGTAATGCCCGGCCATGGGTCTCTGTAGTTATTCCCATCTGCTGCAGAAGAAAGCTTCTCTGAAGGTGAGTAAAGAAGAACGAACATATATCTGTGAGTATAGCAGAATATCATTAGGAATCATTTATTATATATTATATAATATATTATATATCTAGATATAATATAATATATTGTATATACTATGTATTATATTATTTTGTTTAACCCCAGGTTTTTAAGATATCTAGCAGTAAGAAATATAGGTTCCATCTCATGGACTGAGCCTTAAGTTAAATCAATTATTAGTTGGTTACTCCTCCAAGCTTTGTTCTACATATCTTGCAGGCAGTTCACTATTGTGTACCAAAGGATCTGTGGCTGGGTTGACATTTGCATTTAGCACCTAGAATGGAGGTGTAGCATTTCTCTCTAGGCATCCTTTCAATAAGTGTGTGGTAGTAAGTTGTATAGGCATTGTCTTCAGCGGTGGGGCCTTGCAGTCAATCTGTGAAGCAACCTATTGCCTTGTCAATAGTCTAGGTTGTTTGGGAATTCCCATGGGCCCACTTTAGCCAACAACTCAATTAATCCAGTTCTGGTACAGAAAGATTTATTAGATGACAAGAGATGCCAGTTGAGACCATTTCTCCCCTATTATTTGGTTATTTCATCTATATCACCTACATATGCATGCATATTTTAGGAAAGTTAGGAAGTTTTAGGTTCCCATGCTACCCTTCAAATGGCTCTTAATTTTAATTGTCTCTTGCTGCATTCCTTCACATAAATCCTTCTTCTTCTTCTTCCTTTCCTACTTGATCCTATTGTACACACTACACCATCCCCTAATTGCATTTTCCTTTCTGCCCTGACTCTATTGAAGGTAGCCAAAGGGGAAGAGCCAGAGAGACTTGGTCTTAGAAGAGATTAAGATTGCCTTCTATCATAATTTTTACCTGTCTTTAAGTTACTCTGAAGCCAGAAGCTGTAGGTCCCTGGGTCAATTAACATCTTTTGCTTAACAGCACGGGAATGAGTAAAGGTTTCATTTCTAGGGCTTCTTTCTCTCTTGCCCAGAAGTCTCTCCTCTCCCTTGCAAGGCTGGAGGGAAGATTGGAGCAATAAACATTTATTGATCCAGGAGAAGAGAGTTATGCAGGCAAATTTGCATAAACACACATACATTCATATACTAATACATACTCACACACTCATATAACGTATATACCTTTAAACATATATACCTTTATCTACTTATCTCATATTTACATACTTACAGAAACAACATCCATCATTACATAATTACATATATATGTAATTACTTATATATATATGTGTGTGTATATATATATATATATATATGTGTGTGTGTGTGTGTGTGTGTGTGTGTGTGTGTGTGTCCAACTAAAAATTTCTCTACACTGTTTAAAGGTCCAAAATTCAAAATCTTTTCTGAGACTCAAGGCAATGTCTTAATTGTTATCCCCTGCAAATTCAATTTAAAGGAAGCACAAAATATAATGGCACAAAATATACATTAGTGTTTCAACATTAGTATTCCAAACTAGAGTAAAGGAGCAGAGTAAAGAAATACTGGGTGAAAGCAAGATTAAAACACAGCAGGGAAATCGCCAAATTCTGCTTCTCCATGTCAGATTACCAATTCCTTTCAGATCTGTCAACATCACATTTCTCTCTCTCTTGTGCCAGTTCTACATCCACTTTGCCATTCTTTCTCACAGGTATCTTACAGCTCTGGAATTTCTAACATCTTGGAGTTTACAACAGAATCTAGACTACATATTCACAGCTTTATACAATGACTTCTTTAGGCCTATATACAGAAATACCCCTGGTGCACATCCAGCCTCTGCAGCCTTTCTAAGCCACATAGGCAGAGGGTGTCTTTATCACCCTTTTCTTGCATCCATGACTCTAATGCCAGAACCACATAGTTGAAGCTGCCACATGTGCTGATGAGTGACTCTGGCATTTGTCACTCTCCTTCAATTACATTGGCATCAGCTTACTGTTGATGATTGTTTCCTTCATTGCTTAAGCTTTTCTTTAATTTTCTTTCACAATTTGGAAGAATATCTGGGCAAGTTAGATGGACACCTGCCCCGAGATCACCACTGCCTATATTGTAGTTAGCATCAGGCATTTATTCGTCTCCTTGAGCATAAGACTTGCTTCAACATGGCCTTTGCTAGCATTCTTTCTCTCCTCACACTGTAGGTTTTATAGTCCTTTTTGTTCAGCTTGCTCCTTTGCATTATAGATCTGCACAACAATGATTCCTAATAATCAGAACACACAGTCAATAGTAGTCTGGCTTAAAAATCTCTTCTGCAATTGCTAGTAATAAAAAAACAAACAAACAAGCAAAGAACTCTTCAATTTAGCTTCAAGCAGAGTTTTCAGACAAGGACAAAGAGCAGCTCCATCTCTGTCAAAACATAACAAGAATGGAGTCTCTGCAAGCTGCTAATATTCCCCTCTGAGATTGCTTGAGCCCAGCTTTCATAATTTGTGTTGTTCTCTGAGCCACTCACTATATTTCGTGTTCCTACTAGTATGGTCCATTAAGACACCTTTAAAGGCTAAAGCTGATTTCCTAATCCAAAGTCTGAAAGGACACATTGCACCAATAAGCAGCATGGTGAGAGCTGTCACAGCAACACATGTCACCTGGTGTCACCTTCTGTCGAAGTCACTGTTTCATTGCTATGAATAGACACCAATACCAAGGCAACTCTTATTTTGAGTAACACAATTCTTCCAACAATATTCTGGTCTTAATGTTTCTCAAACAGTGCCACTCCTTGGTAACTAAGCATTCAAATATGTGAGTCTATGTCTGCCATCTTTATCCAAACACCACAGAATTGTTTTTTTCATTTCTGTGAAGAATGAAATGGTCATCTCAGTTGGGATTTCATTAAATCTGTATAAAGATTTCGATGTGGTCGTTTTCATATTATTGTTTCTACCAATCCATTCACTTCATGAAAGCAGGATCTTACTGAATGCTGGAAAGGATCTTTGCTAATGATACATCTTCAGATAAAGGGTTAATATTCAGAATACCGAACAAATTCAAAATACAAAGAGTCAATACAACAAATGTCTCATTAAAAAAATAGGCCAAGGCCTAAAAAGATATCATCCAAAGGAAGAAAAAAAATGGGAAAAAAAGCTGAAAAAAATTCACTGTCCCAAGAAAATAGAAAAATGAAGGTGAGATTTCATATCACCCTTGTCAAAAGGGCAAAGAGCAACAAAATATGAAAAATAGTTTCTGGGAGGTGAGTTGGGAACCCTCACTCATTGTAGATGAGATTGCAAACACATCAAGATATTCTAAAAATCAGCATAACAATTCATTTTTATTAATTATTTTATTTATTTACATCCCAAATGTTGTCCCCACTCAGTCTCTCTTTTAAAAGTTCTTCACTCCATCTCCTATGCCCTTTGCCTCTGAAAGGGTACTCCCCCTGTTTCCCCTCCCATCTCCCTTCCTGGGGCATCAAGTCTCTACAGAATTGGGCACATCCTCTTCCACTGAGGCTATACAAAGCTGTCCTCTGTTACATATGTACCCAGGATGGGAGGGTGTGGGGGGATAGGGGTGGGGGTGAGGGGTGGGGGATAGGAAGCAGCTCAGACAAGCTTATGTATGCTTTTTTATGTATGCTTAGTCTCTGGGAGCTCCCAGGGGTATGAATTAGTTGACACTGTCTTCCTACGGGGTTGCCATCCCCTTCAGCTCCTTCAATCCTTCCCCTAACTTTTCCATAGCGGTCCCTGACCTCAGTCCAATGGTTGGCTGCAAGTATCTGCATCTATCTCAGTCAACTGCTGGTAGAGCCTCTCAGAGGACAGCTGTGCTGGGCTCCTGTCTACAAGCATAACATAGCATCAGAAATAATGTCAGGGTTTGTTGCCTGCCCATGGACTCGATCTCTACTTGGGCCGGTCACTAGTCAACCATTTCTTCACTCTCTCCTTTATTTTTGTTCCTGCATTTATTTTAGACAGGAACAAATCTGGGTTGGTGTCACCATCCCTCTACTGGTGGCTCTCTCTAAGTATTGGAGGTAGACTGTTGAGATTCCTCCTCTCCACTGTTGAACATTTCAGCTCCCTTTGCTGGGGTGGGAGAGTTGGAGGGTAGGGGAGGGGGTGGAGGCTGCACTCTCAACTACAGGTCACATGCAGCTTTGCCAATGGCCAGCTGACGGTTTCTCTTGGAAGCCATCAGGCCTAGCCTTGCCAAGCCTCCAACAACCACGCTATCTCCTTTCTTCTCTTACCTATATTAACACCATGGATGGAAAACACTAGCCAGTTTTATTATTTTAAAACTACCGTGATACCTCAACGGCTGGGTAAAGGATTTCCTGCCCTAATCTAATCAACTAGTTTTCTCCATCCTCCTTGGCCTCAGCCCACGCAGAGGCTCACACTCCAGATGCCCAAGACCTACATGTCTGCTGCTTTCTGCTTGCTCCAAAGCCTGGTCTGAATATTTTTCTCTGCGTCCCTTCCCTTCTTCCTGGGACCTGGAAGTCCCTAAGTCCAGCAATTGGCTTCTGCCTTCTTTATTGATACAATCAAGAACCAATTAGGAAATCAACACCTCCCCGTACATTCATTCACATCACATCCTGAGAGTCTCTTATATCCCAGGTCTCTGGAGCATTACAGAGCTTATTCCAATCCCCACCCGCAGACTCTCTTGGCTTCTCTTTTGTCTCCCCACTCCCCATATATGATCATGCCATGCTTTTCACCTTCCCCGCCCTTCCTACTCAAAACTGTCCCACTGACTGCCTGCCATGATTATTTTGTTCCCCTTTCTAAATTGGATTAAAGTATCCTCACTTGGGCCTTCCGTTTTCTTAACCTTCTTATGGTCTGTGGTTTGTATCATGGGTATGCTGTATGTTTTGGCCATTTATCAGTAAGTATATACCATGCGTGTCATTTTGTGTCTAGGTTACCACACTCAGGAAGATATTTTCTAGTTCCATTCATTTGCTTGCAGTATTCATGATGTCCTCATTTATAATAGCTAAATAGTATCCCATTGTTTAAAAGAACCACATTTTTTGTATCCATTCTTCAGTTGAGGGATATCTGGATTGCTTAAAGTTTCTAACAATTACAACTAAGGTTGCTATGAACACAGTGGAGCACTTGTCCTTGTGGTATGGTGGAGCATCTTTTAGGTATGTACTCAGGAGTGGTATAGCTAGATCTTTATGTAGTTCAATGTCCAATTTTCTGAGGAATCTCCAGACTGATTTCCAGAATGGGTATAGAAGTTTGCAATCTCACTAGAAATAGAGGTGTGTTCCTCTTTCTCCACATCCTCGCTAGCATGTGCTGTGCTGTCACTTGAGTTTTTGATCTTAGCCATTCTGATGAGTGTAAGGCAGAATCTCAGGAACATTTTGATTTATAATTTCCTGATGACTAAAGATGTTGAACAGTTTCCAGACATTTGTGTTTTATCTTTTGAGAAACCATTGAAAGGTAGAACATGATTTATTTTCCTTTTTTAAATAACAACATAATATAATAAAATAAAACAAATAATATCACATTAAAGTTGGACAAGGCAAGCCAACTTAAGGCAAAACAGTCCAAGGATAATGCATAAGAATGATCAACCCACTGAGTCACACATTTAGGATTCCTAAAAAAACAGCAAAAAACTGAAAGCTCTCTCTCCCACTCTCTCATACTCTCTCTCCTCAGTGAATCTCTCCCAGTGATTTGTTCCTACCTGCTGCAAGAAAAGTATTTGATGATGGGAGAATAAGTCACTATTCTATGAGCACACCAGAATATCATTATGTGTCATTTTATTATCAATTTTTAGCTTTACAGCAGTTTACTCTTGGTCTTTGGGATGCCTTTATCTGATTTTTCATCACACAGTCAGTGTTAGGTTTGGATTCCATCTTCCCTAGTGGGCCATAAATCAAATTAAACATTAGTTGATTACTCCCATGACCTTTGTGCCACCATTCTTCTACCATATTTTGAAGTCAGGACAAGTTGTAGATCAAAAGTTTTGTAGTTAAATTGGTGTTTGCCTCTGTCTTTTAGTTACCTACAGAGTACTCTCCCATTCGATAGACATGATAACATGAGATTGTAGGCACCAGCTCTACTCTCCATGTTCCTTCAGTTGTATAGGTATTAACTTCAGAAATGGTGTCATGCAGTCAGTTTGTAGAAAGCAACCTATCATCTCGCCAAGAGCTTGGGTTACTTGTGAGTTCCCGTGAGACCCCTTTGGCAAACTACTTAGTTGGATGCAAGTTAGTCCTTTAGAAGCTTTGTTTAGTGACAAAAAATGTACTGTTGAGAATCTCACTCCCACAATATTTAGAGACATCATTAGAATCGTCTTCATATATTTTAGGATCTTTTAAATGCACTAGTTTTCCCTACCTCCCCTCAGACACCTCTCAGTTCTAGCTGTATCTCCCTACATTAAGGTTTTATTAACATCCATTTTGAGGTCTTTAAAATATTTGTATTTAATTGCTATTTTCAAATCCTTGACTTTACCTCAATTACCTTTCTCGGGATGTTCTCAAATAAGGATACTGGCTTCTGGGGGTGGGGTGGGGGGAACTATACTGTCTTGGATGTTCTTGGAATTTTTGTTTGTTTGTTTGTTTTTGTTTTGTTCTACTGGGATCTAGGAAGCTAGAATCATTGCGTTTGAGATGTTTCCTAACTGGTTTTGTCCTACTCAGTGCAAAAATATTTTCTTTGTGTGCTGTTGCCCACACAGGGTTCTAGTCAAGTGTGTTAACTATTGGGATCCCAAGCAGAGCACACGTCTTTGGGTTGATAGCCAAAAAAAAGAAAGAAAGAAAGAAAGAAAGAAAGAAAGAAAGAAAGAAAGAAAGAAAGAAAGAAAAAAAAGAAAGAAAGAAAAATAGAGATAAAGCTCAAGATGAAGGAAGACCAAAATGTGAAGGTTTCAGTCCTTCTTAGAAAGGGGAAACAAAATACTCTTGAGAGGAAATACATGGACAGACCTCCCCATCTGAGAATCCATCCTACATGCAGCCACCAAACCCAGTCAGTAATGTTGATGCCAAGAAGTGCTTGCTGAAAGGAGCTTGATCTGGATGTCTCGTGAGAGGCTCTGCCAGAGCCTTACTGATACAGATGAGGATGCTTGCAGCTAACCATCAGACTGAGCACAAGGACCCCAATGGGGGACTTATAGAAGGATTGAAGGAATTGAAGGGTTTTGCAATCCCATAGGAAGAAAAATAATATCAATCAACCAGACCCCTCAGAGTGCCCATTGACTAAACCACCAACCAAAGAGTACACATGGCTCCAGCCGAATATGTAGCAAAGGATAACCTTGTCTGGCATCATAGGAAGAGAAGCCCTTAGTCCCATGAAGGCTTGTTTCCCCATTGTACGGGAATGCCAGGGTGGTGAGGTGGAAGTAGGTGAGTGGGAGAGGGAGCATCTTCAAAGCAGCAGTGGGAGGGGGTGGGAGAGGGGGAACTGGGAAAGGGGATAACATTTGAAATGTAAATACATAAAATATCCAATACCTTGCCAAAAAAAAAAAAGAGGAATGAATTACCGAGACTAGGGTTGTTGGCCAAGGGATTAAAACTAAGTTTGGAAAGATTGAAGTAAGAAACGTGAAAGCTAGTCAAAAATCATATACCAACTTTTCTGCCCAATGTTGCCACTGGTAATTCTTTGTAGAAAATGTTTCTCTGGATCTGCAGCTGACACAAAACAATGGAGGTGGCCTAGAAGGAAAAGGCTGAGAGGATAGATGGGGAACACTTAATTGGGTTTGCACCAAGAGCTCCAGTCCTCAGAGAATGAGGTAGAGTAGGAAGAGGAGCTTCTGTAGCAGTAGTATTAAGAATAAGAACTAAGGAGAGCATCATCTCCCTCTGCATTTAGTTGTAAATTGTTCAAAAGCATTTCAATTTCACAACTAATTCAGGTAACTTGTATGACTAAATCCAAAGCAATTCACTGATAATTCACTGCTTTATGTCAGACTGCACAGAGTACATTTTAGTGTCTTTGAAGTTGCTGCAATTAAAGTTAATGTGGATCTAAAACAGAACATGTTTTCTGGTTATGGATTTACTTGCTAAGCCAGCTCCTGTGTTCAGCATTGATGATGATGATGATGATGATGATGATGATGATGATGATGATGATGATGATGGTAGTGGTGGTGGTGGTGGTGGTGGTGATGGAGAAGGAGGAGAAGAAGAAGAAAAATATTCTTCTGAAGAAAGAGAAAGGTACAAATGGAATGCATGGTTACAGAAATTAATTTTCTCTCAATATGCATTCTAGATTATTCATTTTTGTTACCTTATGTTTAAATAATTTGTTCTTCTTCATAGTGATTTAATCTCATTAGTTGAAAAAGTTTGAGCCCAAGCCTTGTCTATTAATCTTTGGACAATGTCATCAGTGTAACCAATATATTGAACTCTAATTATTTCAATGATCATCAATAAAAATAATTACCAGATACTAACATGGGTACAATGATTCACAGCACAGTATAAACCTACATAATATCGTGGTGTTAAAGAATAAACCTGGGCAGGATTATCAACCTGGAGAGTAATTGACAAAAACTCTGATGCTTTACCCAAACATTTACTTGGTAATTGAAAACAGGAAAAATCTTCTTTGTAAACCACAATGATGTACAAGTTCAGTACTCTGACTCTGATGGGTTTATGAGACAATGGGCTTGTGATAAAATCCTCTTCCTTCTTCTTTTGACATCCATGACATTCTTAATACAAACACTCTTTGTTGTTCATCAAGGGCCCATAAGCATCATTTCAGTTTTTGCATAATCACATTATTCCCTCAACCCATAAATCTGTTCACAGTGATTACTACTCTTGCCCATCAATCCGAATTCCTTTTCACAAAAGCAATATTTATTGAATGGATCAAGGGAACTATCCTTTAAAAAAAATGGGATTGGTTAGTTACAATTAGGCCATTAATGTATGCATAAATTTTTCTTTCTTAAAAAATGAGAAAATAAATCTTCAAAGAGATTTACATTACTGTAGACCTGTTAATGAGCAACTGTGGTACAATTTCTCATAACCTGTGTGACTTTGTCACTTAATACAATTTACATAATATTTTGAGGTCCATATTTTTATAATTATCATAAAAATCACTTAGGAGAGCAAATGCTTTCTGATTTTGACAGTTTCTTCTATTTTCCTCTCAGTTTTAATAAAATATTAGCAGTTTTCTTTGGGTTACTGCAGTATATATTACATTACATTAATAAATATCTATAATAACTAAAATAGCAAAACATTGCACAATAAGGTATTGAGCTTTTCAAGGTAGATGATATTTGTTTCTAAAAGTAGTAACTAAAATGTGATCTGAAAAATTAAAAATTTGGACAAGTTAAAGCTCGTAAGTAAAAATTATAGGCACCAAAATTACATAAAAATACTGATGTATGGTTCTGCAAGCACATTCCAATTTCCTAAAGCTCTGTTTGATGATGGTACAACAATGCACAGTTTGAAGAGAAATAATATCCAATGTAAGTCATTTTGATTTTGTTTGTGGTCATTGCATTTACCTTAGGAAGGCAAAAATGACCCAATAAAGCACTTATATGTAATATAGGTTTAATATAATTCATACAAATATAAATGCATAATTAAGGAAATTATTTGACACAAGGGCAGTTTTGATTACAGCTGTGACTATGATGATGATAACAATAAATGAAATTTATCTACAAATTGTAACTTTTTTGATTTAAAATTGCTTAAAATATATGTCATTATTTTATACTGTCATTTTTTATAAATCCAGATTAAATGTCTCCAAATCAGTTAATACATACCCATATAACCCTACCTACATAGGAAATAATATTAAACACAAAATATAGGGCATTAAATTGTTAATTAAAATACCCATATCTTTTGAAAGTGCATGTAAGCAATAAAACACCATACATGTCAATATTGAATGCATTTCTTTGAGAATTTGTAGATATGTATTTATGTTTTGGAGATTGTAACGTTAATCATATCAGTCTCCTTCCTGGGCCGCAGTGATAAGTTGTTTAGTCTGAATCCTCTCTTTGTTGTGGGAGAGAGAGAGGTGTTTAGCAGAGATGACAAATGTTTATAATCACTTTACGTTAGGTGAGAACAATCAACTGTAAGAAATAATGCCTGGGACACCTCATGAGTCAGCTTCAGGTAGTAAGAGCAGAGCTGAGATTCTAAGAGAAAAAGAAATTCTGAGTATTGAAACACCACATCCTTACCTAAGATGAATTCAGGAATTCTCTACCTGTGAGTTGCTACCCTCTTGGGGCTAGAATGTCGGTTCACAGAGTTTGAATCAGACCTTTGAAATCCACAAATATTTGTTTCAGTTCACAACAGTAGCACAATTACAGCTGTGAAGTAGAAACAAAAATAATTTTATAGGTGACAGTCACAATGTAAGGCTCAAAGTGAATCTTAACTACCAGGAAACCCCCACCACTCAAGTGAGACATAAGAATGGAGTTCTATGCAAACACAAGAGGTCTATTTTTCTGGATCATCAGGGTCGACCCTCAATCAGATCCTTGTGGCAAGTGACTAGAAGGTAACCCTGAATGGCTAGAACAAAGCAGTTTTTATACTTTTTAGGGGTACAGGCTATATCAGCAAGTTTACAGTGCAAACTTATTGGCTAAGCACATCGACCTTTGAATCTACTGGTAGCAAGCATATGACATGCATTCGAACTCTATCTGAGACCAGAGGGTCAGGTGACTATCCATCAGTACATTCTGCAGTTTTTCAAGAACGTCCCTGTTCCTCTTGAGAACTGTGTGTGGAGAATGGAAATTGGCCTAGCCTTGACCCGAGGCAGGAAGCTAGTACTTGGACTAGTTTTGACCTGAAGTGGTGGGTGTAAGGCTGGCGAAAGCCCCTAGGGTCCTTCATTCCCTTTTTCTTGTACAAGCCGCAATCTTAGAATTATGCTTGGGTGTCTCTGGTGACTAACTCATGTTCTTCAGGTTCAGTGGATGCCAAGGGAGTTGGGGAACTGAACAGGATCTCAAAGAAGTCAGGTTAAAATGGTAGGGGGGTTTCCAGGCTCAGAACAAGGCCAGAGGAAGGAGCACCACTCGGTCAGCACCAGTCTCCAAGGTCAATTTAATTAAGGTCTAATTTAGGGTTCTGTTCATGCTCTCTACCTGTCCTGAACTCTGGGGACAGGCCACACAATTGGAGTTTCCAATTAATCCTCAATATCTCTGCCAATCCCTGATTTACCTTAGAAACAAAAGCAGGACCATTGTCCAATCCAATTATCTTTGGGACCCTGACTTTCCTCTAACATCTTCTTGGCTACCAAGGTAGCTGTTTCCTGCTTGGTGGGGAAAAACTCAACCCATCCAGAGAAAGTATCTACAAACACTAGGAGGTAATTGTAACCATATTTTCAAGACTTAACTTCTGTGAAATCGACCTCCAAATATACCCCAGGTCATTCTCCCCTAGGTTTCTTGACCTGTTTGCTCTGCATAAGCATTTACTTGCTGACATACCTTACTCTGTTCTAATGTCTCTCTGGCTAAAATCCCAAGGTCCATTACATATACCTTGACTGCTTGGATGAGCTTCTTATCCTCTAAATGAATCCAATTGTGCATTTGGCCAAGTGAGTCTTTTGTTTGTTCTTTGCGGAGTAGTTTCCCCCTCTTGAATGTGCCATGGTCCTTCCTCTTTTAAGCAATTTGGGCCTTTTCTTCTGTTGTATATTCTAAGGGAAGCTATCCCTTGGTCTAATCCCAGTTCCCAGCGAGCATCTCTTGCAGGCCCATAATTGGGATAGGGTCCTGCATAGCTACTTCTAGAGCCACTTGATCTGTGTGGTTATTGCCCCAGGCCACTGAATCTCTTCTGTTCTGATGTCCTGGGCAATGAATAATACTCACAGTTGCTGGCTTTATCAGGGCATCCAAGAGATTCAAAATTTCTTGTTGCTTTTTGTTGTTGTTGTTCTTGTTGCTTTTTCTCTCCTCTCTCTTGGTATATAGCCCCATGGAAATGGGCTATAGAAAAGGCATACTTGCTATCCCTGTAGATGTTAATTTTCTTGCCGGCCCCAAGTTCCAAGGAAAATTAGTTCCACTTTCTGTGCTGACATGCCAGGGAAGGGTAAGGTTCAGCCAGACCAAATGACATTTGTGCTGTCCACCACAGTAGCACCCGCTCATCTCTAAAAACCCGGTATCCTTGGGTCCCGGCAGGGGTTGTTCGAGAAGTCTTTCCTCCACCCATGGGCTTCTGCCAATATTTGGCACTCATGCTGTGGTGGCTCCAGGTCGAGATTCAGCAGCAAGGTGACAGGATTGAGCCTAACAAGGTGAGAATCTAGTCCATGTCAGCTGATTGGTTGTCCCATCCTCTGAGTCTTTCTATTCAAAGTCGAAGTATTCTTGAATTTGGGGTGCCAAGGTCAGGCAGAAGAAAGCTGCTTTCAAGTCTAAAGCAGTGTACCAAATTCTAGAAGCTGGTGAAAACCTCAACAGGGGTTGGCACAGTAGGGTGGATGTCAGCCATTCTACCATGGTTTACCTCTCTTACCTCCTGGACAGAACAATGATCATTAGTGTTCAGCATCTTAACAGGCAGGAGCAGTGCTTTCCAGGCCAAATGGCACTAAGCAATACCCGAAGCTGGAGGAGCCAGGAGATACATAGCTTAACTCTATCTTGTGCCTCCCCCTACATTGAGTACGGGTACACTGAGACAGGATCAGCCTGGGTCATAAGCTCGACGTACACAGCCTGCAGATATGCATGACCTAACCCAGCCATTTCGGCCCAGGCAAGAGGAAACTTTTCTAGCCATCAAACAATATCCTCTGTCTTTTGGGTATTGGTCTCAAACAATTTGTATTTGTCCTCTAGCCTAATAGTAAGGAACTGGACAGGGTCTTCACCAAGCCCCCTCAACTGAGGGCCCTCGTGAAGAAAGTAGATATGAGCCCTCATTTTGGAGAGCAAATCTCTCCTAAGCAATGGATGGGACAGTCAGGGATGACCATGGATGAGTGGGATACCAACTCATACCCAGGTCTACATTTCCTCGGGTAGTCCATGAATATTGTTTAGTTTCATTGGCCTCTTAGACCCACAATTATTTTGCTGGAGACTGGCCCATCAGCTTGTAGGACTGAGTGTTGGGCCCCAGTATTCACCAAGACCTGGGAAGGGGGTTCAGACCCTGTCCTCCCTAGACTCTGTCTTCCTCCAGGCCTAACACCTTCACCATTTGTGGGTCCTTTTCCCAAGGCTGGGATTTCCTGACCCTGGCTTCCATTTGTTGGGAAACTCATGAGCCCAGTGGCCCCTCTCCTCACAATATGCACACTGGACCTTTTGAAGGGGTTTTGCGTCTCTCTTTGGTTGGAGTCTCTCTTCTCTGCTTTCCCTAACTACTGTAGTGAAGATTCTCTGTAAATTTCTTTTCTGTCACTTTTCTTTTTTCATCTCCCTTTCATTTTCTTCCTTTCTCTTTCTCTGCTCCTTCTCTCTACCCCTGTTATGGTAGACTTTCTCAGCAACCTTCACTAAATCCTTCAACAACTTATTCTGTAGTCCCTCTAGCCTCTGAAACTTTTTCCTCATAACTCTACTAGCCTGGTCTA
Source organism: Rattus rattus (assembly GCF_011064425.1). Lineage (NCBI taxonomy): Eukaryota > Metazoa > Chordata > Mammalia > Rodentia > Muridae > Rattus > Rattus rattus. Next base: position 24,734,307 of record NC_046158.1, read on the forward strand.
TGAAAGTCAAGGTCACACTATCTTTGTGCTCCTCGCTGCTGGGGTTATAGGTTGCATATTGGTAGAATGCCTCCATGAGCCACTCTAGAAAGGCTGAGGGTGACTTGACTATTCCCTGCCTAACCTCATGTACGTTGTCCAAGTTGGTGGGTCATCCTGCAACCCCCTTGAGACCTGTCAATGGAGTCTGGTGGTCAACCTTCATGTGATCCTTACCTCTTGCTGCATTAAAGTTCCAGTCAGGTCTAGTCATGGGAAATCCACTGTCAATGAAAGCCTTGTCAATCAATGGTGTCCCCCATGTCCGAAGGGACATTCTTTCTGGCTTCCTGCTTTATCCTTTGGCCAAGAAGAGCACTCTCATGAGTTGTTGGATATCATGCCGGGTGAGCTGATGAGTAAATAAAGCAGTCTGATATTAATCAGCCCATCTGAAATGGGGGATGTTGGGCCTTCCAGTTGTACAAGTCAGTCAAAAAGAAAGGCCAATATTGCATGGCCTGACTGCAGTCCTCATCTATGTGTCTGCAGATTCAGAGGTGATAGGCCACTGTTGTATCGGGTGAAGTGGCCCTTTTGTCCTCAGTTCCCATGGCCAGTCCTGGTTCTGTGGTCCCTCTCCCCCCTCCCCACTTACTGGGGTTCTGAAGAAGGGGGGTTAGGGTAAAGGGATGCTGGTTGGGGCCTCAAAGGTGATCCTTGAGGAGGGGCTGTGGGAACTGGGGCCATGGTAGGCAGATTAGAATGTGCAGGATCCATCAGTATCAAGCTACTGTGGAGGGTCCTGAAGGATGTTCTTTACAGACTCATTGGTCTCTACAGGGTTCTTCTCCCTCATGGATCTGTGAGAGTCTTAGAAATAAAGTCTTTTATCCAAGAAGTGGGGGTGGGTGTCCTCCACTAGATCCTTCCAGGTAACTACATAGGGCACTTCGTCTGGGTGTCTGAGGGATCCTGGTCTAAAGACTCTTTCCTTTACTGCTTTGATCACCTGCAAATCCTTTCAAGTGGCCACCATACTCCAAAGGTGTGCCATTTGGAGGAGCAGAGAGAACTAACCTGCCCTTCTTTACTACTACTGAGAAGTCTTCTTCTCTTTCCTCAAGTTCCCCCTGGTGATTAACTAGGATGTTTAACGGGGCAGATTCAGTCTGTCCCATGTCCAAAAATAACGTCATACAGAGTCCAAATCCAAGAACACAGATAAAGGCAATCAACACACAGACAGCTCACCTCTGCCACAAGTACAGAACAAGATTCAGTAGACTCCTGCTGATACTGAAGTCCAAAAACAAAGAGAAAGACAATCAACACAAAGACAGCTTGCCCCTGCCATACATACAGAAACTGGGTAATCAGGTGATTGAGCCAACTTATGCTGGTACATTATTATACAAACAAACCTTTTGCCCACAGCAGCCATCCATATTTGTAGAGACTGTTCCAGGGGCAGGAACCATATTGCTTTGTCCCCACCAGGGCCACGCTCTTGAATCAACAGGCCGAAAATGTCTGTCATAGTTTGCTCACCCCAAGACCTCTTCCCTACAGAGACTGCTCCTATAAAATTAGCTAAAATTGTGCTATTGATTCAGCTATATAACTAAGTCCTGCCTCCTTGTTTATCTGAGTATAATAATTCTGCCTAACTGTCCATGTATATACAATGATCCTGTATATAATAAACAGGAGTTTCTGGGGGTATGAGGTTTTTAAACAGAGATCCCACACTACTCAAGCTCAGCTTTTCTATACATGTGTATGTTTGTCCTTTCGTTAGCCCCTTACCTCACCAACCTTGGAATTTTGCTGGATGTGGCAGATAATCTTCTGAGAAACTTCAAATTGATGACTTATATAATTAAATAAAATTAAATGTTAAACACAACAAATATGTGAAAAAATTAGAATAAAAACCCTACAGCTATATATGACTCTGGCCCTTACAATATATTACTGAAGTTTAGAGAAATGGTTATTCTGACAATTTACCCATTCTCTATTATGTTTTCCTACTTCATCCCCAGTCACCTACTTCCTGTCAGTTGTGCTTCTATACAGTTGTATGAGACCTGAAGGAAAAGTGTGTGTAGTTCCTTAGGAGCCATAATGTAAACAGCATGTGATGTGTCTGTACTGTGTTGGTAGTGGCAGGCCTTTTGACCTTCTGGGTTGCTTCTTTTTAATGTCATTAGCAGCAAGAACTTGGTGATTTCTGATTTTTTCCAAAATTGTTACTTTGCTTGATTTGAATGTGACGAAATTTACAAGTGAAATATAAGCCCAAGTAGTATACAATGCTGCATATATAACTCAAGAAATTAAAACAAGGTAACAAGTACCTGAGAATTGGCTTTCCTCTCAGAGTTTTCTGTGTTTTTCATTGACTGAAGACTAAATGACTGGTTCATGCATGTGCAAGACTAAGTGATATAATATGTGTGAACTCAATATATTCATAGCATTCAATATAAACAATACAAAAGAAAAAAACACAAGTTAAAACAAATTGTGGTTTGTTTATTTTCCAAAATATCTGGTTGTTTATTTAAGTATGGTCTATTTATTAAGATAGGGCATCAAAGTAAGTCATCCACCTATGTCGTACAGTCTCAATTACAGGTGGTTATTAAGGAGCAGAGTATTTTCAAACACACACATACACACACACACACACACACACACACACACACACACACACACACACACACAGTCACCCACATTCAGAGATTTAGGCTTGTATGCCCTGACTTTTTTCTTGCTTTTAAGTTTTACATATTTAAAAAACTTTAAAGTCATCATTTCATGCCTTATATGTTTGTGACCCCATCTCAGGTTATATATGTCTGTGACCCCATTTCATATCTCAGTATCAGATCATTAAATTCCATGTCATAATATTTATGTAATGATGCTGCAAAATATCATTACTGTTACTGAGTATGTATGCCAATAAAGAGATCATTAAAGGATGACTGAATATAACCCACTCTCCTCCTGATTAAATTTTTGATATTCTTAACCAGAAACTTTGTCTGCTAGAAAAAAATGTTTAAATATCCAAGTTGTACATTTTTCACCATTTTCTGATAATTTATGTTACAATGTAAGCTGTTCATTTTCACATATTTCTGTCTTTCATCATAAAAACCAGACTACAAACAAGAACTTCTGGAGTTGTTTCTAGAATAATCTGTCAAAATAATACAAGATTTGAGGACATTAAAAAAACAATGAAGTAAAATATCTCAATATGAAAGTACCATTTCTTGTCTAATTATCTACTGTTATTAATTGCAACATTGTTTGAATTTCAAATATAATAAATTTCTCAATTTTAACTGTCATCTTATTCTATTTGATTTTATAAGATATTTTAGCAAAGACTGGGAAATATAGTTAGAGTAAGGTAAACAGGATAACATGTATAAGTCAATCTACATACAGAATATTCACATCAGATAAGATGGTTGAGTTTTTAATCTAGTAGTAGAAGAGTTAAGTATCAGGGTTGAAGATAGTTATAGACAGAAATTTAATTTTGTTGTATTAATTGGTTTTAGGATTCCTCCTATACTAGAATATAACTTTTTTTTATTCAGGTTACGTTAAACTTTTGTTTAGGAATACGAAGAGAAGGAAATGAATTCAATATTCATACTACTATCACTAAGCCATTAAGAATCTAATCTAAATATTTATGCATTTCTCCTTGGAGAAAAAAGTTACAATGTGTAGGATGATGTCATTATGCAGCAAGGCGGGTCCAGGATAAGGCTAAGCCTATCATTGGATGGGAAAGAAGGGTAGGCGGGAAAACAGTAAGAAGAGAGGAGGAAGAGGAGCGAGGAAAATCAAGATGGAGACCACAGGGCAGGATGATCAGATCCATGTGGGCTGGGTCGATTTCGTCTTGTCTAGGTGGGCGGTTTAAATCTTTGTTAATTGGCAGTGAATTAGTTGTGTGGATGTATTGTGGACTGGGAATTTAACATGTAAATCTAATTGCAAAATTACAAGTTTCTGGAACTTTGATTTACTGGGCTAAACAGGACAGTGCGTAGAAAAAATGGCTGTGAGGCAGTTGGAGCGTGGGGATCTGGTTCTGTTGCCTGCACGGAGTGAAAACTCTCAAGGGCCAGCAGAGCATATGTGCGTGCGTCTATGTGCCAGGCGTGGTAACTATGGCCTCTGCGTGGAGGGGGTGACTAAAAGGGAGACAGTGGGGAGAGGATGGCTTGCAGAAGGCAAGGTAGAGTAGCAACCAGAGTGAGCGGATACAGTTTGCGGGAACTGATAGCAAATGACCCTTTTTAATTTTTACCCAATAAAGATGCTTAGCTTTGCAAATTAAATGTTCTTCTCCCACCCCCTTATTTTTCTTTCACACACAAGAAGAAGATTCTTTTTGAAGTGATGCTACTATCAAACTTATATAATCAAAATTCTCAGCATTGCTTCTTTTGCCAAGTAATTTTTCATCATTTTCTGAAATATAATTGCACAATGACATATTAAGAACGATCCAAAACCAACAGAATGGAAGTTTGTCTTCTAGTGGACTGTGTCTGCTGAGAACAAGATAATGGTTTAATATGAGTTTTTTTAGTCACTATAGTATCATGCTGGTATGTGAAAGTTCAATTTCCCTGTTACTATAGCCTAAATAAAATATTAATATAGTAACAATAAATGGACAGGTAAATAATAGCATCTTGGAAACCCAACTCCTCGATAGCAAATGTCACATCAACAAATTTATATGAACAAATTTCCACTTTTCTGTCACAGCTTTCTATTTTCTTTCATGTCTTTTATGGCTCCAATATTTCCTAGTTACCATTTTTCTCCATTGCATATTCAGATTTGTAAATAAAATTTATTGTAAATAATTTCCCATTTTATAGCTTAATCAGTCTGAATACAAAGAGTAACAAAACATGATAATCATGAGTCATATTAGTCAGGAACCTATAAAGAAACAGAACTGATAGAATTAATCTCTATATGCAGTGGTGTTATTCCTTCATTAATAGTCAGAATCTGTTATCACACAGTCCTCGTGGTGCCCCTGAGGCTTGAGTAGGCACTGCATCCATGGAAGTCAAGAGGGAGTCCTGAGGCTGAGTTTCTTTCTGATGGTCTGGGCAGTCTTCAACTATAAACGGGTCTGAGATTTCACTCTGCAATCTTGTTGACCTTCAGGATAATGGGAGGGACCTTTTAAATGGGGCTGGTGGGGGACCTGTTTCACAGAGAATACGAAGTTTAGGCCAAACATGTTTATGAACCCATTGGACACTTTTGAGATCATCTAGCAATTGGTGATCCTTGAACTCAGTGATGACCTCTGTCTATATGTTTAGAACCCTGATCCTCCTTTAGAATAGGCCGGTCCTTTCAGATCTCCAATGCATCCAGAACTAAATTAACTGACTCATACTGAGTTTTATCTATGTTTTAAGATAAACCCACCCTATGTTAAAGACATAGTCTTATTGCTAGCTGTTTTTATAAGATTAGCTATAGCTAATTATGAAGGCTGAGATATAAAAATATTAGAAAAAGACAGTTCCTACCTCCAAGTGTCTCTAGGCTCCATGACAGATATTCCCAAACAGAAGGGATCTAGATACAATTATGTATAGCCCTCAAGGAAAAATAGTGTTTCTATGTTGACTATTCAGGGACAGTCGGAGAATCAGTGGCCAAAGTAAAAGAGGGCTTCACTAAAGATTAGAGAGACTAGGAATTATTCAGCCTGTGATAATGAGCAGTTACGATTAATCAATCCCTCCGAAAACTAGAAAAGGAAACCTATGAGCTCCAGGAAGCACCATGAGAAGAACATGTGAGAACAGTGACCAGGGGAAAGGGAATGAGAGACCAGACCTTTTGGATCCAGATTCTATCTTAGAGAACCTCGCCTAAGGTTAAATTCAAGTAAGTTACCAGGACAGTACCTAGCAGCAGTTTCCAGGTTACCCTAGACAAGACCTGTGTCTAGCACCAGTTTCGCTGTTACTCCTCAATGAATCTTCACCTCCAGGTTACAAGCCTGTCTCTGATACTTCACTTCCTAACAAACACCACTCAGGAGGAAAACAGAAGGTTATGGTTTGGCTCCACAAACCAGCCAATTATATTACAAGCCAGAATGGCCCCCAATCAGAAGTGTACCAGGCTAAACACTCCTTTCTTGCCTTTATAAATGCCTGCTTAATATTAGACTTGGGGTTGTCCACTCCTGTTCTACTGTATCAGGGACAGTGGTGTGGCCCAAGCTTGAGCTGAAATAAAGAGACCCTAGTATGCGGGTTGGGGATTTAGCTCAGTGGTAGAGCGCTTGCCTAGGAAGCGCAAGGCCCTGGGTTCGGTCCCCAGCTCCGGAAAAAAAAAAAAAAAAAAAAAAAAGAGACCCTAGTATGATTGCATCTAAATCTGCTCCTTGGTAGTCTTTGGGGGATCAGGAACATTTCCTGGCACGACACTTTTCTTTGTAAGTAGAATATGGCTTTCCTAGGCTATGCATTATTAAACAAATATTCATGACCCCTTAGGAGAAAACAGAGAAAGAGATTAGTTAATTCTACAATTGTGACACATTATAAAGAAAATTCCTTAATGCTAACTTCATGAGAAATTTATCTCATATAAACAATTTAAATAATGTCAATTCTAAGAGAAAAGATGAAATACAACAAGCTATTACATCATATTTCCAAAGATATAACATGTTGTATTTACACTGGAAATTCAAGTTACTGTAAGTAGATCTGTATTCTTCACTCTTTACAAAATCAATCAAATAAAACACCTGAATATAAGAAATGAAACTCTTAGAGAAAACACAAGTGAAAAACCTTAACATGTAGTCATTAGCATGATGACACTTTCTGAGAAGGGTTCTAGCTGCCCAGAAAATAGTAGTAAAAATTGAAAATGAAATTATATAGAATTAATAAGTTTCCTCACATCAGTGGGAAATATTCAAGTCCTAAAGAATAAGACAGTCTTCGCTAGTTAAACAACACAGAACAGATGACTACTATCTGGATATATAAGGAACTTTAAAAAGTAACTACCCATAATTCCCAGAATCCAATCAGGAAAAGTTACTAATTAAATACACAGTTAGTTATCAAAAGATGAAGTACAAAAATCTAATTATCATATAAATATATTCAACATTTTTACACAGCAGGTAACGATATATTAGAATTTCATTGAGTTATATCTCACATCAATTATAAGTGTTATCATTACTTTTAAAAAGTCAATAATAAGTGCTGTCTGAGAGATGAGGGTGGCATCCTGCAGCCTCTTATTTCTGAACATTATTATTATTGACTAGAATGACTCTCTGTGTTAGTCACCATGTATTACCATTTCAAGCTTTGCAAATAAAGGTGGAATGGTACATTGACCTATGTGCACAAAGAGAAGTCACTAAAAGTCATTTCAATACTATGCACTTTAGCAGAATAAAGTATGTTTTCCCTTAGCTCTTATGACCTATCTGGTCACAGGTATTATACACAGGACAAGAGGGAAAAAATAGTCATTAAACTTACCCATCTAGGAACTCTGAGAGCTAAAATAACAACTGGACTGGCAAGACATGTCCTTTCACTCAATTGTAATTGGAGTGAAAGGGAATAACTGACTACTTTCTGCTTGGATTTAAGACCTGCTCACAAGATGAAATTATGCCTGGCACCATGGCTAGGCCAGGAAAATGGTATTGTATTTTATATAGTGACAATATCAAAGACTTTGTGATTTTTAAAGTTTATTAAAAGATCAGTAATGTTGAAAGAAGCAAAATCAACATTCGACATATGCAATATATGTATGCACTGAACTAGTGTTTCATTCCAGAAATGTAATATAAACCACCACATTGATAATGATGATGATGATGATGATGATGATGATGATAATAATAATAATCTACTTAAAATTATAAAAATAAATTCAACCATATCTGTGGAAGATAGTTACACATACATATATTTTATAACATGAAGGAAATAGAAGACACAAATAAGTGAAAAATTATTTATATTGGTTAGAAATATTATACTTAACAAATTATCTATAAATTGTAAAGCAATGGACTGACTCCAGGCTTTTTCATTGTAATACCAGTGATATTATTCACAGGAATAGAAGAATATTCTAACATTCCTATAGAACCCAAGTAAAAAGGCTCAGAATATCTAAATTACTTAACAAAGAATAAAAGGGGTGACATTAATCATAATTCTAAAAATAATTTGCTAGTTATGGTTATTGCTCAGTACAGTGTTGACAAAAATAGAGTAGTGGGAGGGCAGTGGACATGAATATATTTTTCTCAAATGACATACTAATAATGAATGTGACTATAAAATGTCACCTCGGCTCATGAAAACAGGAACATAGCTATTATATAAAAGACTATTTAACAACTAGTGGCAAGAGTGGGTAAAGATAAAAGGAACTATTGCCCACTGTTGCTACAAATAATCCTTGGGAAATTCACAATAAAAATATTGTATAGGAGGATCAAAACATTAGATATTCAATAATCATATGATCTACCAGTACCATTACTAGACACTGTCTGTCAAGGGTGAAATAAATGGATAACGAAAACAAGTAATCTGTCAGGACAGCCTTAGAAAAAGGTATGGACCTATAGTAACCATGTTCAACCATGTTGGTTTAAATTCACAATTGATGGAAAATCTAGATGAAATGGATGTTTTTCTAGACTGGTGCCACATACCAAAATTAAATGAAGAGAAGGAAAGTATCTAAAAGGGCCCATATCCAATAAGGAAATAGAAGTCATTTAAAACTGCCCAACCATTAAAAGCCCAGGGCCAGATGGCTTTAGTGCAGAATTCTACTAGACCACCAAATAAGAGCTAATACCAATACTCTTTAAAATATTCCGTAAAATAAAATCTGAAGGAATACTACCTAATTCATTCTATGAAGCCACAATTACTCTAATACCTAAACCACACAAGGACCCAACCAAAAAAAAGAACTTCACATCAATTTTTCCCATGAATTTCAATGCAAAAATACTGAATAAAATTCTCACAGGAATCCAAGAACAAATCAAAACCATTATTTACCAAGATCAAGTAGGCTTTATCCCAAGGATACAAGGTTGGATCAACATACAAAAATCCATTAATTTATGTACCCCACTATTAAAAAACTCAAAGGAAAAAAAACACACTATCATGTCATTAGATGCTGAAAAAGCATTTGACAAAATAACACCTCTTCTTGTTAAAAGTATTGGAGAGATCAGGATTTCAAGGTCTTTATCAAAACATAATAAAAGCAATATACAGCAAACTAACAGCCAATATCAAATTAAATGGAGAGATAATTGAAGCAATCCCACTAAAATTAGGGATGAGACAAGAATGCCCACTCTCCCCATATCTATTTAATAGAGTACTCAAAGTTCTAGGCAGAGCAAGAAGACAACAAAGGATATCAAAAGGATACAAATTGCAAAGAAGAATCAAGGTACCACTATTTCTATTTGCAGATATAATAGGATACATAAGCAACCCCTAAAATTCTACCAGAGAACTTCTACAGATGATAAACAACTTCAGCAAAGTGTCTGGATATAAAATTATCTCAAATAAATCAGTAGCCTTCCTTTATACAAATGATAAACAACCTGAGAAAGAAATTAGGGTAACAACACCCTTTATAATAGTTATAAAAATATAAATTATCTTGAGGTAACTGGAACAAAACAAGTGAAAGATCTGTTTGACAAGAACTTCAAGTCTCTCAAGAAAGAGACTAAAGAAGACCTTTGAAAATGGAGATATCTCCCACGTTTGTGGATTAGCGGGATTAATATAGTAAAAACGGTCATCTCACCGAAAGTCATCTACAGACTCATGGCAATCCCCATCAAATTCCAACACAATTCTTCAAAGACATGGAAAGAGCAATTCTCAAATTCATCTGGAAAAAAAATAAACTGGAACAATGAAAACAATTCTTAACAATAAAAGAACTTCTAGGGGAATCACTATCCCTGACCTCAATCT